>NC_059103.1:3669925-4042816 GCF_020740685.1 Jaculus jaculus
TATAGAAACTTACCCTACCTCACAAAATAAAAAAGGGGCTGGAGAGATGGCTTAGTGATTAAGGCATTTGCTTGTGAAGCCTAAGGACCCAGGTTCGATTCTCCAGGTCCCATGTAAGCCAGATGCGCAAGGTGGCACATGCATCTGGAGTTCATTAGAGACCCTGGCATGCCCATTCTCTCTCTCTCCCTCTTTCTCTCCCTCTCTGTGTCAAATAAACTTTAAATAAATAAATAAAAAGTAAAATAAAAATGAGATCCTGCCTTAGGGGAGAAAAAAGCCAGGTGTGGTAGCATTTGTCTATAATCTTTCTTTAATTTGTTTTTCTAGGTAGGGTCTCACTCTAGCCCAGGCTGATCTGGAATTCACTATGTATTCTCAAGGTGGCTTTGAACTCACAGCAATCCTCCTACTTCTGCCTCCTGAGTGCTAGGATAAACTCTTGGTCCACAATGAAGGTGTGATAGAGATATTGCAGTGCTGAGCACTCCACTGTCACTTCTTCTCAGCACTATGGTGCCTTCTGAGTCATCCTAGAGGTCACCATCATCTAAAAAGAAGCTTGGACTACAGAGATGGCCTAGCGGTTAAGGCACTTGCCTGCAAAGCCTAAGGACCCATGTTCAACTCTCCAGGTCCCATGTAAACCAGCCGTACAAAGTGACGCAAGCATGCAAGTTTGCACATGTGCATAAGGTAGCACACACATCTGGAGTTCGATTGCAGTGGCTGGAGGCCCTTGTACACTACTTCTCTCATTTAAAAAAAACTGCAAAATAAACCAGGTGTGGTGGCACACACCTTTAATCCCAGCACTCTGGGAGGCTGAGGTAGGAGGATCACCAGGAGCTCAAGGCCTCCCTGAGATTACAGAGTGAATTCCAGGTCAGCCTAGGCTAGTGCAAGATCCTACTTCAAAAACCAAAAAAAAAAAAAAGGTGGATGGTACATGAGGAATGACACCCGAGCTTGTCCTGACCTCCGAATGTGTGATGGCCAGGTACTTATTTGCCCATGTATACCGTATACATGTATATTGTCCATGTATGTATACGCTCACACAAATATGCATATGAACACAAATAACTAATAAAAACTAGAACTAGCTGGGCATGGTGGTGCATGCCTTTAATCCCAGCACTTGGGAGGCAGGAGGATCACCCTGAGTTCAAGGCCAGCCTGAGGCTACATAGTAAATCCCACGTCAGCCTGGGCCAGAGTGAGACCCTACCTTGAAAACCAATAAAATAAAAATAAACTGCAGCCATTTAAGCCTGCCAGTTTCCTTTCCCTATGGGGTCCAGTGAGCAGTGGCTGCGAACAGCAGCCTCCTTGGTTGTGTATGTAACCTGCTGCTTGTACAAGTTGCTCTAAGGGACCTTGCAGAGTCTTCTGGTGAGTGTCCACATCTTTGATCTCAAGACACTCTAAGCCCCAGACAGGCATGCAGGGTGCTTTTGGGAAGCTTCAGGGCACAGTGGCCAGGGTTCATATTGGCCAGGTTATCATGTCCATGTGCACCAAGCTGTAGAATAGTGAGCATGGGATTGAGGACCTGCGCAGAGCCAAGTTCAGTTTCCTGGCCACCAGAAGATCAACGTCTCAAAGAAGCGGGGCTTCAGGTTTGATGCCATGAGCGCCAGGCACAACTGGCGTGCTTATTGGTACTGGTGTAGTTCTCCTTAGTCCATTGCTCTCCTTCCTCATAAAGCTTGTGGAAATCAGGAAAAAATAAAAATTAAACTAGAGGGCTGGAGAGATGTCTGAGTGGTTAAGGGGACTTAACTGCAAAGCCAAAGGACCCAGGCACAATTCCCCAGGACTCAGGTAAGCCAGATGCACAAGGTGGCGCATGCACCTGAAGTTCGTTTGTAGTTGCTGGAGGCCCTAAGGGGCCCATTCTCTCTCTCCCTCCCTCTCTCTCTCCCTCCCTCTCTCTCTCCCTCAAATAAAAAGAAATGTTTAAGAAAATAAAAATAGAATTAAGATGGCAACAGTAATCCTCAGGTCATCTATGAAGAAAATAATTCAAAAGCACACAGTAAAAGAATCATGGTTGAAGAGCAGGGCATGGTTGTGCATGCCTTTAATCCCAGCACTTGGGAGGCAGAGGTTGGAGAATGGCCATGAGTTCAAGGCCACCCTGAGACTACATAGTGAATTCCAGGTCAGCCTGGACCAGAGTGAGACCCTACCTTGAAAAAGCAAAAAAAAAAAATCATGGTTGAAGCTGGGCATGGTGGCACACGCCTTTAATCCCAGCACTTGGGAGGGGTAGAGGTAGGAGGATCACCCTGAGTTCGAGGCCAGCCTGAGACTACAATGAATTCCAGGTCACCCTGGAAGAGTGAGACCCTACCAAAAAAACAAACAAACAAAAAAAAAACCTCATGGTTGGAAGGGAAGGTTGGAGGTTGGAGTGGTTAAAGGCATAAAGGCATTTGCTTACAAAGCCTGATAGCCTGGGTTCAGTTCCCTAGGCCCCATGTAAGCCACATCCACAAAGCGGCGCATGCGTCTGGAGTTTGTTTGCAGTGGCTGGAGGCCCTGGCACACCCATTCTCTCTCTGCCTCTTTCCCTCTCTCTCAAATGAATAAATTTTTTTAAAGTTTTTTTTTGGGGGGGGTGCTGAAGAGATGGCTTAGCAGTTAAGTGTTTGCCTGTGAAGCCTAAGGACCCTGGTTCGAGGCTCAATTCCTCAGGACCCACATTAGCCAGATGCACAAGGGGGCACATGCATCTGGAGTTCGTTTGCAGTGGCTGGAAGCCCTGGAACACCCATTCTCTGTCTCTCTCTATATCTGCCTCTTTCTCTGCCTGTCACTCTCAAATAAATAAAAATTTAAAACAGAAGTTTTTTTTTTGCCAGGTGTGGTGGTGCACGCCTTTAATCCCAGCACTTGGGAGGCAGAGGTAGGAGGATCGCTTTGAGTTTGTGGCCACCCTGAGACTACATAGTGAATTCCAGGTCAGCCTGGGCTAGAGTGAGACTCTACCTCAAAAAGCCAAAAAAAAAAAAAAAAAAAAACCCACAGGTTTTACTGTATTTGTATATGCATGTTTTAATGTTTTTACCTCTCAGAATTAAATGAGAGAGAGAGAGAGAAAAAAAAAAAACAACACACAAAACTGAAACCCCTCTGGAGGAAGAGGTGGCATGGATTCCTTCCTCCTCCAGTCTCTCATTTGTGTTCTTCCCTGGCATTCCTGGGAAGATCAGGAGACAGCCCAGGGGACCGCTGATGTGTGGCTCCTATTACCACGATTTCTTCCCTTTATGGTACGTATACTAGGCCAGCCCTCTACCACCCAGCTGTACCCCAACTCCTCTGAGGGCACAGGCAAGCTTTACAACTAACCTACACCCACGGTAGTCCCTTTTTAGTTTTATTTTGAGCTAAGGACTTGCTAAACTGCCTAAGGTAACCTTGAATTCACTGGAATGCACAGGGAAGCTGTGAAATTACAGGTCCCTTGCTTCAGCCTTCTCGCTTTTTTTTTTTGGTTTGTTTGTTCGTTTCGTTCTTGCTCTAGCTCAGCAGCCTGGAATTCACTATGTAGTCTCAGGGTGGCCTTGAACTCAAAGTGATCCTCCTTCCTCTGCCTCCCAAATTGTGGGATTTATGGTGTGTACCGCCACACTCAGCTGCTGCTGCTGCTTCTTTTTAATATTTTATTTATTTGAGAACGACTTGGTGCGCTAAGGCCTCCAGCCACTGCAAATGAACTCCAGATGCACACGCCACCTTGTGCATCTGCCTTTATGTGGGACCTAGGGAATTGAACCTGGGTCGTTAGCCTTTGCAGGCAAGTACCTTAGGCACTAAGCCATCTCTCCAGCCCTAGCTTCAGGGAAAGTGTTGCAGAGGTAGCTCCTCCTACCTGTTCTGGCCTTTCCCAGCCTGGAGAGGCCGTCCAGACCCAGGCTCAGCTTCTGGGTCCTTCCTCCAGCCTTGTTGGGCCATCCTCCCACGCAGCCCTCCCTCTCCAAGACGCTTCTCCTGTCTGGAGGTTAGGAATGATGCCAGACGATTTCTGCGGGTCAAGGCCAGCTGATGAGCAATACAGTCCCCTGTGCTGTGTGACCCCACACAGTCACAGTATCCGAGGCTTGGCAAAGCTATCTCTGGGGGCGGCTGTGCCCACGGCCACAGGGCAGTGCTGCTGGGACCCAGCCAGGGGCCTGTGCTAGGGGCCAGAGGGAGGAAGAGAGCGCCCTCCTCTGGGCAGACAGCAGAACAGTGGCCACAGAAGCAGATTCAAGGTGGTACGGAGCCCCTCCCCAGGGTTGCAGAACTGTAAATGGGTGGACCTACGTTTGTCTGCATTTCTTTTCCTCTTTTTTTAAAAAATTTTTTAATCCATTATTTATTTATTTATTTGACAGCGACAGACACAGAGAGACAGATAGAGGGAGAGAGAGAGAATGGGCGCGCCAGGGCTTCCAGCCTCTGCAAACAAACTCCAGATGCGTGCGCCCCCTTGTGCATCTGGCTAACGTGGGACCTGGGGAACCGAGCCTCGAACCGGGGTCCTTAGGCTTCACAGGCAAGCGCTTAACCGCTAAGCCATCTCTCCAGCCCACCACCCCCACACTTTCCCATTTGAAATTCCATTCTCTATCATATTACCTCCCCATTACAATCATTGTAATTACATATATACAACATCAACCTATTAAGTATCCTCCTCCCTTCCTTTCTCTTCCCTTTATGTCTCCTTTTAAATTTTCCTCTTTTTTTAAATACAATTTATTTTTTTATTTGAGAAAGATAATGGGCACACCAGGGCCTCCAGCCACTGCAAACGAACTCCAACCGCATTCATCCTCTTGGGCATCTGACTTACATGGATCCTGAAAAGACAGGGATCCTTTGTTTTTGCAGGCAAACCCTTTAACTACTAAGCCATCTCTCCAGCCCCTGTCTGCATCTTTTTCTTCTTTCTTTGCATGCACTATCTGCGCATGCATGTTCACACATGTAGGCACACGTGAGGGGTGTGGAGGCCAGAGGTCAATGTCGTGTCCTCTTCAGTGCTTTCCACCTTATTGGTGTTTTTGTTTGTTTGTTTCGAGGTAGGGTCTCACTCTAGCCCAGGCTGACCAGGAATTCACTATGGAGTCTCAGGGTGGCCTCGAACTCACGGCGATCCTCACTTCTGCCTTCCGAGCGCTGGGATTAAAGGTGTGCGCCACCACAATGGCTTGTTTTTGCTTTTCCAAGGTGGGGTCCTGCTCGAGACTAAATCCAGGATGATCTGGAACTCACTCCGCAGCCCCAGGTTGGTCTCAAACTCACAACCACCTTCCTATCTCAGTCTCAGTGCTGAGACTGAGGACATGCCCCACCACGCCGTCTCCACCTTAGCTCTAAGGGGCTTTTCCTTTTTTTTGCTTTTTGAGGTAGCATCTCGCTGTAGCCCAGGCCGACCTGGAATTCACTATGTAGTCTCAGTGTGGCCTCGAAGTCATGGCGATCCTCCTACCTCTGCCTCCCGAGTGCTGGGATTAAAGGCGTGCACTGCCATGCCCAGTTGTTTTAAGGGGCTCTCACTGAACCTGGAGCTCATGAATTCAGCTAGATTAGCTAGCTGGCCAGCAAGACTCCGGAGATCCTCCTGCTCCTGTCTCTCAATTGCTGGGATCACAGGTGCACACCACCACCCTTGGCCGTTTTGTGGGTGTGAGGATCTGCACTCAGGTCCTCAAGGCCTTTATGGCTGAGCCATCTCCTCAGGCCTGCCTTTCTTTCTTTCTTTTTTAATTTTTTTGTTTCTTTTATGTTTATTTATTTATTTACTTACTTGAAAGTGACAGAGAAAGGCAGAGAGAGAATGGGCACGCCAGGGCCTCCAGCCACTGCAAACTCCAGACGCATGTGCCCCCTTGTGCATATGGCTAACGTGGGACCTGGGAAATCGAGCCTCAAACCGGGGTCCTTAGGCTTCACAGGCAAGCATTTAACCACTAAGCCATCTCTCCAGTCCCTCCCCCCTTTTTTTGGTTCTCACTCTGGCTCAGGCTGACCTGGAATTCACTATGTAGTCTCAGGGTGGCCTCAAACTCATGGTGATCCTCCTACCTCTGCCTCTTGAGTGCTGGGATTAAAGGTGTGCGCCACTACGCCTGGCTAGGCCTGCCGTTTTTAATTGGGATGCCCCAATGACTCTTTCCTGGGTACCTAGCACATTTGAGAGTGGAAAACTTTGCAATCAATACCCACTTGGAAAAAAAAATACACTCAATGGGGCTGAGGAGACGGTTCAGTGGGTAAAGTGCTTGCCACACTAGCATAAGCACCTGAGTTCAGATCCCTAGCATTCATACCAGGTATGCTGGGCATGGTGGTGCATGCCAACTCCTTGTCTCAAAGCAAAAATTTTATTCTAGGCGCTGGAGAGATGGCTCAGCAGTTAAGGCGTTTGCTTGCAAAGCCTAAGGACCCATGTTCTATCTTTCTCCAGATCCCACGTAGGCCAGACACACAAAGGTGACACAAGCATGAAGTTGCACATGCGCACTAGGTAGCACAAGTGTCCGGAGTTCAATTTCAGCAGCCGAAGCCCTGCTGTGCCAATTCTCTCTCTCTTGCTTGCTCTCTTTAAAAAATTTAGAGCCATGCCGGGCATAGTGGTGCACGCCTTTAATCCCAGCACTCGTGAGGCAGAGGTAGGAGGATCACTGTGAGTTCAAGGCCACCCTGAGACTACATAGCTAATTCCAGGTCAGCCTGAACTAGAGTGAGACCTTGCCTCGAGAAACCAAAAAAAAATAAAAATAAAAATAATTAAAAAAAATAAAAAATTTAGAGCCGCCAGGCGTGGTGGCACATGCCTTTAATCCCAGCACTCAGGAGGCCGAGGCAGGAGGATTGCCATGAGTTTGAAGCCACCCTGAAAATACATAGTTAATTCCAGGGCAGCCTGGACTTGAGTGAGACCCTACCTTGAAAAAGAAAAAAAAATTTACTCTGCAGCTGAGCATGGTGGAGCATGCTTTTTAAAATTTTTTTTTCTTTCTTTCTTTTTTATTTATTTGATTGTGAAACAGGCAGAGAGACAGAGAGAATGGGCACGCCAGGGCTTCCAGACACTGCAGACAAATTCCAGATGCGTGCGCCCCCTTGTGCATTTGGCTAATGTGGGTCCTGGGGGATTGAGCCTCAAACCAGGGTCCTTAGGCTTTACAGGCAAGCTCTTAACTGCTAAGCCATCTCTCCAGCTCTGGAGCAAGCTTTTAATCCCAGCACTCAAGAAGCAGAGGTAGAAGGATCGCTGTGAGTTTGAAGCCAACCTGAGACTACAGAGTGAGCGCCAGGTTAGCCTGGGCTGGAGTGAGACCCTACCTGGAAAAAAAAAAAAACACTCTGTATCCCAGAATGACTTCAACCTTTGGGGCATCCCTCTACCTCAGCATCCCATTACTGGGTTAATAGATGTGAGTCACCACATTTGGCTTCCATTTTCTTTTTAAATGACATTAAAATTTTTTTATTTATCTGGGCATGGTGATGCACACCTTTAATCCCAGCACTCAGTAGGCAGAGGTAGGACTGTCATGAGTTCAAGGCCAGCATGGGACTACATAGTGAATTCCAGGTCAGCCCGGGCTAGAGCAAGACCCTACTCGGAAAAAACAAAGGGGAAAAAAATTAATTGAGAGAGAAAGAGGCAGAAAGAGTATGTGCATATGAGAGAGAAAGAATATGGATATAGGAAGGCCTCTAGTCACTAGGCCATCTTGTTCAGTGGCTTATGTGGGTACTGGGGTCCTTTGGCTTTACAGGCAAGTGCCTTAACCACTAAGCCATCTCTCTAGCCCTTTAATAACTTTCTTGTTTCGTTCTGTTTTCCAAGATAGGGTTTCACTCTAGCCCAGGAAGACCTGAAATTCACTATGTAGTTTCAGAGTGGCCTTGAACTCAGGGCAATCCTCCTACCTCTGCCTCCTGAGTGCTGAGATTAAAGGCCACCACGTCTGGCCCAATGACATTTTTAAGATTTTTTTTTTTTTGCATGTGTGTGTTGGGGGAGGGCATGCCAGAGCCTCTTGCCACTGCAAATGAACACCAGCACTTACATCACCTTTTGGGTCCAGTTTACATGGGTGGCTTGGGAATTCAAACTGGGCCAGAAGGCTTTGCAAACAAGCACCTTTAACCACTGAAACATTTTTCCAGCTCCACAACCCTATCCCCTCTCTCTTTCTCTCTTTTTCTTTTCTTTTGTTTTTGTTTTTCAAGGTAGATTCTCACTCTGGTCCAGGCTGACCTGGAATTAACTATGTAGTCTCAGGGTGGCCTCGAGCTCACAGCAATCCTCCTATCTCTGCCTCCCGAATGCTGGGATTAAAGGCTTGTGCCACCACATCTGACTTGCTTTCAAAAAATAATTTATTTATCTGAGAGAAAATTAAAGAGAGAATGGGCATACCAAGGTCTCCAGCCAGTGCAAACAAACTCCAGGTGCCTGCACCACCTGGTGCATCTGGTTTAAATAAAATATTTAAAAAAAAAAAAAAAACAGGGCTAAAAAGATAGCTCAGTGGTTAAGGCATTTGCCTGCAATGCCTAAGGACATAGGTTCGATTCTCCAGTACTCACAGAAAGCCAGATGCACAAAGTGACACAAGGTTTGTCCGCAATGGCTAGAGGACCTGGAGTTTCCATTCATTCTTTCTCAAATAAATAAATTTAAAACACAAAAAGTCTCTGTGTTCAGAATGACAACACGGCTACCTAATTTTCTAAACCAAGTCCACTTTATTTGAAATTTTCCACATGCCACAAATTTACATGAAAACACCCATTCAGAATGCAGTTCATTAGCGCCAACACAGAATTCGGGAGTGGATGTGGCTCAGATGCCGACTGACCACCACAGACAGTTACGCCAGCTGGGCAGCGAAGGGGCAGTCGGCACTGAAAGGCAGGGGATGGTCACTTAGCACCTGGTCACAAGATATGGCATGACTCCTGGCCCAGGGAATGGCTTTGCCCATCCCCCCCCCACCAAGTACACTGAGCTCTGATGGTTCTGGATAAAGTCACACACAACAGGTCACTGTCGGAAGTGGCAGCGAGGCCCAGGGAGATGCCACTGCTGGCTGCAGACTGAGGAGTCACCCGTGCACACACGTGAGCACACGCACAGCACACTCCTCCTGCTCCGGAAATCCTCACTGACACGCAGGCCTTGCACAATACATTTTGCCACCATGGTGAGAGATCTGGCTAGCACGCCCCTGGTTCAGGAACAGACCCTGCTTAGCTTCAGCAGTGCCAGTTCTAGTGGCTCTGGCCCTGGGCTCCCGGAATGGCACAGCCAGAGCCAGCTCTGTGGTGGCAAAATAGGGTTCACCGGCCAGTGGTCCTCCAAAGAGCTCTATGAAGTGTCATTTCAACATCGCTGCCAAGCCGCTTGCATCAGACCCATGGCTGGTCTACGACTTTGTGGACTATCAGCTCACCACGGCCAGGCCAGCAGAGCCTACGAGCTTCCATTACGACCCTGCACCCCAGCACGAAACAAGACCAGTCACAGAGCTCCCAGCATTACAGCGGGGGCACTAACAGTGGCAAGTAACAATGACTGCCACACCCACAAAGGTGGTCACTGTGCCCTCTGGACATTGGGTTTTATGGCTAGGACCTGTCATCTGTGGGAGTGCAAAGTCATTCTCTCTCCTTATTGAAACAGGTCTCATGTAGCCCAAACTAGCCTCAAACTCATGTAGTTGAGGCTAACCTTGAACTCCTGATCCTCCTTCCTCCAGCCTCCTGTGAGCTGGGACTATAGGTGTGTACCACAACTGACTCTTTCTTCTTTCTAAGTCTGGGGCAATTTCCAAAACTTAAAGGGGGCAGGTCACAGAAAGAGCAAGATGAAGGGGCACCCTGTCACATCTCTGAGGGGAGTATGAGGCCTTAGACCCCCACAGGCCCCCAGAGGCCTCATCTTAGTCTTCACAGCTGCACTGGTGGGTCTAGCTTCACCACAGGCCCCTCCAGGCCCAGGTTAGCCTAGCAAGCAGCCTTCCGCTAGGCAGTTTTTAGCAGTGAGAAGTGGAGGGTGTGGTTTTAGCCACCAAGCTTGCCTTGCCGCCTGGGGCACACAGCACCCGATGGATCCAGAAGCCAGACCTGGCCTCTCAGGCCTCACTCTTGCAGGACTTCCGTGGGCACCTGACGGGCGGCTGGAAGGATGGTCTCTGTCAATTTCTCTCACTGAAAATGACAAAAGCCACTCAGGGATTTTAACTCAGTAATATGCAGCAAGCTGCAGGGTCTCCGCGTGTGGAGTCCAGGGACACAGGGTCTGTGGCGGGTGGGGCTGAGGTGGAGATGCAGGCAGCCACGGGAGAGCGGAGACAGCTGTTTACACACCGGGGTGATACACTCACCTTCCCATATGCGTGCTTGAGCCCTCTCACACACAGAGCCCTCGTGCATGCAGGCACACGTGTGCACGCGCACACACGCACACACGCACGCACAGGCGGGGGTGCTGACCCCGCTCTCTCGGCAAGCAGCACATGGTCTACCACTTAACAGCCCCATCCTGCCAATTGGGGACCATTAGGGTGGGTTCTTTTCCAGCATGAAATGCGGCAGAATATAAACTGCAATTATCACCGGTGCCAAAACAGCACTTAGTGAAAATAAGCACATTATTGACATCTGGTGAATCCGTCTCCGGTGGAGGGAGAGAAGGAGCAAAATTCTTGCTCCAAGTCAAAGGACTGTTGCAGGGGATGCCGACAACACAAGCTCTACTGTTTGGGGGTGGCTTGCCCCCAGCACCCCATTCCTAGGCCCCTCCTTGCCAGCCCTAGTGACAAGTGTGACACCACGGACTAAGACCACTTGTTCATGTGAACTGGCCAGCAGAGAGGACAGGAACAGCCTTCGTTCAGGGCAGCGTCTTAGAGAAACGATGGCTTCCCGCTTGGGTAGGACTGGGCTGGAGGAATGCAAGCTGTAAAGGCCAGAGCACCAGGTGACCCAGGAGCTCCAGGCCACTGGCTCCCTCCTGGGCTATGATTAGCCACAGCCTTGCTTTGAGGATAATCAGTGGTGGGTCCCCAAGGGCCCACAGCACAGGGCCGATCACTTCATGGTAGCCTTCAGGGTGCGTGTGGGGAGGTGCTTCCCTCCTCCGAGACCCTCGTCTACAGCTACGTGGACAGCGAACCACCGCGGTTACTGCACGACCGCAATGCCAGGGAGAGGTGGGACGGGCTGTGGCTCTCAGAGGCTCTGGGAGTCCTCTGGAGGGACCTGAGCTTGGAGACGGCTCCTCTGGCTAGGAGTGACGGTCACCAGCTGGCTGCTCCAGACAGGAGTGAAAAGCAGGGTGAAGGAGGCCTACACGACAGACCCTGGGCGAGCAACACAGCCAGACTGGTAGGGGCCAGCATGAGGGTGTTTTTGGGGCCCAGGGGACCAAGCAGATTGGGGGTGATTCCAAAGCCCAGTCAGAAGCCCAGGTCTCCCCAGGCCTGAGCTGCAGAGCACAGCCTTCCCCAAGAGCCAAGGGCACACACCAGGGGCCAGTTCACCAGCAAGGGAAGTTGAGGGTATCAGAGTGAGAGGCTCTGTTGTCATGGAAACAGGAGACAAGAGCAGGCCGGGTCTGAGGGTTACTGGTGGTGAGTGAGGTCTGCAGACCATGGGGTCTAGGCTGGAAGCCACACCAATGGTGCAAGGGACCCACCCACCCCATGGGGCGGGGCAGGAGCCAGGGGGACACAGTGCAACCACAGGTCCTGTAGAGGTCCCTGCCAGGATAAGGGTAAGGTCTCCAACTCTTCCTCGTCTTCCAAACTGCTCCACTGAATTCTGTCTTGCCCTTTTGTTTTTGGGAGAGAGGGGTAATGAGACGGGGTCTCATGTAGTCCAGGCTGGGCTAACAACTCACTATGTAGCCAAGGATGACCTTGATCGCCTGCCTGGTCCTCTTGCTGGAATTACCGGCATCTGCCACCACCCTTAGTCTTGTGCGGTGCTGGGACTGAATCTAAAGCTCTGAGCAGGCTAGGCAAGCGCTACCAACTGAGCTACGTCTCTGGCCCTCGTTAATTTGTCTAAGGACTAAACACAGTTGCGTGCCAGGTTCCAATCTTACACAAGCACTCAAGTTGTAGGATTTCTACCTGTGCTAACACAGCCCAAGCACACCCAGATCTTCTGGGCAACACTCAAGGCACCCCAGGGAGCTGTGGGGGGAACAAAGTGGCCCCTCCAGCTCAGCCTAGGAGGCCCCACCCAGCACTCCTGACCCACAGGGTAACTGGGTTAAAAATGTATTTTTTTTTTCCCTCTGAGGTGCTAGGGATGGAACCCAAGGACTTTCACATACTAGGCAAATTCTGCCACTAGGCCATAGCCCCAGCCCTAAAATGTCTTAACGGGGGCCCCAATTCTACAGTCGCAAACACACAGATGTCAGTGTGGACTTCTCATAGGGAGAGTGTGGCCCACCCCAGCCCCATGTGGGGCAGACATGGCAAGTGACCATGAACACAGGAGCAAAGGGACAGCACCAGGGAGGGGAGCAGGGCCCCTGACCAGACCCTGCGGGCCAGCCTGGCTTGCCCACTGCCCTCACCTCCACGGCCCACCTGATCACTTGTCACCAGACTTCACTGAGCCACAGTCCTCAGGACAGTGAACAAGAGGAAACACAGGGAGTCAGGACGGGTGCCACAGGGTGACTGAAGAGACGCTTTCTTCCTGTCACAGAACAAGAACCCCACTGTCCACTGGCTCCCGATGGAGACTCGCCCGGAGAGGTTCGGCTGGGGGGAGTGGCAGGGCCAGGACGTGGACTTCTCACCACCACAGGTTCGGCGGCTCCTCAGCTACTCTGCTTTTAAACAAGGTGATCTCGTCCAGGTGCACCATGGGGACATCCCGGATGACATCCGTCAGGCCCTCGTGGAGCAGTGGGAAGATGACGACGTTCAACGCGGGCCTCTCAGCCTGGAAACTGAACCAGACATGAACCATTACCGGGATCCAGGGATGGAGCTTAGCTGGTCGTGTTGCCTAGCATGCACAGGGCCCTGGCTCCATCCTCAGTACCACATGAAGTGGGTGTGGTGCAGGCCAGCAATTCCAGTGCTGGGGAAGTAGAGGCAGGAGGATCAGAAGTTCATCAAGTAAGCAACATAGAGGAGGTATCAGACCAGGCAGGAAGCAGTGGCTACGTGCAGGAGGAAGCTGGGGGGCACTCATGCTGCCATCCCCCCCAAGCCCATGCGAGTCTGAGGCCCGGACTGTGGTTTATGGGAGTCACCTGATGTGGTTGACAGACAGAACCGGAGTTGGGGTAGGGTGGGACAGCCAGGGGGAGCAGGCCCAGAGGTTGTCCTCAGACATGGAGGCGGAAGCCACTCACTGAAAGACACAAGTGACAGGCCCAGGGAGGCCCGCCCTGCCCTGCGGAGACTGGAGGGCAGCAGGGTCCAGGGTGGTGTCACCTAGGGGTGGCTATGCGGAGCAAGCTGCAGATCTAACGCTTCTGGCCAAAGAAGGACCCACTGTAGGATGAAGCCAAGGGACAATGACCAAGTCCACAGGGCCCCAGGCAATCTGAAGAGGCAACAACCCCAAGACAAGGGAGGCGGTTCACAGGCTATGACAGACAGACAGACGGGGAGGTGGCGCACACACAGAAGACCGCCTCCCCGACCGTGGCGCACAAGAACTCGGGGTGCCATTCCACGCGGCAGCACCGTGCACGAGGCCTCATGCCGGGTGTGACGGAGGACAGAGTTTCCTGCTCTCCATGACCTCTGGGGACGACTGCAGACCCTGAGCCGGTCAGGGACAAGTGGAGACCTAACCAGGTGAGAAAGGACCCGGTGCACGACTGCCCCGCCCACCAGGCGCAGAGCCACACCAAGGACGCTCCGGTGCTCATCCCAGAAATCCACCCCACCGGGTTGGGGCACAAGGCAAGAAAGCACCACAGCAGAAAACCCTGACACTGGCCAGAGCTCTGGCAAGCCCCTGCCCAAGTGCCTTTCCTTTTCTCTGTGGGATGTATGCGCACGTGTTCGCATGTGAGCAGGTGTGCACGCTGACGCGCGTGTGGAGGTCAGAGAGCCTCTGGCACTGGTCCTCGCCTCCTTGTTTGGGGAGCGCCGCTCTCTTCAGCACTGAGCCACTGTGTAGCTGAGTGCCCGGCTTCTGGGCACTTCTCCATGCCCACCTCCCACCTCACTATACTGCGCTGTCCAGTTTGGGGTGTGTTCTGGCACCTGGACTCGGGTTCTTATTTACTTATTTTCGAGGTAGGGTCTTGCTCTAGCTCAGCCAGACCTTGAATTTGCTAAGTTGTCTCAGTGGCCTTGAACTCACAGTGGTGATCCTCCTATCTCAGCCTCCTGTGGGCTGGGATTAAAGCTGTGTGCCAGCACACTGACTTGGACTCAGGTTTTTTATTTTTTTAATTTTTGTTTATTTTTATTTATTTATTTATTTGAGAGCAACAGAGACAGACAGAGAGAGAGAGAGAGAGAGGGAGGGAGAGAGGGAGAGAATGGGTGCACTAGAACCCCCAGCCACTGCAAACAAACTCCAGACGCATGTGCCCCTTGTGCATCTGGCTTACATGGGTACTGGGGAATTGAGCCTTGAACCGGGGTCCTGAGGCTTCACAGGCCAGCGCTTAACCGCTAAGCCATGTCGCCAGGCCCTGGACTCAGGGTTTTACACTTGCATGGCAAGCACTATCCACGGAGCAATCTCCCCAGCCTTCTGTTTCTTTTAAGACAAGGTCTCACTAGGTAGGCCAGGCTGGCCTCAACCTCCCAAGTGCTGGGATTACAGGTGTATGCCGTATTTGGCTTCCACAGCTCTCCCCTGCCCCTGCCCCCCCCCCCTACTTTTCTCTTTGAGGAAAACTGGAGGCTTCGGGGGTAAGGGCAGAATCCCTGGGCCATGTGCAGCTCCACACTCACACTGCCAGAGGGTCCTCAGCCAGCGCCCTCACGGCCCTCTCAAGCCACCTCTCCTGGGGTGGGGCCAAGCACCCAGGCCCCAGGCCCCAGGCCCCAGGCCTGACAGCTCGCAGCCCAGCCTCCTGGGAGAGCTCCGTGACGCTGGAACTCGGCAGCCACTCAACTCTGCATCTGCGCAAACTCCGGGGCTTCGGCACGTGCTCAGCCTGCCAGATGGGACTTCCCTGAAGCAGTGCCACAGATGGCGGCGAGCCAGGACGCTGACTCCAGCCACCTCCCCCAGAAGCTGTTCCGGCTACCAACAACTCTCCAGGCATTTTCCTTTTTTTTTTTTTGCATACGTGGGGGTGGGGTGGGGGTGGGGAGGTGTAAGCCCGTGTGCATGTGCATATGGAGCCAGAGGTTGACGTCACACGCCTCCTTCAGTTGTACTCCACCTTACTCTTTGAGACAGGGTCTCTGCTGAACCCACAGCTCTCTGATCTAGCTAGACTGGCTGGCTGGTAGCCCTGAGGATCACCCTGTCTCCAGCCCCTCAGCACTTAAATTCCAGGCATATGCCACCACACCCAGCATTTGACATGGGTCCTAGGATTCTGAACGCAGGCCCTCATGTTTGCATGGTAAGAGCTTAACCCACTGAGCAATGCATGAGCCACCACTTTGTGCCCGTTGGGAGAGAGTGGCCAGAGGCAGGCTCTCACTATAACCCAGGATGACAGAACTCACTCTGCAGCCCTAGACTGGCCGTGGACTCATAGCAATCCTACCTCAGACTCCTGAGTGACGGGCCAAATGTGTGCACACCATGCTGAGCTTCCTTTTTTTGGGACACTGTTTCATGTAACCGAGACTGGCCTCAAACTCATTCACTATGTAGCCAAGGATGGCCTTGACCTGATCCTCCTGTCAACCCAGGGCTGACATAACAGGAACATGCCACCAGGCCTGGTTTGTGTGGTTCTGCAGAGCAAACCCAGTGCACTGTACATGGTAGACACACTGTACAGACAGCCACAGCCCAGCCACTAATTCCATTCTCTAAAACTGACATTCAAGGGCTGGAGAGATGGCTTAGTGGTTAAGGCATTTGCCTGAGAAGCCTAAGGACCCATGTTCACTTCTCCAGGTTCCACACAGCCAGATGCACAGGGTGGTGCATGCATCTGGTTGTTCAACTATAGTGGCCAGAGGCCCTAGTGAGCCATTTTTTTTCTCTTTCCTTAAAAAAAAGGGGGAGGGGGAAGGAGAGTATTACCATGGGATATTTTTTATAATCATGGAAGTTGTTAATAAAAATTTGAAAAGAAAAATAAATAAAAGGGGACTGGAGAAAAAAAAAAAGCCGGTCTAATGGGCTTGCCTCAAAGAAAAAAACAAACCAAACACCTGCCGTTCAAGTCTAAGGCTGTGGGTGGTGGCCAGACTTGAAACAACCCATTGTTCCACCCTCAGCTCTTTTCCATGTGCCTGCAGGCCAGGCCAGACCAAGCCCTCCGCGGTCCTGGGCCGAGGGCCCTGCCCCAGTGCTTGGCAGGCGCACGGCAGCGCGGCGGCAGCAGGGCGGGAGCCGTCTCGTGGCTCTGGAGGCACAGAGACTCGCGAGAGCCCCGCGTTGACAGAGCACCCCCGAGACCAAGAGCAGCTGCCCAGAGCCCTAGGCCCCAGCAGTGTGGCAGCAGGCCATGGCGGAGGCGATGCCAAATGGGCCTCCAGACAGTGATGTGGACATCAGATCTGTCAGACCACACCTCCTCTCGTTCAAGGACAGGATTCCTGAGCACTGACCGGGCAGAGACTGCATGGCACTAACTTGGGTTCACACACAGCGGCAGAGGCAAGAGTGAGTAGGACCCTCCAAAGGTACAGTAGTCCCCTAACACCCTGTAAGTGCCCAGCCCACCACTGCTGCAGGGAAGTGGCACTCTGCATGCCCTCCCCTGACTGGCTCTGGTACTGGCTCGGGACATGCCGGGGCCGGTCACAAACATTCCCGGGCTCAGGTCCCCTGCAGGGAAGGAAGACAAGACACAAAGAGTCCTAGAAGTAGGAGGGGAGCCTCTGGTTGCAGGAAGCAGCCTGGGCCATGCAGGACCACCATGCAGAGTCCAAAGCAGGGAGGGCATGCAGGGGAAGCAACCACTGCCTGTGCTGGAACAGCTGGCGGTACCTCCCTGGTCTGTCCGTGGTGGGAAGGCCCAGGCTGTTCCTGGAGGACACTGCTCTCCAGAGAATAAAGACTGCTTGGGTTGGAAAGCAGGGGTAGGTTCATTTAGTGTTCCAGGGTCATGGAGGGAAGACCCAAGCTGAGCTCCAGCTCATGGACTCTGAGGGCACAGGGCTGTCAGATCTCAACAGTGCCACACAGACCAACGTCCATGGTGTATCATCAAGCCCCATAGAAACCAAGAGACCCCAGGGAACACCGGGTCTTTTCTAGCCCCAGGGGCCATGAGGCCTGGTAGGAAACAGGCCCAAGCGTGAGAATCCAAGGACCTTGGAGGGCCCCTACGCCGCAGCAGTGGGGAAGCAGGCGGCAGCAGGAGCAAGTCTGGGGTGGGTCTGGCAGAGGACCTCAGCCAGGGTCAGGGTCCTGGCACCACCATGCTTCAGATGGACATCCCGGCACGGCAGCCACGCACTAACCTGGCCAGGAGAGACGGCCTGGATTTCTACAAAAACCAAGGAGGCACCTTTCAAAGCCTGGGCGCCAACAGGAGCCCCTTGCCAATGCCTGTTCCCAGGGCCAGTATAGGGTCACTGAAGAAGCCCAAATGGGGACACGCAGAAGAAAAGGACCCAGAAGTCAGCAGAGCCACGCCGTCCAGACAGTGAGGAAGGAGGCTGGGGTGGTGCACAACTGCCATCCCAGCACTTGGGAGGTTGAGGCAGCAGGATCATGAGTTTCAAGGCCAGATTCAGCCACATGACAGGTTTGAAGCCAGCCTGGACTACATGAGGGGTGGGTGTGTGTGTAAAATGGCCGAGAAGGGTGGTTCATGCCTTTAATCCCAGCCCTCAGGAGCTGAGGTCGGAGAGTAAATTCCAGGTCAGCCTGGGCTAGAGTAAGACCTCGAAAAACTAAAATAATAATAATAATTAAAAAAATAAACCAGGGGCTGAGGAGATGGTTCAGCAGTTAAAGGTGCTTGCTTGCAACACCTGGTGGTCTAAAAATTAATTAGTTCAATTCGCCAGCACCCCCATAAGTGAGCTGCAAAGTGGAGCATGTGTCTATGGTATCAATAGGTCCAGGACAACGGGCAAAGGGCCAGGAGAATCCGAAACTCTCAGGCCATAGTCTGACAGTCCTTTTCAGTCTAGCAGTTAGTTTGCAGCAGAGAGCAAGTCTACCTCAAAAAAAAGTGAAACAGACACCCTGAAGCTGTCCTCTGACCCCACACCCGACCTGTCCCATACACACATTTTTTTTTTCCCCAAGGTAGGGTCTCACTCTAGCCCAGGCTGACCTGGAATTCACTATGTAATCTCAGGGTGGCCTCGAACTCATGGGGATCCTCCTACCTCTGCCTCCCGAGTGCTGGGATTAAAAGTGTGCGCCACCAGACTCAGTTCAGTAATTTTTTCTTTCGAGATAGGGTCTCATTCTGGCCCATGCTGACCTGGAACGCACTATGTAGTCTCAGGCTGGCCTCAAGCTCACAGCAATCCTCCTACCTCTGCCTCTCCAGTGCTGGGACTAAAGATGTGTGCCACCACGCCCGGCTAATAATTTTTTTAGGTGTGGGCTGGGGAGATGGCACCACAGGTGAAAGCGCTTGCTGCACAAGCCTGATGACCACCATCTGGATCTCCAAGCCCACGTAAGGCGGGCGCAGCAGAGCACAGGTCTGTAGTCCCCGTGCATCTACCCGCAAGATGGGAGGTGGAGCCAGGAGAACGGGGAACTCATGGGCCAACTAGACTGGCCCTCCCAAGTGGCAAAACAAGTCCCTGTCTCAAGCTAGGCGAGGACGTTGTCTGACCTCCACACACCATCACAAAGAGAATCAGGAAAGGGAAAGATTCCTGCTCCCTGCTTTCTGCATACATCCTCATGGGAGCCAGGCCTGGGGGAGGTGCTAGGCAGCTGGTTGCTGAGAGCCACAGTGCCACCTGCTGGAAGCCTGCAGAAAAGCACCCCGGGACAGGGCAGCACGGCTGGATAGGGTGCGGAGGCTGAGCGCCCACAAGGGCCAGATACTGACCCCGCGGGGAAAGACTGCTGAGAGGCGGGGGTAAGTGGTCCAGCAGAGCCACCCAGCAGAAGATACACCCACAGAAGGGCCTCTACCAGTCAACTGTGAGGACGACCCGGGTCAAAAGCAAGCCTATTTGAGAAAGGCTTTGGGCAGACCACCATCTGGACTCTGCATATGCGATGGTTTGATTCCGCTGTCCCCGTAAACTCAGGTGTTCTGAATGCTGGGCTCCCAGCTGATGGAGATTTGGGAATTGAAGGCAGTGTATTGGGGGCAGATGTATGGGTGTTATAGCCAGCTTCCTCTTGCTAGTGTCTGGCCCACTCTCCTGTTGTCCATCATACACTGGCCAGGAGATGTCGTCCACTCTCCATTCACACCATCCAGGAGCTTCCCCTCGTCTGCAAGCCAACATTGACCCTGCTTTCCCACAAGCTGCTCTTGGTCGGGTGTCTTCTGCCAGCAATGCAAAGCTGACAAAGCTGAGGGTAGCAGCTTATCTTTTTCCTCCTGCTGTGTAACCCAGGCTGACCTGGACCTCGAGGTCCACCTGCCTCCGCCCTGAGTGTGGGGACTACACGCACCACCACACTGAGCTTGCATGGGAACCTCTGTACTTGCAGTGAGACGGCCTGAGCCACCTAGACAACTCTCTAGCCAAGGCTGACCCTGAACTTGTCACTGCCTTGTCTCTGCCTCCCAAGGGATGGTAATGGCAGGCCTGGACTGCGCAGGTAAGCGCCATGCAGCTAAGACCGGACCCTCCGCCCGCTGCACCATGATCGGGGCATTTCACCTTCCCCAGACCCCCGCTGGGAGCCGACAATGCTCCGCCATGAGTCCACACCACTCACCTTCGGAGAAGCGACTGCTGCAGGCTCTTGCAGGTGGCGAGGGACTCCCCCGTAAACATGTGGCACACGACAACCTGCAGGCACCGGGCCATGAAGGCCAGCACGGCCTCGGGCTGCAGGGTGCCGCTGCGGGACACCAGGCACAGGCGCTGCAGGGACGCGCACTGGCTGAGCGCCTGGAAGAACTGGGCGTTGGCACTGAAGTAGGGCTGCTCCAGCCTGCAGGAGAGAGGGCACATGATCCCACCTGAGGGGCTGTCCCCACACTGCCACACCCCAACACAGCCCTGTGGAGCAGCCCAGGGAGAGGACTAGGGACCCCGGGTCTCTGCTCCAACCACCCACTGTCTGAAGACCTCGTTAGGAGCTGCTGGCTCACGGCCAGCTGAGATCCCTGTACACTCTCCTCAGCACCCCACACACTGCCATTCTTATCAGGGACAGAAGTCACCTTCCCTGGGGAGCCAGTTTGATGGCAGACAGGAGAAAGTGGGGACCCAGAAGACCAGGGGGTGGGTGAGGGGCCAGGCTGGACCCTACCAGCCATGACAGGATAGACAACAAACAGCTCCAAGGCTAGGCTGAGTGAGTGGAGGCAGGAAGTGAGGACACCGCCTGTAAGTTAGGGACGGAGCTCCGTCCACCACACCTGGTCTCAGAAGATGGGTGGAGCCTTGCAGGAGGCCAGGCTGCTGTGAAGAGGGTTATCAGGTAAGTGTGGGACTGGGAAGGCAGAGGAGACGCCAACATTCCAGATCCTCAGGCATCTATCCATCCAGACAGAAAGCAAAAAGAACCACATAGAATTTTTTAGGTTTTGTCTTTCTGTTTTGTTTTGGAGGTAGGTTCTCACTGGAACTCACTCTGGAATGCCAGGATGGCCTTGAACTCATAGCTTTCCTCCTACCTCTGCCTCTGGAGTGCTGGGATTAAAGGCAGGTGCCACCACACCTGGCTTAGTTTTTGTCTTTTGAGACACAGTCTCACGTAGCCTAAGCTGCCTTGAACTATGCAGCTAAGGATGATCATGAACTTCTGATCCTTCTGCCTCCACCTCCTGAGTGCTGGGATTCCAGGCGTGCGCCACAACACTTGGTGTATGTGCTGCTGGGGACTGAAGCCAAGGACTTCTGCAGGCTGGGCAAGCACTCTATCCACCAAGCCACAGGCCCAGCCCCGGGCGAGTTTTAAGGATGAAGCGATGGATAAGGGGTGAGGGTAGGTTACTGAAGCTGTTTAGCTGCCCAAGAGGAACATGGCTATGGGGCCTGGGGGACACCTGGCCATTTGAGTCCCTTGAGATGAGAACAGAACAGATGGGGCTGAGAGACATGCCCAGGACGAGTAGGAGTGACGAGAGGGATGGCTGGATGAGAGACAGGAGGAGGAAGCTGAGGTAAGCGGACGTGGGTGCACAGCACGAGGTGGGGGTCCTGGCGGGGCGCTGCGGGACTAGCCCCTCTGGGACCCCGGGACTAGCCCCTCTGGGACCCCGGGACTAGCCCCTCTGGGAACTGGTCTTCTGGGATGTAACTAAGTTAGCCTGAGGTCAGTTCCAAATCCAGTGTAAAGTTTCTTACAGAAAGGTCACACACCAGGAATGCTGGTGTGGCACATACTTTAGGATCACAAGTGTGAGGCCAGTCTGGGCCACACAGATGGGGGAGGAGGTGTATGGAAGCAGAGACAGCCAGCCAGGCGTGCTGGGCTCATTCCCAAAATCTGTGAGTTTGAGGTCAGCTTGGGCCACTGCGTGAGGTCTTGTCTCCAGACAGAAGCGGTGGTGGGTCTGCAAGCTGGGTGACACCAGACACTGACAGCGTATCAGAAGCACCGATGGACCCGCCCTCCCGGCCTGGGAAGGAGCCTGCCCTTCCAACACGTTGACTGAGCACTCTGGCTGAGGCAACGCGCTCGTCATTTCAAGCCCCAGCCTGTGGTCACTCATTCCCATGGCCCCAGGACGCTGAGCACACATGCACAAGAGGGCTGAGGGCAAAGACGCTACCTGCAGACAGATGGGTCCTTCCGACCCTTCCACAGTGATTAGGACCAGGAGTGGCAGCACACCCGTCATTCGGGTCATTCAAAGATGAAGGCAGGGGGTCAGGAGCTCAAAACCAGCTTCAGCTAAATCAACAGTCTAGACAGATGGACCAAGGCAGGTCTAGGCAGAGACCAACCCGATACAACCTGTGTCCTGCGGGGAACGGGGCCACCTCTGCTCTGCATAAGTGCACACACCTCCTTTTATCTTCACAAGCCTTGCGCTCCCGTCACAGGTGCCACTGGTCACCTGACCAGAGAAGCGTCGAGGCTGGCAGAGGCATCTGTCTAGAGTAGGCAGGAGGGTTTCAGGAGATGAGGGAGTTGAGGGCATCTGTGGGAAGGAGCTGACCACCATGACTGAACCACATCAGAGTCCCAGACCTGTCACCACTGGAAGGCCCCAAAGGGAGTATACGCAGAAAGATGTCCTCAAGAAGCAGCTTCCCTCTGCTAAATGTGGGTTCATCCACCCCCAACCCCGCCCTACCCAGGCCACCTGTGTTTGACCATGGGAATGTCACTCCTGGCCAAGCATGGTGTGGTGGTTTCAGTGAGGTGTCCCCCATGGCCTCATGAGCTCTGACCACTCAATCCCCAGCCGGTGGCAGCTGGGGAGGTGGAGCTCTACTGGTAGTGAGTTGCTAGGGGCGGACAAAGGTTGGACAGAGCCCAGCTTCCCACTGGAGAGCGAGCTCACTCTTGCTGCTTTGTGCAGAAGTGATGCGCAGCCTCTGCTCCGCCAACTTCCCGGCTATGACGAAGCTTCCCTCAAGACTGTAAGCTGAGGCCTGGGGAAACAGCTTAGCGGTTAAGGAAGGCCCTTGCCTGCAAAAACCTAAGGACCCAAGTTTGATTCCCCAGGACCCACATAAGCCAGATGCAGAGTGGCGCACGCATCTTGAGTTTGTTTGCAATAGCTAGAGGCCCTGGCACTTTCTATATATAAATATATGTTTCTATATGTAATATATATATAAATATAAATGTATTTCTATATATAAATAAAATGTTTAAAATAAAATGTCTTTTTAAGCCAGGCGTAGTGGTGCATGCCTTTAATCCCAGCACTCGGGAGGCAGAGGTAGAAGGATCACTGAGAGTTTGAGACCACTCTGAGACGACATAGTGAATTCCAGGTCAGCCTGGGCTAGAGCGAGACCCTACCTCAAAAAACAAAACTAAATAAATAAAATGTCTTTTTTGAAAAAGACTAAGCTGAAATGCATCCTTTCCTTCCACTAGCCATTTCTGCATTTCTGCTCCGGTGGCATGTCCTAGCAAACACGACAGAAACGACAACACGTGACCCAGAGCTGCAGACTATTTTGGCAACTACATGAGACAGAGAGAGGGAGGGAGAGAGTGGGCGCGCCAGGGCCTCTAGCCGCTGTAGATGAACTACAGACACGTGCGCCCCCTTGTGCGTCTGGTTAACGTGGGTCCTAGGGAGATGGCTCAGCAGTTAAAGGCACTTGCTTGCCAGGCCTCTGGGCTCCTGTTCCATTCCTCAGTATCCACATAGAGCCAGATGCACCAAATGGCACATGTACTGAAATTTCCTTACTGTGGCAAGAGGCCCTGCTGTGCCAATTCTCTCTCCTTGCACATAAAAATATATACATATTAAGAGTCACCACAAGGAAGGGAGGAGGATACTTAATAGGTTGATATTGTATATATGTAATTACAATGACTGTAATGGGGAGGTAATATGATGGAGAATGGAATTTCAAATGGGAAAGTGTGGGGGTGGGGAGGGAGGGAATTACCATGGGATATATTTTATAATCATGGAAAATGTTAATAAAAATTAAAAAAAAAAAAAGAGTGATCACACCTTCCAAGGCTCCGGATATGCGGAAGAGGTGGCAAAAAGAATGTAAGAGCCAAAGGAAGAGCAGGACTCCGTACAACGTGCTCCCTCCAGACACAAAATGTCCTGGATATCCATGACCTCACAGTGCCTGACACTACCTACACAAGACCATCATAAAAGGAGGAAAAGATGATGACATCAAAATAAGAGAGGGGGCTGGAGAGATGGCTTAGCGGTTAAGCGCTTGCCTGTGAAGCCTAAGGACCCCGGTTCGAGGCTCGGTTCCCCAGGTCCCACGTTAGCCAGATGCACAAGGGGGCGCATGCGTCTGGAGTTCGTTTGCAGAGGCTGGAAGCCCTGGCGCGCCCATTCTCTCTCTCTCCCTCTATCTGTCTTTCTCTCTGTGTCTGTCACTCTGAAATAAATAAATAAAAATTAAAAAAAAAAAATAAGAGAGGCTGATTGAGATGGGGAGGAGATATGATGGAGAATGGAGTTTCAAAGAGGAAAATGTCAGGGGGGAGGAAGGGAATTACCATGGGATTTTTTTTTATAATCATGGAAAATGTTAATAAAAATTTAAAAGTTAAAAAAAGTAAAAAATAAAAGGAGGAAAAGATGATGACATCAAAATAAAAGAGAGACTGATTGAGATGGGGAGGGGATATGATGGAGAATGGAATTTCAAAGAGGAAAGTGGGGGGGAGGGAGGGTATTACCATGGGATACTTTTTATAATCATGTAAAATGTTAACAAAAATTGAGAATAATAAAATAAAATAAATATATCCAAACCAAAAAAAAAAGAGTCAAAGTTGGGGGCTGAAGAGATGGCTTAGCAGTTAAGGCGTCTGCCTGCAAAGCCAAAGGATCCCAATTTTATTCTCCAGGACCCATGTAAGCCAGATGCACAGGGAGGCACATGAGTCTGGAGTTCATTTGCAGTGGCTCAAGCCCTGACGCACCCATTCTCTCCCTCCCTCTGCCTCTTTCTCTCTCAAGTAAGACTGGGCGTGTTCAGGGAGGTATGGCCGTAGACTCCCCCTCCCTCTCTCTCTCAAATAAATAATAAAATACTTTTTTAAAAGAGCCAAAGTAGCTGGGTGTGACAGCACATGCCTTTCCAGCACTCAGGAGGCAGAGGTAGAAGGACAGCCATGAGTTCAAGGCCACCCTGAGACTACATAGTGAGTTCCAGGTCAGCCTGGTCTAGACCCTACCACAAAAAAAACACAAAAAGAGCCAAAGTCAACCAGAGAGAGTAGGGCTGTCCACCCACGCGGCTCCAAGCTGCCCGTGTGGGGCCACCACTGGCTACCCATGGCTCCTCTCCTAGGATGCAGCTGGAGACGGTTTCGTAAGACTGGGGAAGCACAGGGGCTCCGGGGGGCGACTTGGAGAAGGCCGAGCACAGAGCACGAAGCCTACCACGCAGGCCACAAGCACGACGGTGCGGTCCTCAAAGGCACAAAACCAGGTGGCCGGGAGCAGAGTGGACACTCTCCAGGCTGTGAAAGTGCCGGGTGGCTTGGTCTCTCTCACCAAGAGTACAGGTCACCTATGTCATCAGCAAGGCCCAGCCAGCTAACCAAGCAGTGACACTCCTCCAGATGGGCTTTTTTTCTTTTTGAGATAGGGCCTCACTGTAGCCCAGGCTGAGCTGGACAGATTTTTTCCATTTTCATGGTGCTCGATGGTGGAGTGCAGTGCCTGACGTGCCAGGCCAGCACTCTACCACCGCACCACACCCTTCTAGAAGTGTGGGCACACATGTGCTGGCGTTCACGGTCGCAGGCCATGTCTACTGTGTTGGTTTTTTTTTTTTTTTTTTTTTTGCTTTGCTTACCAAGGTAAGTTCTTACCCTAGCCCAGGCTGACCTGGAACTCACTCTGTAGTCCCAGACTAGCCTCAAGCTCACAGCGATCCTCTTACCTCTACCTCCAGGTGCTGGGATTAAAGGTGTGCACCACCCCATTTTCTTTAATGAAGGGCAGACGATGCACTGTGTAGCTCAGTCATGATGCCCTGCAGTAGCCCCTTGAGTAACTGGTGTGAGAAGCCTCATGCTTGCCTGAACTGACCTACCTACACATTTCTTAAAAAAAACAAGGTAGGGTTTGATCTAGCGCAGGCCCTACATTCATTTCTTTCTTCCCTCCTTCTTTCCAGTCTCAAGTAGCCCAAGCTGGCATCAAAGTCATGATGACACTCCCATCTCAACCTCCCACATGCTGGGATTACAGGTGACAGCCACCACACCTGACTTGGACTTTGTGTATTTCTGCTTTGGTTGTTGTTGGTTTGAGGTGCTAGAGATGGACCCCAGAGCCTTGAACATGTGTATCCCATTTTTCAGACAAGCTGGGGAGGGAGCAAGCGCCTCAGGGTTCCCCTCCCCTCACCCACACACAGCAGGGGATGGAACAGGGCGTCAGACCACAGCTTCCGCCTCGGCCACTAGGGGGCAACGTGGGTCTGTGCTACCTGCCTAGGTCACCCCAGGCCAACTGGGTTACAGCAACTAGCAGTACAGTCAAACTTTTCAACTAAAGCTCATTTCCAGAGCCTTGGCCCTGAAGGAAGTCACCTGTCCCAGGTTCAAATGGTGGGAGCAGTGTGTCCTCCCCCAGCTCCTCTTCAGTAGAGTGGGCAGGGCCAGCTGACTGCCGCCCAGCATACAGGACAACTTGGAGAACTGACCTAAGACAGCTCCTGGTGGCATGTGAGGCTGGGCAGGGGACAAGGAAATGGTGCCCACCCCAACTGGGCTTCACCTGATTGTTCCTTAAATTTCCAGCCAACAAGTACCCAGGC
The DNA here is from genome assembly GCF_020740685.1 of Jaculus jaculus. NCBI lineage: Eukaryota > Metazoa > Chordata > Mammalia > Rodentia > Dipodidae > Jaculus > Jaculus jaculus. Next base: position 3,696,631 of record NC_059103.1, read on the forward strand.
ATCAGCTCACACTTCATGGGGTGTCTCTGCAGGCCCTCTCCCCTCTAGCCTGGGGGACATAACTCTGTTCCTGGTGGGGTCTATGAGGTGCTCCTGGGACTGGGCCGGACCTGGCTCACACCTCTCATGCTTCCGCCCCGGGAAGCCCAGAGTGACTCAGACGAACACCCTACCTCCAGCCGTGGGAAAGGTGGTGCCCTGTTCTGTCCAGCACGTGACCCTCTTGCCAGAGGTGTGCCCCAAGCCCACAGCCAGAACAACCTGTCCCTGCGGCACCGGCACCTCCACCCACAGGAAGCAGGGCAGGCCCACGCACGCCCAGGCTCATCAGGCTGCAGGGCAGCAGCCAGCAGGTGGGCTGCCGTATCAGACAGAACGTTTCCCCAAGAAGTACAGGAACCCTACAGCCAGGGCCTCAGAAGAGAGCCCAGAGTGCCACTTCCTCGGGACATGCTTGCCCACAGCCAGCACACGCCACCTACCTGGGTCGGCCACCATGGAAAACAGCAACCCAGATGAATGCGACCACTTGGCAGCATTCTGGAAGCTAGTCTGTTGGGAACGGGCAGTACCCTCAGAGCAGATGTGTTCTGTAGCTGTGGACACAGGCTAGAGCTGGACACACAGATATTACCAGGAACTGCCATCAAGCTCTTGGGACAGCCTTCCAGACCCATCTTCCCCAGATCTGCAGGCTCCATGCTGCATGCATGGTCCTGCCCCTAGAGGAAATGCTCAGCTGCAGGGACCACGGCCTGGAGTCCACCGTGACCGCAAATGCTGCTACATGGCCTGGACAATACTTAGTTGCCCCATGAGGCTGGAGATAGGCACAGCTGCCTGGGGCTAGCTATGTGACCCTAGCAGATTTATTAAGTCTTTGGGCCTCACTTTTCCCATCTGCAAAGTGGGGACAACACTATCTACACTCCCAGGATGCTGAGGGTCTCACGGGGTCAACACGTGGAACCCCATGAGAAGCGCCTGTAGCATCAAGAGGCTCAGCCCCACGTAGCTGCTGCCCTGGTGCACATGCTTCCTGTTTCGTCTTCTATCTCCTGACCCCTTCTCTTCTGTGTGTGTGTGTTCATGGGTGTGGTCACACATGTGCTCAGAGAACTTCCAGTCAGTTCCCACCTTCAACGATTTCTGTTTTGTTTTTCAAAGTAGGGTCTAGCGCTAGTCCAGGCTGACCTGAAATTCACTATGCAGTCTCAGGCTGGTCTTGAACTCACAGCAATTCTCCTACCTCTGCCTCCTGAGTGCTGAGATTGAAGATGTGTGTCACCACGCCCAGGCACTTAAAAAAAATGGAGGTGGGGGTGGGAGAGATGGCTTAATAGTTAAGGCACTTGCCTATGAAGTCTAAGGACTCAGGTTTGATTTCCCAGTATCCACATAAGCCAGATACACAAGGTGGAACATACTTCTGAAGTTTGTTTGCAGTAGCTAGAGGCCCTGGTGTGCCCATTCTCTCCTCCCCCCCCCCCCCGCACCTTTTTCTCTCTCAAATAAATAAATAAACTATATACATAGCGCCAGGTGTGGTAAACCAAAATAAATAAATAAATAAATATAGTTAGGTGTGGTGGCGCACACCTTTAATCCCAGCACTCAGGAGGCAGAGGTAGGATTATTGTGAGTTCCAGGCCACCTTGAGACTACAGAGTGAATTCCAGGCTAGAGTGAATCCCTACCTCAAAAACCCAGAAAAAAAAAAAACAACTATAATAATAAAATAAATAACTATGAGTCCCTACCTCAAAAACAAAAAAACTATAATAATAAATATATATACATATATATAGACATATCTATATTATCTCTATCTATCTATCTGTCTATATATATATAGAGAGAGAGAGGGAGAGAGCACGCACGTGCGAGAGCAAGCACGCCAGGCATGGTGACACACACCTTCAATCCCAACACTCGGGAGGCAGAGGCAGGAGAAATGCTGTGAGTTCAAGGCGACCCTGAGACTACAGAGTTAATTCCAGGTCAGCCTGGAACAGAGTGAGACCCTACCTCTAAAACCCCAAAACATGGGCTGAAGAGATGGCTTGGCAGTTAAGGCGTTTGCCTGCAAAGCCAAAGGATCCTGATTCAATTCTCCAGGACCCACAAAAGCCAGATGCTCAAGGAGGCACATGAATGTGGAGTTCGTCTGCAGTGGCTGGAGGCCCTGGCATGCACATTCTCTCCCCCTATGCTTCTTTCTCTCAAATAAATAAATAAAATATATTTTAAACAGAAAGACATGCTCAGGTCCTAGTCCCGGGAAGTAAGTAGGGAGCGGTCCCAGGAGAGGAGCCGTCCACCGAATGTATCCGTGACCCAGTGCTCTGACCTGCACTGACCACACATCACCACAGCTACAACAGCCAGGAGCACGACAGGAAGGTGTGCCGTGGGACACAGCAGGCTGAGGAGGCAGCAAGGAAACACCTGTGCCCAGGGCCACAGAGAGGAAGGCCAGACACAGCACAGGAGGCACGTGCCCATCCATGCCATGGGAGGTGGCAAAGACCGGCTGGGCAGGTGGAGGAGGGCTGGCTACTGCTCTTTCCCATGCACCTGGCTGGCTTTCTCAGTGCAGAAGAGGCAGAGCCTGCGATGACAACAATTTTTTCTTTCTGTGAAATAAGGTTTCATGCAGCCCAGTTAAGCCTCCAACTTCATAAGTAACTGAGGATGACCTTGAACTCCCGCCTCTATCTCCCAAGTGCTGGGATTACAGGTACATGCCACCACACCTAGCCCTTTCTTTCCTCCTTTTTTTTAAAGACCAATCTCACTCTGTAGCCCTGGCTGGCCTGGAACTCACTATGGATACAGCTCAAGCTTAACTTGAACTTAATACTCCTGCCTCAGCCTCCCGAGAGCTGGGATGGCAAGCATCAGCCACCATATCCAGCTGACTTATATTTGTTTAGTTATCTTTTTATTATTTTTATGTTTATTGATTTATGAGAGAGAGGATAAAAAATGAATGGGAGCACCAGGGACTCTAGACACTGCAAATGAACTCCAAACACATGTGCCACCTTGTGCATCTGGCTTACATGGGTACTGGGGACTCAAACCTGGGTCTTTAAGGTTCTCAGTTAAGCATCTTAACCACTAAGCCATTTTTCCAGCCCTTACTTAGATTTCTAAACAGGAGTCAGAAACCCCACAGGCATGTTCCACAGTGAGCCTCTCTCTGGGATGGAAAATACCAGCCGCCTCAAGCCGGAGCCCAGGGCAGGAAGTACAAAGGCTTCAAGCAAAGCTCCAACACCAGCAGGAACAATCTCAGCATATGCTCTGAGGAAGGCAGGAGGCAGAGTGCAGACTGGACACACAGCTGTGGAAGATTCCAGGCTGTGAGCAGCACAGGATCTGCCAACTTCCTCTCGGTGACTTCCACTAGGATGTGGCTCTGGTGGTGGACTGAGGGCTGAGACAATGTGGTGCTGTGGCTTCCTGCTTCAGGCACCAAGTCTGATGCAATGTTATGGCCTCAGCTAAGAACGTATCGTCAGGCTGGCCTCGAACTCACAGTGATCCTCCCACCACAGCCTCCCGGGTGCTGGGATTAAAGATGCATGCCACCACATAGGGAGGGAGGGGATATTTTTCATATCAACTCTAAGTACAGAGATTTTGAATTACGTCTTCCTTAAATAATTCTTATCCCGTGGGCTGGAGAGATGGCTTAGTGGTTAAGTGCTTGCCTATGAAGCCTAAGGACCCCGGTTCGAGGCTTGATTCCCCAGGACCCACGTTAGCCAGATGCACAAGGGGGCGCACACACATCTGGAGTTCGTTTGCAGTGGCTAAAGGCCTGGCACACCCATCCTCTCCCTCTCTCTCCTTCTTTCTCTGTCACTCTCAAATAAATAAATAAAAATAAACAAAAAAATTTAAAAAAATAGTATGGTGCTAAGCCATCTGTGGTGCTTTGATTCAGGTGTCCCCAATCAACTTAGGTGTTCTGAATGCTAGGTTCCCAGTTGATGGAGATTTGGGAATTAACACCTCCTGGAGGGAGTGTATTGTTGGGGGCAGGCTTATGGGTGTTATAGCCACAGTCCCCTTGCCAATGTTTGGCACACTCTCCTGTCACTATTGGCTACCTTATGTTGGCCAGGGGGTGATGTTCACCCTCTGCTCATACCATCATTTCCCCCTGCCACAGTGGAGCGTCCCCTTGAGCTTGTAAGCCAAAATAAACCTCTTTTTTTCACACACACACCTCCACACAAATAGTATGGGACCAGGCCTGGTGGTGCACACCTTTGATCACAGCACTCAGGAAACAGAAGTAGGAAGCTCACCATGCGTTCAAGACCACCCTGAGACTACACTGTGAATTCCAGGTCAGCCTGGGCTAGAGTGAGACCCTGCCTCGAAAAATCAAAATAAATAAATAAATTAATTAATTAAATGAAAGGTAGTGGTGCACACCTTTAATCCCAGCACTTGGGAGGCAAAGATAAGAGAACACCAAAGAGTTCAAGGCCATTTCTGAGACTGCATAGTGAATTCCAGGTTGGCCTGGGCTAGAGTGAGACCCTACTTGAAAAACAAAAACAAAATAAAAATGAGCATGGTGGTGCACACCTTGAGTCTCAGCACTCAGGAGGCAGAGAGGTAGGAGGATTGCCGTGAGTTCTGGGCCACCCTGAGACTACACAGCGAATTCCAGGTCGTCCTGGAATGACACCCTGCCTCAGGAAGAAAGAAAAGTATCGTGAATAAAACATTGCCAATGAAACAAGGACTCTAACAAGATGCTTAGCTAGGAGATCTGCCTTCCTAAGCCACACACTGCACTGAAGACCCTCATCCAGGACAGGAGCTCCACCCTGGCAGGCCCACCACAGTCCTGCACACCAGATGCCCTCACCTGAGGTCCTTCAGCCGTTGGCAGTGCTTCAACATGTCCGCTAGGGCAGGCATGTAGACCACCTTCCCCATCATGCCCAGGTTGGCCAGCGACAGAGACTGCAGCTGCTGGCACTGCAGGCCAATGCTCACCAGCCCAGAGCCCGTCACGATGCCGGGCAGTTGGGCCAGTGTTAGGTGCCGCAGGAAGGCCAGCTGGCCAATGGCAGCCACCTCTGAGTCCCCAACATTCTGTGCGCGGCTGCAGGGGGGGAGAGAGTTTCGGATGGCAGGTTCGTTGCGAGGCATGGCAGAGGAGAAGTTAGAACCAATCAACTCGAGGTGTTCCAGAAAGGGCAGTTTCTTCAGCAGAGACCAGAACACAGAGGAGGGCTGGGGGGCCGACTGGCCCAGGAAGGGGCTGGGATACGCCTGAACCCCAATGCGCACCTTCTTGCCGAAGCCACGAGGTACTGCATGCATCGCTGGCGGGGCAGGCGCCCGGTCAGCCCTAGGCGCCGAGTCGGCAACAGAGCAGACAGGCAGGGAGAGGGAGCGCAGGTGGCACAGGCGGGCCAGAAGCTGGCAGAGGTGCCGGCCCACGCCCTCGGAGCTGTGGTGGTGGGCAGCCGAGAGGTTCAGGTGGCGCAGGTTGCAGCAGGATGCCACGAGTGTTTCTAAGATGCCACTGTCAATGTCATCCTCTGCCTTGCGCAGCAAGGAGTCTGGGGACAGGCAGTGCACACAGCCGCTGAGGTTCAGGCTGGCCAGGCTGCGCAGGTCCTTGCCCCCATTGATGACTCGCTCAATCAGGTGGCCGCCGGACAGCGTGCAGCGGCTGAAGCTGAAGTAAAAGGGGCTGTTAAACTTCATATGCTGGAGGAGGGTGGAGCCGTTCAGCCAGGATCTGGGCAGCTGCAAGGCATCCAGGGCCACGTTGCGGGCCATGGACTCCAGCAGGTTTTTGGTGGCCCCGCTCTCAGCAAAGCTACCGGGGACAGAGATGAGGAAGGCGTGCAGGTTCTCAGGCGTGCGGTCACTGAGCACGGCCAGGTACAGCCGCACCACTTCCTGATTGATGTAGCCGGGGGCCAGGCGCGCATAGAAGACACGTAGGTTCTGATAGTGGGGCACATTGCTCTGGCCCACCATGAGCTGGCCTGAGAGGACAGCGCCCTCACGGGTACGGTCCAGGATCTCAAAGTAGAGGAGCAGCTTCTGCAGGCTGGCGCAGCAGGGCACCACGCCGTAGGAGGGTGTGAACAGTGTCTGTTTGAGCTCCCGCACACGGCTCAGCGTGGCCTTGCACTCGCTGCTCAGCTGGCTGGCATCAAAGCCAGGACTCACATCGATGGCCAGGGAACGCAGGTGCTGCAGGGCTGAGAGTACCTTGGAGAGGCGCAGGGAGGTGAGGTGGCAGCCCGAGAGGTTCACCTTCACCAGGCCTCGGCAGCGGGCCACATGCTCGATGGTGGAGCCTGACAGCCAGTAGCAGCCGGCCATGTTGAGATGCTGGATCTCCCGGCCAATCTCTCTCACCAGCTGCTTCACCTTGTCCTCACTAGCCTACAGGACAGGAATGGGTAGGAGAGGAACAGGGGCTGAAGGTACGCATGCAAGGGTGGGGCGTCTTGGCCATTCCACGCACACAGTACCTAGGACACTAGCTGAGTCATGTGGCACTCTGCACTAGCTCAGAGGGGAACCGCCCGCTCCCCTTCCTCCTCCCACAAATCTGCCATTGGATACCACCAGGCTCAAGGGACAAGAACAGTACTGCAGCCACTGTAGATGGAGGTTTGCTAGGCCTGGAGAGATGGCTTAGTGGTTAAGGCATCTGCCTGCGAAGCCTAAGTACTCAGGTTCGATTACGCAGTATCCACATAAAGCCAGCTGCACAAGGTGGCGCATACTTCTGGAGTTTGTTTGCAGGGGCTAAAGGGCTGGAGATCCTGGCGTACCCAATATCTATCTATCTGCCTCTTTCAAAAAAAGATGTAAAGTGGTCAGCTGTGTGTAGTGGTGCTCACCTTAATCCCTACACTTGAAAGGAAGAGGCAGGAAGATCACCGTGAGTTTGAGCCTACATACTGAATCAGGTCAGGTCAGTCTGGGCTACAGTGAGACCCTACCTCGAAAAACCAAAAAAAAAAAAGGAGTTTTTTAGCAAAACACTTTTATAAGACCTTTTTTATTTTTATATATTGATTTATTTTTTAATTAGTTTTCTATTCTTTTTTTTTTTTTTTTTTGAGAGGGGGGAACGGGTGTACCACCAGGGCCTCTGACAGCGGCAAATGAAATCCAGACACATGCACCACCTTGTGCAACTGGCTTACATGGGTCCTGGGGAATTGAACCTGGGTCCTCTGGCTTTGCAGACCAGTGCTTTAGCCATTAAGTCATCCCTCCAGCCCTTTTTTTTTTTTTTTTAATTTTTTATTTATTTATTTGAGAGCGACAGACACAGAGAGAAAGACAGATAGAGGGAGAGAGAGAGAATGGGCGCGCCAGGGCTTCCAGCCTCTGCAAACGAACTCCAGACGCGTGCGCCCCCTTGTGCATCTGGCTAACGTGGGACCTGGGGAACCGAGCCTCGAACTGGGGTCCTTAGGCTTCACAGGCAAGCGCTTAACCGCTAAGCCATCTCTCCAGCCCCCTTTTTTGTTTTTTGAGACAGAGTCTCATGTAGCTTTTACTATCCTGGAACTCACTATATAGCCTGGGCTGGCCTTGAATTCTTAGTGATCTCTGCCTTGGCCTCTCAAGTGATAGATTACAGGCATATGCCACCACTCTTAGCTGCTTGTTCTTGTTCAATTTTTTTTGGGGGTGGATGGGTCCGAAGTAGGGTCTCACTCTAGCTCAGGCTGACCTGGAATTCACTATGGAGTCTCAGGGTAGCCTCGAACTCACAGTGATCCTCCTACCTCTGCCTCCCAAGTGCTGGGACTGAAGGCGTGTGCCACCAAGCCTGGCTTATGGTTGTTCTTTTAGTGTGTTTGTCTGGCATATGTTTGCGTGGTGTGCACATGTGTGCATGTGGAGACCGGAAGCTGGAATTCAAGTCTTTCTCAGTCACCTGCCACCTCGTTTTTAATTTGAGGGTCAGTGAGCATGAGTGCTCCAGGGCCTCAGGCAGATGGACACATACTCCAGACACATGCACTACTTTGTGCTTTACATGGGTACTGGGGAACTGAACCCATGACAGCAAACAGGCACCTTTAACCTCTGAGCTATCTCCCCAACCTCTACCTTACAGTTTAGACAGGGTTTCAATGAACCCCGTATATACTAATCCAGCTACACTGGTTGGCCAGCAAGGCCCAGGGATTCCTTGTCTTTGCCTCCCCTGTGCTGAGATCAAAACTCAGAGCCTGGGCTGGAGAGATGGCTTGGTGATTAAAGTGCTTGCCTGCAAAGCCAAAGAACCCAGGTTTAATTCCCCAGGACCCACATAAGCCAGATGCATAAGGTGGCTCAATTGCAGCACCTGAAGGTACTCTTATACCTATTCTCTCTCCCCCTCTATCTCCAGCAAATAAAAAAATAAAACAACCCAGGTGTGGTAGCACACGCCTTTAGTCCCAGCACTTGGAAGGCAGAGATAGAAGGATCACCATGAATTCAAGGCCATCCTAAGTCCACATAGTGAATTCCAGGTCAGCCTGGGCCAGAGGGAGACCCTACCTCAAAAAACCAAGATAATTCTATATATAAGCCAAATCTGCCTGAACAAATCCCAAGGCCTTGACAAACAAAAAACAAGATAATTAAGTAAACAAATATTAAAAAAAAAAAAGCAGGTCCTCATGCTTGTACGGCCACTACTTTTCTGACTGAGCACTCCCCAATCTATTTTTATTTATTTTTTGCTTGTGTATGTGTGAGAGACAGAGAGAGAAGTGTGAGCACCTGGATGTGCCCTCACAGTGCATGCCCCATGCACTTGCCTGCAGTGCCCAGAGCAGAACACCAGATGTCCAGCTCTTCCACCCTTTCCTGTGTCAGCGGGAGTCTCTTATTGACCCAGGAGCTTGCTGATTTTTTCGCAAGCCCCTGCCTCTGCTCTCCTGCAGGACCAGGGTTCAAGGTTACAGGCACTAGAGTCACAGGTACAAGTAACCATACTCTGCTGTTTAACTTGATTCTGAAAATTTGAATTAGAGAGGCCTCAGGTCCCTCAAGCCACAGGGCTTTCACAGGAAGTACAGTGAACTGCTGAGCCATCTTTCCAGTTGCCACTGTACCTTACTTTTACTGTTGTTATGTGTTTTTGTTTTTCAAGCTAGGGTCTTGCTCTAGCCCAGGCTGACCTGGAATTTACTACGTAGTCATAGGGTGACCTCAAACCCATGTTGATCATTCTACCTCTGCCTACCCGAGTGCTGGGATTAAAGATATGCACCACTACATCCCACCTCTTGCTTCTTGGTCTTTTGTTTGTTGATACATTGCTAAATTGCCCAGAATAGCCTGCAACCCACAATCTTTCCACCTTGGGCTTCAGATCACTAGGAGTAGAACTGTGCCCTAGGAAGCCAGGCTCATGCCTCAGAGTTAACAGGCCTCAAGAAAAGCACCTGCTGCCCTCACACAGTGTGATGGTGTTAACAGTGCCACCCACCCCATGCCACTGCTTTCCAGGAACTCCCAGCACCTACTCTATGATGCACTAACTCCACCTGGGGTGCCTACAGGGAAGCAGGCCTTTCACTGACCCCTGCACCAGATGCCATGCTCCCTCCCAGAGCCACACTGCATCCCAGAGACTGCTCTCATCTATGTGAGGAGTGCTTCCCACACACACCCATAGTGCCTGCTGCAGGGACCCACCAGACCCCAAAGGCTGGCTCCTTGGTGGATCCAACCTCCTGCCCCATGCCTGCCTCACCTGATAGTCCTTCTGCAGTAGCACGGTGTGGACAAGGCTCTTGTCCAGACTCAAGGCAGCCAGCTTCCGGCAGGTGCGCCGTACATTCAGCACCAGGTCTGTGCTGGGAACGTTCCTCAGGATATGCAAGAGGATCTCGTCAGAGAATCCCAGCAAGTGGGCACCACCTGTCGCCTCGGTTGCTGGGGAGGAAGCCTCATCATCGTTGGACATGTCCTGGTAAGGAAGAGGGACAAAAAATTTCAAGGACTTCCCCAAGGGGTATTCAAAAGGGATTTGGGGCTGGAGAGATGGCTCAGTGGTAAGGCAACGTCTAATGACCCGAATTCAAGACCCCAGAACCAATGTAAAGTTAGCTGTACAAAGTAGAAATTCTGCTGGGCATGGTGGTACACACATTTAATCCCAGCACTTGGGAGGCAGAGGAAGGAGGACCACTGTGGGTTTGAGGCCACCCTGAGACTACAAAGTGAATTCCAGGTCAGCCCAAGCTAGCATGAAACCCTACCTCAAAAAAACAAAGTAAGCCGGGCATGGTGGCGCACGCCTTTAATCCCAGCACTAGGGAGGCAGTGGTAGGAGAATCACCATGAGTTCGAGGCCACCCTGAGATTACCTAGTGAATTCCAGGTCAGCCTGGGCTAGAGTGAGACCCTATTTCGAAAAACCAAATAATAATAATAATAATAATAATAATAATAAGTTAAATAAAATAAACAAAAAAATGGAACATGCATCTGGAGTTCGTTTGCAGTGGCTAGAGGACCTGGTATGACCATGCCTATCCTCCCTCCCTCCCTCCCTCCTTCCCTCCCTCTCTCTCTCTGACAGTGGCACACATCGTTAATCCCAGTACTTTGGAGGCAGAGGTAAGATGACTGCTGTGTGTTTGAGGCCAGCCTGAGAGCTGAGACAATACAGTGAATTCCAAGTCAACCTGGGCTACAGCAAGACCTTAAGTGGAAAAAATAAAGCCAAACAAACAGAAAAATGCACTTTGCCAGGGCTGGGGAGACGGCTCAGCAGAGCATGAGGATCTGAGTACAATCTCCAGACACACAGCATGCCTGGCATCCTAGCTGGAGAGACAGACAGAGGGATGACTGGGGCTTGCTGACCAGCAGGTCTAGCTAAGTCACTCAGTGCCAGGCTCAATGAGAGATCTTCTCTCAACAACTAAGTGGGGGCTGGAGAGATGGCTTAGCGGTTAAGTGCTTGCCTGTGAAGCCTAAGGACCCTGGTTCGAGGCTCGGTTCCCCAGGTCCCACGTTAGCCAGATGCACAAGGGGGCGCACGCGTCTGGAGTTCGTTTGCAGAGGCTGGAACCCCTGGTGTGCCCATTCTCTCTCTCTCCCTCTATCTGTCTTTCTCTCTGTGTCTGTTGCTCTCAAATAAATAAATAATTAATTAAAAAAAAAAAAAACTAAGTGGGCCAGGCATGGTGGCATAGGCCTTTAATCCAAGCACCTGAGAGGCTGAGGCAGATGAATCGCCATGAGTTCAAGGCCAGCCTGGTCTCCATGAGTTCAGGACAGCCTGAGCTATAGAGTGAGAGTCTTAAAAACAAACAAATAAAGTAAGGTAGAGAGGGTCTGAGGAAGATGTCCGATTTGAATCTCGTTTTCACATGTACCCAGAGGTGCATGTGGACAAACATATATATGCAGTACACACGCTACACACACACAAGAAAGAAAATGATGGAGAGAGAGAAATCCTTCTTACTAACAACCTTCCCAGCCAACTCTAACATGTTTTGGATTCTTAAGGTACTTTTTAGCAATATTTTAAATTTTTTTATTAAAGAAAGAGAAAAGAGGCCCTAGCCACTAAACCATTTCTCCAGGCCTTTTGTAACAATTTTTTAAAATATTTCATTTTTACTTATTTATGTGAGTGGGGAGAGAATGAATGAATGAGAACAGGCGTACCAGGGCCTCCAGCTGCTACAAACTCCAGAAGCATGCACGATCTTGTGCACCTGGCTTATGTAGGTCCTGGGGAATTGAACCTGGGTCCTTTGGCTTTGCAAGTAAGCACTTTAACTACTAAACCGTCACTCCAACCCAAGGATTTTTTTCCCATTTTATTTATTTATTTATTTATTTGCACGTGTGTGTGTGTGTGCGTGCGCGCGCGCGAGAGAGAGAGAGAGAGAGAGAGAGAGAGAGAGAGAGAGAGAGAGAGAGAGAGAGGAGGGAGAGAGAGAGGTTCTCTTGCCATTGCAAACAAATGCCTATTTGGCTTTATATGGTGGCTGGAGATTTGAACAGAGGTTTTTCAAGCAAGTGCCATTAACCATTGAGCCACTTCCCCAGCTCTTTTTTTTAAACATTTTACTCATTTTTAAAATTTATTTTATGGGGGGGGGGAAAGACTGGCACACCAAGGCCTCAGCCATTGCAATCAAACTCCAGACGTACACACCATCTTGGGTGCATGTGTGACTTTACATGCTTGTGTCACCTTGTACTTCTGGCTTACATGGGACCTGGAGAGTTGAACCTGGGTCCTTAGGCTTCACAGGCAAGCACCTTAACCACTAAGCCATCTCTCCAGCCCAAAACCTTTTATTTTTATTTATTTGCAAGGGGAAAGAAAGAGAGAGTGTGTGTGTGAATGAGTGCTCCAGCTAAATATATATTTTTTAAATTTTGTTTATTTTGAGAAGGAGGCAGACAGAGAGAGAGAGAATGGGTGCATCAGGGCCTTCAGCTGCTGCAAACAAACTCCAGGTGCGTGCGCCCTTTGTGCACACGTGTGACATTGCGTGCTTGCGTCACTGTGCACCTCTTACCTGGGACCTGGAGATTGGAACATAAGTTCTTGGGCTTTGCAGGCAAGGGTCTCAACCACCAAGGCATCTCTCTAGCCCTAAATATACTTTTCCAATACTTTTATCTATCTGAGAGACAGACAGAATGGCACGCCAGGGCCTGTAGCCACTGCAAATGAACTCCAAATGCATGCGCCACGTCGTGCACCTGGCTTTATGCAGCTACTGGGGCACTGAACCTCAGTCCTTAGGCTTTGCAGGCAAACACCCGCACCACTGAGTCATCTCTCCACCCCCCCAATAAATATAAATACACACATATATTTCAAGGTATGGTTCACTCTAGCCCAGGATGTCCTGGAATTTAGTATGCAGTGTCAGGGTGGCCTCAAACTCATGGTGATCCTCCTACCTCTACCTTCCAAGTGCTGGGATTACAGCCACCAAACCAGCCAATAAATATATTTTTTAAAAATATGGTGGACAGTAATTGAGGAAGACACCTGCTGTTGACCTCTGACCTCAACACACATACATGTAAACACACGAGTACCCACACACATAAATGCACACACAACCAAAAAGGAAAAACAAGAATGGCCCTTTACATTTTTTCCAACAGCCTTTCTTCTCCCCATACTCTCTCCCAGCTTCTGGGAGATTCTAAGCCTGGAATTACAGTGCCAGGGGAGTAAACACAACCTTCAATTAGTAGTCTGTCTTGTTCTTTGAGATTTCTACTACATTTTGTCAAAAGAATAACAACCTGGCCTGTAATTCCAGCTACTTGGGAGGCTGAGGCAGGAGGATTACTTGAGTCTGTAAGTTCAACACCAGCTTGAGCAACACGGCAAGACATGATCTCAAAGAGTCAGACCTGCCAGTCATAGTGGCGCACATCTTTAATCCCAGCACTTGGGAGGCAGAGGTAGGAGGATTGTCATGAGTTCGAGGCCATCCTGAGACTACATAGTGAGTTCCAGGTCACCCTGGGCTAGAGTGAGACCCTACTTCAAAAAAAAAAAAAAATTAATTAAAAAAAAAAAAGAATCAGACCTTATTAGACATGTTGTCAACATGTGCTTCAAAGAGGAGGGATTTCTGAGTCAGGACGCCATAAAGACAAGTGACAAGATAGCCCATGTGTTTGGAGTTTGTTTGCAGTGGCTGCAGGCCCTGGTCCACCCATTCTCTCTATCTGCCTCTCTCTCTCTCTCTCTCTGCCTTAAATAAATAAATAAATAAATAAATAAATACATAAATAAATAAAAACAAGGGAAAGCCAAGCGTGGTGATGTATACCTTTAATTCCAGCACTTGGGAGGCAGAAGTAGGAGGATCACCATGAGTTTGAGGGCACCCTGAGACTACATAGTGAATTCCAGATCAGCCTGGGTTAGAGCAAGACCCTACCTTGGAAAACAAAAAAGGAACTCCTACTTAGATTTAAAAGTGAGGGGCTGGAGAGATGGTTTAGTGGTTAAGGACTTGCCTATGAAGCCTAAGGATCCCGGTTCGAGGCTCGTATTCCCGAGGACCCACATACAAGCATCTGGAGTTTGTTTGCAATAGCTGGAGACCCTGGTGTGCCCATTTTCTATCTGCCTCTTTCTCTCTGTCTGTCGCTCTCACATAAATAAATAAATAATAAAACAAAAAAAATTTTTTAAAGTGAGAGGCTGGAGAGATGGCTTACCAGTTAAGGCGCCAGGACCCACGTTAGCCAGATGCACAAGGTGACACATGCATCTGGAGTTCATTTGCAGCGTCTGGAGGACCTAATATGCCCATTCTCTCCCTCCGTTCCTCTCCCCTTCCTCTTTCTCTTTCAAATAAATAAAAATACTTTATTTTTAAAAAGCTGGGCGACGTGGCACACACTTTTAATCCCAGCACCCAGGAGGCAGAGGTAAGGAGGATCACTGTGAGTTCGAGGCCACCCTGAGACTACATAGTGAATTCCAGGTCAGCCTGGGCTACAGTGAGACCTTAACTCGAAAAACTAAATAAATGAAAGTGCCCTCGCAGGTGACAGTTCTGAGATGACAGATATAAAATCCAAGCTGGGGAGATTGCTCAGCGGTTGAAAGCGCTTGCTCACATACAAGTAGGCAGGAAGCTGAGAAGCCACATGCCCGATATATCCCCGTGTCTACACAGAAAATCCCTTGCACCATTCGAGGACGCAGGGGGACTTGCCCATCCGCCTGAGATCTATGGAGCGTTTGTAGCAGGAATGGCAGGGTGAAGTCCTAAGTCCCTTGGATGAAGTTCTTCCTCCCATCACTTTCCCGCATAGAGCAAGAAGGCTCCAAGAGAGAAGGGACTGAACCTAACCTGACCACAGATTCCAAAGCAGGAGCAAGTGGGGTGCCGCCCCAGACTGCGAGGCCGGACCCGAGGCCTCGGGGGGAGCACGGGGAAAGGGTGTGGAAACTCAAAGAGACGAAGCGAAGGGAGGGTCACCCCGGCCATCGCGACGACCGTGGGGCTGGGGACGGGATGGAGACGGAGGCGGGAGAGTGCGCGTCTTCCGAGTCAGGACGAGGGCCTGGGGCGGAGAGCGGGAAGAAGCCGGGCCAGGGCCTGGAGGGAGGGGTCGGGGTCGCGAAGAGAAGGACCGAGGGTCCCCCCACCGGCCGCCGCAGACGGAGCACGGCGCACCGGGGCGCGGGCCGTACCTCTCCGAAGCTAGCCACGTCCATGTCACGGGCGGACCGCGTCACGCGGCCGCCGGAGCCGCAGCCCCGCAGGCAGCAGCCTGGACGCCAGGTTAGGGATGCTCGAAGCCGGCGCGTCCGCAGCGCCAGAGACCCCGGCGAGGGGCGGGGCTGCGTGCCACTTCCGGCGCCCGCCAGACGCACTTCCGCTCTCAGCCCGCTGGGCTCCGCGCCGCCGCCATGTTGGGTGTGGCGCGGCCTTGGGCCCAACCCGGACGCGTAGAACCCGGGGTCATCGCCAGCGACTGGGCATCGGCTCCGAGTTTCTTCTATAGACACCCTGGCCTTCTCCTGCCAGCCCAGCATACTGCCTCCGCCAGGACTGGGCATTTGCCTGCAAACAACCCACGGGGTTCACAAAGCACCTGTCAGACCGCTGCCGCGCCTTGCATAAAGGAGCATGGCCCTATCCTAAACTTGCCCCTCAACTTCTGGTTTTGTTTTGTTTTGTTTGTAGATTTTTTTTTATTTATTTGTAGGCAGAAAGAAAGAGAGAATGAGCACGCCAGGGCCTCCTGCCACTGCAAAAGAACTTGAGGCACATGGGCTACATTGTGCAGTAGCTCTATGTGGGTGATGGGGAATCGAACCCTGACTGTCAGTATTTGTAAGCAAGTACCTTTAACTGCTGAGACTTCCAGCTCTTGTGTCAGATGGATGGATGGATAAATAGATAGGTAGGTAGATAAGTAGATCATAGATAGACTGGTGGTAGATAGATTATGATAGATAGATTGATAATAGGAGTTTTGTTTGTTTGGTTGGTTGGTTTTGGTCTTTCGAGGTAGGCTGACCTGGAACTCACTATGTAGTCTCAGCGTTGCATTGAGCTCACTGCGATCCTCCTACCTCTGCCTCCAGAGTGCTGGGATTAAAGGCGTGCACCACCACACCCGGCTCCTTGTGTTGTTTTTTGTTTATTTTATTTCTTTATTTATTTGAGAGCGACAGACAGAGAGAGAAAGAGGCAAAGAGAGAGAATGGCCGGCCAGGGCCTCCAGCCACTGCAAACGAACTCCAGAAACGTGCGCCCCCTTGTGCATCTGGCCAGCTTGTGTCCTGGGGAATCCAGCCTCGTACGGGGTCCTTAGGCTTCACAGGCAAGCGCTTTACTGCTAATCCACCTCTCTAGCCTTCTTACTGTATTTTTGGAGGGTCCTCCTTTTAACCCTTATTAACTAAGCAGGGGCTTCAGCTAGAACTGTTCATCTCACTGATCACATATTTAAATGCTAACTGAATGTATGTTTGATAGGCTGTTTACAAATGCATTTGCAGGGTTTTTTGTTTGTTTGTTTGTTTGTTTGTTTTTAGAGGTAGGGTCACAATGTAGCTCAGGCCTCATTTGCAGTTTTAAAAAATGGATGACCAAGGTTGGAGAGATGGCTTCATGGTTAAAGCATTTTTCTGCAAACCCAAAGCATCCTGGTTCCATTCTCCATGACCCATGTAAGCCAGATGCACAAGGGGGCGCATGCGTTCCTTTGCAGTGGCTGAAGGCCCTGGCGCTCCATTCCCTCTCCGCGCGCCCTCTCTCTCCTTCCCTCTCTCTCCCTCTCTCTCTCTCTCTCTCTCTCTCTCTCTTTCTCTTTCTCTCTCAAAAAAAATAAATAAATAAAATTTTTAAAAATATATTTAAAAAAATGTCCAGCCAGGTGTGATGGCGCTCGCCTTCAATCCCGGCACTCAGTTGGCAGAGGTAGGAGGATCAGATTGCTGAGAGTTCAAGGCCACCCTGAGACTACATAGTGAATTCCGGGTCAGCCTGAGCTAGAGTGAGACCCTACTTCGAAGAAACAAACAAACATTTAAAAACAAAAAAAATAGATGACTAGGGATTGGGGATGTAGCTCGGTTGGCAAAGTACTTGCCTAGCATGAGCAAAACCCCTGGATTTACCTGGCATGGTGGCACATGCCTTTAATGCCAGCACTTGGGTGGCAGAGGCAGGAGGATCACTGTGAGTTGAAGGCCAGCCTGAGACTACATCTACATAGTGAATTCCACGTTACCTGGAGCTAGGAGATCCTATCTAAAAAAAAAAAAAAAGCCAGCCATGGTGGCACACACCCTTTATCCCAACACTAAGGAGTTAGAGGTAGGAGGATTGCTGTGAGTTCAAGGCCACCCTGAGACCACATAGTGGATTCCAGGTCAGTGTGGTCTAGAGAGAAACCCTACCTCAGAAAATAACAAAAGTGGGGACTGGGGAGATGGCTTAGCAGTTAAGGCGCTTGCCTGCAAAGCCAAAGGACCCAGGTTCCATTCCCCAGGACCCATGTAAGCCAGATGTACAAGGTGGTGCATGTGCCTGGAGTTTGTTTGCAATGGCTGGAGGCCCTAGAGCACCCATTCCCTCTATATATGTGTGTCTTTCTCCCTCCCTTTCCCTCTCTCTCATAAATAAATAAAAATAGGGCTGGAGAGATGGCTTAGCACTTAAGTGCTTGCCTGTGAAGCCTAAGGACCTCAGTTCAAAGCTCAATTCCCTAGGACCCACGTTAGCCAGATGCACAAGGGGTCGCAAGAGTCTGTAGTTCATTTGTAGTGGCTGGAGGCCCTGGCGCACCCATTCTCTCTCTTTGTATTTGCCTCTCTCTCTCTGTCTGTCGCTCACATAAATAAATAAACAAAAAAATTTAATAATAATATATCGTAAAAAATAGCAAGCAGGGCATGGTGGCACACACCTTTAGTCTCAACACTCAGGAGGCAGAGGTAGGAGGATCGATCGCTGTGAGTTCCAGGCCACCCTGCGACTACATAGTGAATTCCAGGGCAGACTAGGCTAGAGTGAGACCCTACCCTGGGGAGAAAAAAAAAAAAAAAAAGATAGCAATGGAGATTCCTAGCTACTGGAAATTATTAGAGCACATGTGGTTACTTTAAGAGTCCCACGCTGCCCAAGCTGAGGCAACCCTCAATTATAACTATTTTATTGTAGATGGGCCTGCATGCCTTACAATCCCAGCCCTGCCTTGGGTCCTGGTGCCAGGAAAACGCTAGGCCACCTGAAGTTATAGTGAGTTGTGTGGAGAACTGTCCCCTTTCCCTAAGAGTTATAGTGCAGCGTTGATGGTATAGTGGTGGGCAAAGCTGCCTTCTGCAAAGCTATGAAAGTGTGGTGGTTTGATTCAGGGGTCCCCCATAAACTTAGGTGTTCTGAATGCTAGGTTCCCAGCTGATGGAGATTTGGGAATTAGCGCCTCCTGGAGAGAGTGTGTTGTTGGGGGCGGGCTTATGGGCTTTATAGCCAGTTTCCCCATGCCAGTGTTTGGCACACCCTCCTGTTGCTGTGGTCCACCTTCTGTTGGCCAGGGGGTGATGTCCACCCTTGGCTCATGCCATTGTTTTCCCCTGCCATCGTGGAGCTTCCCCTCAAGCCTGTAAGCCAAAATAAATATATTTTTCCCAGAAGCTGCTCTTTGTTGGGTGATTTCTACCAGCAATGCAAACCGGACTGCAACAGAAAGCAAGAAGCTTTCTGTGCTCTTCATGAACTGAATCCCCTTCTGGCTTTGGTAATACCACCATAATCTTTCATGCTGTACCTACCCCCTCTAATAAAACTTTTCCCCAAAGTGAAATCTGTCTCTAGCATTTCTCTGATGAACTTAGCTTTTCTTTCTTTCTTTCTTTCTTTCTTTCTTTCTTTCTTTCTTTCTTTCTTTCTTTCTTTCTTTCTCTCTCTCTCTCTCTCTCTCTCTCTCTCTCTCTCTCTCTCTCTCTTTCTTTCTTTCTTGACAGAGAGAGAATTGGTATGCCAGGGCTTCAGCCACTGCAATCAAATTCCAGATGCTTGTATCACCTAGTGTGAATGTGTGACCTTACACTTGCCTCACCTTTGTGCACCTGACTTATGTGGATCTGGAGAGTCGAACATGGGTCCTTACACTTTGCAGGCAAGTATCTTAGCCACTATGCCATCTTTCTAGCCCTATTATTTTTTTTTTTTTTTTGAGGTAGGGTCTCAGTGTATAGAACCCAGGCTGGCTTTGAACCTACAGAGATCCTCTTGCCTCAGCCTCCCAAGTGCTGGGATTATAGGCATGAGTCACCATGCCCAGCTCTACTGAATTAGCATTTTTAGTCAATCTTTCTGCTAGTGTCCTTTTCTTTTTTGTTTGTTTGTTTGTTTGTTTTTGTTTTTTTGAGGTAGGGGTCTCCCTCTAGCCCAGGCTGACCTGGAATTCACTATGAAGTCTCAGGGTGGCCTCGAATTCACAGTGATCCTCCTACCTCTGCCTCCCAAGTGCTGGGATTAAAGGCATGCGCCACCACGCCAGGTTCTTTTAGTACACTTGAATAAATGCTACCAATTCCCAGTGAGGTATAGTCTATACCCCTGTTACAGAAAAGATGGAGCCAAGCCAAGTGAGTGACTGTTGCAGTATGAATCCAAAAATGTCTAAAATCCACAAATGAAGGCTGGATAAATGGCTTAGTGGTTAGGATGCTTGCCTGCAAAGCCAAAGGACCCAGGTTCAATTACCCAGGACCCACATAAGCCAGATGCACAAGGGGGTGCACGCATCTGGAGTTAGTTTGCTGCAGCTGGAGGCCCTGGCATGCCCATCTCCCCCATCTCTTTCTCCCTCTTTCTCTCTCTCAAATAAATAATAAAATTTATTTTTTTTAATTTTTATTAACATTTTCCATGATTATAAAAAAAATCCCATGGGGCTGGAGAGATGGTAGCGGTTAACCG
This sequence comes from Jaculus jaculus, assembly GCF_020740685.1. Taxonomy (NCBI): domain Eukaryota; kingdom Metazoa; phylum Chordata; class Mammalia; order Rodentia; family Dipodidae; genus Jaculus; species Jaculus jaculus. The sequence continues at coordinate 3,716,604 of NC_059103.1, forward strand.
CTTGCCTGTGAAGTCTAAGGACCCCGGTTCGAGGCTCGGTTCCCCAGTTCCCAGTTAGCCAGATGCACAAGGGGGCGTACGTGTCTGGAGTTTGTTTGCAGAGGGAAGCCCTAGCGCGCCCATTCTCTCTCTCTCTCCCTCTATCTGTCTTTCTCTCTGTGTCTGTTGCTCTCAAATGAATAAATAAATAAAACTTTTTAAAAAATCCCATGGTAATTCCCTCCCTCCCCCATGACACTTTCCCCTTTGAGATTCCATTCTCCATCATTTTACCTCCCCATCTCAATCATTGTACTTACATATATACAATATCAACCTATTAAGTACCCTCCTCCCTTCCTTTCTCTTCCCTTTATGTCTCCTTTTTAACTTACTGGCCTCTGCTACTAAGTATTTTCCTTCTCACGCAGAAGCCCAATCATCTGTAGCTAGGATCCACATATGAGAGAGAGCATGTGGCGCTTGGCTTTCTGGGCCTGGGTTACCTCACTTAGTATAATCCTTCCCAGGTCCATCCATTTTTCTGCAAATTTCATAACTTCATTTTTCTTTACCGCTGAGTAATGAAATATATTTTTTAAATTGTGTTGTTATTTTGAAGAAGGGTTTTGCTAAGCCAACCTTGAACTCACTATCTATCTGAGGCTGGACTCAAAATCACAGCAAGCTCAGGTGTGAAGGTGCACGCCTTTAATTCCAGCACTTGGGAGGTAAAGATAGGAGGATCACTGTGTGTTTGAGGTCACCCTATGACTACCTAGTGAATTCCAGGTCACCCTGAGCTAGAGTGATACCCTACCTCAAAAAAAAAAAAAAAAAAAAGGAGCTGGAGAAATGGCTTAGCAGTTAAGGCACTTGCCTTCAAAGCCAAAGGAACTGGGTTCAATTCCCCAGTACTCACATAAGCCAGATGCACAAAGTGGTGCATGCATCTGGAGTTCATTTGCAGTGGCTCAAAGCCCTGGCATCCCCATTCTCTTTCTCTCTCTTTCTCATTATCTGCCTCTTTCCTTCTCTCAAATAAATAAAAATTTTAAAAAATATTTTTAAAAAATCTAGGGGGGGTGGAGAGATGGCTTAGCAGTTAAGGCATTTGCCTACAAAGCTAAAGGACCACGGTTAGAGTCTTTAGGACCCACATAAGCCAGTTGTACAAGGAGGCACATGCATCTGGAGTTTGCAGTGGCTGGAGGCCCTGGTGCACCCATTCTCTCCCTCTCTATTTCTCTCTCTCTCAAATAAATAAATAAAATATTTTTTAAATCCAGGTGTGGTGGTGCACACCTTTAATCCTAGGACTTGGGAGGCAGAGGTAGGAGAATTGTCGTCAGTTCAAGGCCACCCTGAAACTACATAGTGAATTCCAGATCAGTGTGGGCTAGAGAGAGACCCTACCTTGAAAAACTAAAAAAAAAAAAAAAAAAAAAAAAAGCAATCCTCCTGCCTCAGCCTCCCAGCTAGAATCACTGGAATCACCAGTGCTCCCACACTCAGCTTTTACTAAATGTGTTCAACAGCAAGAGTGACTCTGGGGGGCTGGAGAGATGGCTTAGCAATTAAGCGCTTGCCTGTGAAGCCTAAGGAACCTGGTTCGAGGCTCGATTCCCCAGGACCCACGTTAGCCAGATGCACAAGGGGTGCACGCATCTGGAATTCGTCTGCAGTGGCTGGAAGCCCTGGCGCGCCCATTCTCTCTCTCTGCCTCTTTCTCTGTCTGTCGCTCTCAAATAAATAAATAAAAATAAACCAAAAAAAAATAGTGACTATGGAATCTGGGGAGATAGTGCACTGTTGTAAAGAGCTGGTCATGGGTTGGAGAGAGATGGCTCGGATTCAATTTCCAGTACCCACGTATCACCAGATGCACAAAGTGGTGCATATGTCTGGAGTTCATTTACAGTAGCAAGAGGCCCTTCTATGTCTGTATTCTCTCTCTCTCTCATAAATAAATAATATTTTAAAGAAGAAGCCAGACACTATAGTGCACACCTTTGATCCCAGCACTTGGGAGGCAGAGGTAGGAGGATCGCTGTGAGTTCAAGGCCATCCTGAGAGTACATACTGAATTCCAGTCAATGACACCTATTCAGAAATAGAAAAGTTTTTTTTTTTCTATAATCCTCTAGATTTTGAGAGCTTTGGCCTCCCTGAAGAGCACCAGATTGCACATCTCCCCTTGAATGGAGTGCCTCTCACGATCTTTAAAGAGGAGAAAGAGCTTGAAAAGCTATTGCACCTGGATCCCCCTTCACCCTTGAAGATGCCGACTTCATCATGGAATTCTAATCTATTACAGTCTCCTTCAGGCATCCTGTCGAATCTGGACAGGAGGATCGCCTGTGAGTTCGAGGCTACCCTGAGACTACATAGTGAATTCCAGGTCAGCCTGAGCTAGAGTGAAACCTTACCTCGAAAACCAAAAAAAAAAAAAAAAAAAAGACTGGAGAGATGGCTTATCGGTTAAGGTACTTGCCTGCAAAGCCAAAGGACCCAGGTGGTTTGATTCCCCAGAACCCCATGTAAGCCAGATGCACAAGGCAGGCACATGCATCTGGAGTTTGTTTACAACTCTCAAATAAATAAATAAAAGTAAAATATTTACTTTATTTTTATTTATTTATTTATTTAAGAGAGAGTGAAAGAGGCAGAGAGAGGAAGAGAGAGAATGAGTGTGCCAGGGCATCCAGCCTCTGCAAACAAACTCCAGATACATGTGCTGCCTTATGCATCTGGCTTATGTGGGTCCTGGGGAATTGAACTAGGATCCTTTGACTTTGCAGGCAAAGCTTTAACTGCTAAGCCATCTCTCCAGCCCAAAAATAAAATATTTTAAAAAAAGAAAAAGAAAAACCAAATTTTTTTTCCTTTTTAATTTATGGATATTGTATTAATAAAGCATTTTTTGGTTTATGTAAAAAAAAAAAAAGAGTGAAATCAGCCTGGACTAGAGTGAGACCCTACTTTCAAACAAACAAAACAAAACAAACAAACAAACAAACTCTTTGGGGGGGAGAGAGAGATTGCTCGGTGGTTAAAGGCACTTGCTTACAAAGCGTGACAGTTCAGATTTGATTCCCCAGTGCACACATAGAGCCAAATGTACAAAATGGCACACATGTCTGGAGTTCATTTGCAGTAGTGGAAGGCTCATGCACACCTGTTCTCTCTCTCTTTCTCTCTGCTTGCAAATAAATAAATTTTTTGTTTTGGTTTGGTTTTTCAAGGTAGGGTCTTACTCTAGCCCAGGCTGACCTGGAATTCACTCTCTAGTCTCACGGTAGCCTTGAACTCATGGTGATCTTCCTACCTCTGCCTCCAGAGTGCTGGGATGAAAGGTGTGCACCACCATGCCTGGCAAGAAAAAAAAAAAAAAAAACATTTTTAAGGGCTAGAAAGATGGCTTAGTGGTTAAGATTCTTGCCTGCAAAGCCAAAGGACCCAGGTTCAATTCCCCAGGACCCACGTAAGTCAGATGCACAAGATAGTGCATTTATCTGGAGTTCATTTGCAGTGGCTGGATTCCCTGGTGCACACATTCTGTCTCTTTCTTTCTCTCCCTCCCCCTCTGTCAAATAAATAAAATATTTATGAAAAAATAAATAAGTAAGATTTTTTTTTCAAGGTAGGGTTTCACTCTAGCTCAGGCTCTCCTGGAATTAACTATGTAGTCTCAGGGTGGCCTCAAACTCACAGCAATTCTCCTACCTCTGTCTCCCAAGTGCTGGGATTGAAGGCATGTGCCACCACGCCCGGCTAATAAGTAAGAATTTTTTTTTCAGTGTTGAGGACCAAACCCAGGGTCTTGTGTTTCCACTGAGCTAAATCCCCCAAACCCATAAGAATATATGTGTGTGTGTGTATATATATATATATATATATATTTTTTTTTTTTTTTTTTTTTTTTGGGGTGGGGCCTCACTCTGCCCAGGCTGACCTGGAATTCACTATGCAGTCTCAGAGTGGCCTCGAACTCACAGAGATCCTCTTACCTGTACCTTCAAGTGCTGGGATTAAAGGCTTGCACCATCAAGCTCAGACCATAACAATATTAAAAAAAAAAAAAGATGAGGCTGTGCTTGCTTCGGCAGGACATATACTAAAATTGGAACAATACAGAAGATTAGCATGGCCCCCATGCAAGGATGACAGGCAAAATCGTGAAGCATTCCATATTTTTATGTACATAAGTAGTAAAAAAAAAAAAAAAATCTGGGCGTGGTGGCACATGCCTTTAATCCCAGCACTTGGGAGGCAGAGGTAAGAGGATCACTGTGAGTTCAAGACCACCCTGAGACTACATAGTGAATTCCAAGTCAGCCTGGGCCAGAGTGAGACCCTACCTTGAAAAACCAAAAAAAAAAAAAAAAAAAAAAAGCTGAATCTGGAGAGATGGTTTAGTGGTTAAGGCACTTGAATGTGAAGTCTAAGGACCAAGATTCACTTCCCTAGTACCTATGTAGCCAGATGTACAAGGTGGCACATGCATCTGGAGTTCGTTTACATTGGCTAGAGGGCCTGGGGCAACCATTCTCTCTCTCTAGCTGCATCTTTGTTTCTCCCAAATAAATAAATAAATAAATACTTTTTATTTATTTATTTTTAAATGTGGAAGCCAAGTTTGGTAATGCACATCTTTTATTTATGTATTTGTGTTTAGATACAGAGAGAGAGTATGGGCATGCCACAGCCTCTAGTCACTGCAAACAAACTCCAGACATATGTGCCACCCTGTGCATCTAGCTTACATGAAACCTGGAGAGTTGAACCTGGGTCCTTAGGCTTCGTAGGTATGTGTCTTAACCGCTAAGCCATCTCTCCAGCCCACTTTCACATATATTTTTTTGAGGTAGGGCCTCACTTTTAAATATATTTTTAAATCTATTTATTTATTGGTGTTTATTTCAAGGTGGGTCTCGCTCTAGCCAAGGCTGACCAGAAATTCCCTATGTAGTCTCAGGGTGGCCTTGAATTCAAGGTGATCTTCCTACCTCTGCCTCCTGAGTGCTGGGATTAAAGGTGTGTGCCACCACACCTGGTAAAATATTAAAAAATAAATAAAATATAAGATGGACAGGCCAGGTATGCATGATGATGCATGACTTTAATCCCAGCACTCTGGAGGGAGAGTCAGAAAGATTGCTATGAACTTGACGCCAACCTGGAGCTATAGAATGAGTTCTGGGTCAGCTTGAACTAGAATGAGACCTTACCTCAAAAAAAAAAAAAAAAAATAGGGCTGGAAATATGGCTTAGTGGCCAAGGTGCTTGCCTGCAAAGTCAAAGGACCCAGGTTCAATTCCCCAGGACTCACATAAGCCAGATGCACAAAGTGGCACATGCATCTGGAGTTCATTTTCAGTTGCTAAAGGCCCTGGTGTATCCATTTTCTCTCTCTCCCAAATAATAAATAAAAATATTTTAAAAATAATAAAATAGACTGATGGGGGGGGGAAATGATGGAGAATGTAGTTTCAAAGGGGAAGGTGGGGGGAGGGAGGGTATTACCATGGGATATTTTTTTATAATCATGGAAGTTCTTAATAAAAATTTTTTTGGAAAAAATAATATTAAAATAACATGGGGAGCAATTGAGGAAGATGTCCAATGTCAACCTCTGGCCTCCACACGCACACACACTCACACCACACCACATGCACACACACACAATACAAAGAGGGAACCTAAGGGCTGGAGAGCTGGCTTAGCAGTTAAGGCACTTGCCTGGGGAGCCTAAGGACCCAGGTTTGATTTCCCAGAACCCACATAAGCCAGATGCAGATAGTGATGCATGTGTCTAGAGTTCATTTGCAGTGGGTAGAGGCCCTGGTGTGCCCATTCTCTGCACACCCCCTCTCTTTCATAAATAAATATATTTAAAGAGAGAGAACCTTGAAGCATACTACAGATTCTGGCACCATGGGGAATAATGATATGTGTGTATGCATGTGTGCATGTGCGTGCTTGTGTGTGTGTGTGTGTGTGTGTGTGTGTGTGTGTGTGTGTGCGCGCTCATCAGTAGTAACAAACGTACCACTCAGCTTCCCCATGTTGGCAGTTGGGCAGGCCGTGGGTGGGGGGAGACGAGAAGTACAGGGAACCCTCTGTACTTTCCTTTGGATTTTACTGCTAGCCTAAAACTTTTCTAACTAATATTTGTTTATTTTGCAGTGCTAAGGATCCGTAGCAGACAGCTTCAGGTTGGCTGAGGTGAACTTCCCGACCAGGCACAGTTATGGAGGAAGGGATGTATTGAAGCTTACAGATCCAGGGGAGGGTCCATGATGGCAGAAGCTGGCCCTGATTTCACAGGTCCAAGCAGAGAGAGAGAAGCCACAGGCCGCACAGCACACTTCAGGAACTGCAGGTGGAACTAGGCACTTTGCTTATCTTCAGATTGGAATGTCAGACCCATCATCACCACACCTTAAGTTCTGCCCAGTGACACCTCCTCCAGCAAGGTAGCTACAGATCCAAACTACAAACTAACAAAACCCTGAATATATCTAGACACAATACCACAGGATCAATCCAGGCACTGACTTTTACATGTTAGGAAAGTTCTCTACCATTGGGCTATATTCCCAGCTCATTTTTTAAAACTATTTTTATTTTATTTATTTGACAGAGAAAGAAGGGGAGGGAAAGAGAGAGGGAGGGAGAGAGAGAGAGAATAGGCGTGCCAGGGCCTCCAGCTACTGCAAACAAACTCCAGACGTGTGTGCCCCTTTGTGCGTTTGGCTAACGTGGGTCCTAAGGAATCAAACCTTGGTCCTTTGGCTTTGCAGGCAAAAGCCTTAATCACTAAGCCAACCCTCCAGCCCGCAGCTCATTTTTTTTTCTAGGTAGAATCGCTCTAGCCTGACCTGGAATTCACTATGTAGTTTCAGGGTAGCCTTGAACTAAAACAGGCAGAGAGAGAGAGAGAGAGAGAGGGAGGGAGGAAAGAAAGAGAGGATGGGCATGCCAAGGCCTCCTACCACTGCAAATGAATTCCAGATGTATGTACCATTTTGTGCATCTGTCTTTACATGGGTACTAGGGAATCAAACTCAGGACATCAGGCTTTACAAGCAAGTGCCTTTAATTGCTGAGCCATCTCTCCAGCCCTGAAATTTCTTTGGACCTCACTCTGTAGTCCCAGGCTGGCCTCAAACTCACAGCAATTCTCATACCTCAGCCTTCTGAGTGCTGGACTTAAAGATGTGTGCCACCGTGCCCAGCTCCAGCTAATTACAGGGAAAAAAAAAAGTGCATGTGGGGAGTGAGGTGTGGTGGTACACACCTGTAATCTCGGTATTAGGTTGGGAGGTGAAGGCAGGAAGATCTGGAGATCAAGTTCATACTGGAGTATATAATGAGTTCAAGGCCAGCCTGAAATATAGGAGATACCAGCTCAAAATAAATAAATAAGTAAAAGCAGGGGTGAGGGCGATGGCTCCATGGGCAAAGCACTTGTTGCACAAGCACAGGGAGTGAGGGCCGAGCACCCAGGTAATGCTGGGGGGTGTGCTGGCCTGCCTGGAGTGCCAGCACATGAGAGGCAGAGACAGGGGACCCTGCAGGCTGGGCAAGCAGGTGAGCTAGCCTAGCTGAATGGGTGACATCTAGACTCAAGTGTGAGACCCTGCCTCACTAGAATAAAGAGTAGATTGAGGGAGACACCTGACAACCAGTCCAGCCTCCACATACAAGTGCACACATGCACACACACACACTATATATATATATATATGATTGGTGGTGCACGCCTTTAATCCTAGCACTAGGCAGAGGTAGAAGGATCATCACCATGAGTTCAAAGCTACCCTGAGACTACAGAGTGAATTCCAGGTCAGCCTGGGCTAGAGTGACAGTCTTCTTGCCTCAGAAACAAAAACAAAAGCAAAACAAAAAGCCAGGCATGGTGGTGCACACCTTTAATCCTAGCACTTGGGAGGCAGAGGTTAGGAGGATTGCCATGGTGAGTTCAAGGCCACTCTGAGACTACATAGTGAATTCCTGGTCAGCCTGAGCTAGAGTGAGACCCTACCTTGAAAAACAAACAAACAAATTCCTGTTTCCAGTCAGTCACTCACTCACATTATATTACGCTCAAGGTCCTGGAATCAGTCCCTGTAGGGAGCTAATGCAGACGCCATTACAAGATGGCGCTGGCTTCCTGCCAGTCTTGAGGTAAACAATTCCTTATTTAGGCAGCGCCTTGGCACCAACCTCGCTTGAGGCTGCGCATGCGCTTGACGCACCTTGTCCCGAGCCTATCCCGTGGCTCCTGTGGGCAGGTGAGCCTATGGCAGCCAATCAGCAGGCGCCCCGTAGTACTCTGCCCTATAAAAGCAGCTACACTCCTGCGTTCCTCGCCCCTCGCCATCAGCTTTCCTGTTAACCAAGAGGCTCTCCAATAAAGTGTGATCAAGAAGGATCTTCGTCTGGTGGTCGTTCTTCTCCTGCAGGACAGGGGGCTCGCCCCAAAGTGGTGCCAAAATCCCGGGACGCCGGGTGCTTTGTGGTCACCGGGCGAGGGGCCGAAGAGGATCCAGAACTTGACACACGGAGAGGAAGACGTTGGTAAGTCATCCCCAGTCATAATGCTTCTCCACTTAGACCCCTACCTGATCCTTGTTATTTTCATTCCTGTGTGGTTTATTGTCCTTGTCGTTTGCTGTGAGCGCAACATGGGCAACTCTCAGGGTGCGGACTTTGCGCCCGTTGACTTCGTCCAGCCAATAAAAGAACTGCTTAAGCAAAGGGACATTAAGGTCTCCTCCACAAGAATAAAAAAGATTGTTAAAGATTTGGACGAGATTGCGCCATGGTTTGCGGTGTCGGGGGACTTCTCTCTCCCTACTTGGGAGAAGCTAGGTAGAGACCTGGAAGCGGCAAAACAAGAGGACAGAATCGGTAAGGGTACATTGCCGTTCTGGCGGCTTATTCACTCCTGCTTGAGTAAGGGGAACCACACAGACATTATTAGAAAGGGATGGGAGGCTTTGGCAAGGCATCAGGATAGCCTTTCTGAGTCAGATCCAAATGGGGATTCACAGACTAGGCCTAGAAGAAAGGGAGAAATAAAAAAGGAAAAACAAGGACAAGACAAAGATAAAAGTTTACAAGATGAGCTCAAAGAAATAGGTGAAACTTATGATCGCCCGCCCCTTGAGGGGGGCAAAGGAGCCTTTGACAGGCTCTATCCTCCCATTGAGGAGCTTGCACATTTAAATGTACTTGACACAGATGAGGAGGCTAGCTCCGATTCTGCAGAGGAGGAAGAAGAAAAATTATTTAAAGGGGAAGAGGAAAGACTAAAGGAGGCCACCGCCTGTTATAAAAGGGAGCGATATAGGTCCCCGCCTAGGCGCCCTCTGCTGACAAAGGGGCCTAAAGGCCAAGGGTGTGGTCCTTTACAGTCGATAGAGCCTTCCGCACCCCCACCCTATAACTCCCCTGGGGCCACATGCCGCTTCATTAAAACAAAAACCTGGTCGCGGCTGGCCTCCGCTTTTCCCGTTTTTGAGGACCCAGTAACTCAACAAAGGAGACATGAACCAGTTCCCTATAAACAACTAAAGGATTTGGTTCAGGCTGTCAAGGATTTTGGACCAGGTGCAGATTATTCCATTGCGCTGTTGTGCAGGATCATTACAGCTCCTTTGACTCCTACAGATTGGACAGAGCTGGCAAAGGCTTGTCTTTCAAAAGGCCAGTTCCTTGAGTGGAAATCTTTGGTTACAGATAATGCTCAGACACAGGCTAGACAAAATATCCAGAATGGCCATCCGGGATGGACAGCCGACATGCTCCTGGGGCTTGGCCCTCACATGGCTGACCAAGTAAATTTTCCCATAGAGGTATATCAACAGGTTAATGACATTCACTATCGAGCATGGAGAGATGTCCTCAATAAGGGGGAAGTAGCTGGCAACCTGACAAAAATTATACAAGGCTCAACAGAACCTTTTGCAGATTTCGCTGCCAGATTGATGGAGGCTGCTGAGAAAACTATAGGTACTACAGATCATACCATGCCCTTTGTGCTCCAATTGATATATGAGCAAAGCACAAAGGAATGTCAGAGAGCTATAAACCCAGTCAGAAAAAAGGGAATTGAGGCCTGGATCAAAGCATGTCGCGAAATTGGCGGGCCACTGTCTAATGCAGGCCTGGCCGCGGCAGTTCTTGCTGCCACAAAGTCTCAACAGACTCAAAATTCAAAAGGATGTTTTAAATGTGGACAGCTTGGGCATTTTAAGCGTCAGAGCCCTCAGGCCGGGGAATCTGCCCCGCTAGTCAGGGAGGGACCAAAGCAGCGACCACCTGGTACTTGCCCAAGATGTAAGAAGGGTAAACATTGGGCTAATGAGTGTAGGTCAGTGAAAGATATCAATGGTCTACCTATACCTCCCCTTCAACGTGCTCAGGAGTCAAAAAACGGAATGAGGGGCCCCCGTCCCCAGGGCCCACAAATTTATGGGGCACTCCAGGCGCCAGTCCCAACATTGGGCCCGCCGCCATCCTCCCGCTCAGAAGAGCCACATCAGGCTCCGCAGGGCTGGACCTCTGTGCCGCCCCCGGACTGGTCCTGACCCCTGAGATGGGTATACTAGCCATAGAGACTGATGTCTGCGGACCTGTACAAAAGGATACCGTGGGCCTCCTCTTAGGACGTTCATCATCAACTTTAAAAGGACTGCTTGTTTTCCCTGGAGTCATTGATCCTGATTATATGGGCACAATAAAGATTCTCTGTCATTCCCCTTATGGGGCTGTGTCTATTGCACCAGGAGATCGTATTGCTCAATTGCTGATTTTGCCTTCTACTCATTCCACATTCCCTGCTGAACAGAGACAGAGGGGAAATGGGTGCTTTGGGTCCACTGGGATAGACCTGGCTTGTTTATCACTAGAACTGGATCAGAGACCACTCTTACAGTTGACCATTGAGGGTAGGACATTTTCAGGCCTGGTCGACACAGGTGCAGACAGGAGCATTATTCAGATGGATTCTTGGCCTAAGTCTTGGCCCCTTCAAAAATCTTCCCAGACCCTACAAGGTCTGGGATATGCAGAGACACCCCAGATGAGCGCAAAAGAACTAACGTGGTGTACCGATGAGGGGCAAAAGGGAAAAATACAGCCTTTTGTATTGGCAGTCCCAATTAATTTGTGGGGTAGGGATGTTCAGTCCCAGTTGTGCCTCCGTCTGACTAATGACTATTTGGAGGCTAGCAAAAATATGATGAAAATACAAGGCTTTGTCCCAGAACAGGGACTGGGAAAATTCCTCCAGGGGCATCCAGACCCAATCATCCCAAAAGAAAAGTTGGACCATTGTGGATTGGGTTTTTCCTAGGGGCTGTTGAAAACGCCGCTTCCGAGAGAGTCCAGGTGCCCATTCCTTGGTTGACTAACAAAGCCATATGGGTTCCTCAATGGCCCCTATCACATGAAAAACTGGAAGCAGCAAAAGGACTAGTCCAGGAACAGTTGGATCTTGGTCATCTGGAGCCCTCTGTTTCTCCTTGGAACACCCCAATATTTGTGATCAAAAAACAATCAGACAAATGGAGATTGCTCCATGATCTGAGAGCGGTTAATGCCCAAATGCAGATTCTAGGACCTGTTCAGAGAGGCCTGCCAGCACTTTCTGCCTTGCCCAAGGGTTGGCCAGTGATGGTCCTAGATATTAAGGACTGTTTTTTCTCTATACCGCTTTGCCCTCAAGATAGGGAACGTTTTGCTTTCACTCTTCCCTCAGTCAATCATGAGAGGCCGGATGCTCGTTTCCAGTGGCGTGTGTTGCCACAAGGAATGGCTAACAGCCCTACTATGTGTCAGCTACTTGTGGACACTGCGTTGGCCTCTGTCCGCCAGGAGTTCCCTTCTCTCCGCATGATCCATTATATGGATGATATTTTGTTAACAGCCCCCACGTTGGCTACTCTGCATACCTATTTCCAAAGGGTCATTCAGGCATTAGAAAATCATGGCTTAACAATTGCCCCTGAAAAGATTCAACAGACGGATTCCGTCACTTTTCTGGGGTCTGTCATTGGCCCGTGTTCTGTGGGGCCACAAAAGATGTGCATTCGCACCTCCCATTTACATACTCTCAATGATTTTCAAAAGTTACTGGGAGATATTAATTGGTTGCGAGGATTCCTTCATGTGCCTCGATCAGAGTTGTTGCCGCTCTTCTCCGTCCTTGAAGGCAACCCCGATGTTTTGTCTCCTCGCACGCTTACACAACCTGCCCGTGAGGCGCTTAATAAGATTGAAGAGGCACTTAGTAAAGCACAACTTGATCGGTTTGATCCTTCTAAACCACTTCTTTTATGCATCCTAAAAACTAAAGATGTCCCTACAGGAGTGATCTGGCAGGAGGGGCCTCTATTATGGCTTCATGGAAACTCCTTGGGAGCCTGCACTCTCCAATATTTTCCGCAGCTGGTAGCCCGACAGGCTTGTTTGGGGCTTAAATATTGCTTAATACACTTTACAAAGTTGCCTGACAAGCTTATCATTCCCTATACTAAGGAACAAGTAGAGGTCTTGTCTGGCACTGTGGATGACTGGAGCATTCTCATGTGCGCTTTCCCAAATGTCATAGATAATCATTATCCAAAGAGCCCTATTTTGTCCTTTGTTGAAAATAATCTGGTTTACTTTCCTAAAATCACTGTTCAGGAGCCTATTACATCAGCCCCTGCCATCTTTACTGATGGTTCAAAGTCTGGTCGTGGGGCCTACTTGGTACAGGGCTCGGAGCCTATAGTAAGAATGTTTAGACCCGATTCCCCTCAAATTGTTGAATGCCTAACTGTTTTGGAGGTCTTTCAGACATTCTCTACTTCTTTTAACTTGTTCACGGATTCCCTATATGCAGCTAATGCGGTTGCTGGCCTAGAGATTGCCGCTTCGGTTCGCTCTACTAGTCTAGTGTCTAATATTCTTTTACAACTTCAGTCTTTAATATTGCAGCGAACTTGCCCTTTCTATGTAACTCATATTCGGGCACATTCACTACTGCCTGGCCCCTTACCACAGGCTAATGACCTCGTGGACCGGGCCACTAGGCTCGCCATGATTTCTCTTGAAGATACAAAAGCTTCAGCTACTGAATTCCATAGACTATATCATGTTCCTGCAAACACCTTGAGAAAGAAATTTTCTATTTCCAGAAATGAAGCACGAGACATTGTAAAATCTTGTCAGTCTTGTGTCACCTTTTTGCCCTCCCCACATGTGGGCGTTAACCCCTGGGGCCTATGTCCTGGAGACCTTTGGCAAATAGATGTGACACATCTTCCAGAGTTTGGAAGATTAAAATACCTACATGTCTCAGTGGACACTTGTTCAGGCATTATTTTCGCCTCTCCATTGGCAGGTGAAAAGGTCTCTCATGTCAAGACTCATTGTTTGGAGGCCTGGGCTGCTTGGGGAAAGCCGCGCCATTTAAAAACTGATAATGGCCCAGCATACACATCTACTGGTTTCCGAGCCTTCTGCGCACAAATACAGGTCACTCATACCACTGGCCTTCCTTACAACCCACAAGGTCAAGGTATAGTAGAAAGAACAAATAAAAGTTTAAAAGCTCTCTTATTTAAACAAAAAAGGGGGATAACAGAAAATGTGACCTCCAAGGAGAGAGTTTCCTTAGCCCTTTTTACCCTTAATTTTTAAATTTTAGACAACAATGATAAATCTGCAGCTGACAGGCACAGTCAACATAGGGTCCAGTCATCTAGTGAGATGGTGATGTGGAAGGATGTCTTAGATAATAAATGGAAAGGACCGGATCTTGTTATAATAAGATCCAGGGGAGCTGTTTGTGTTTTTCCACAGGAACAGGATTCCCCTCATTGGTGAGGACAGTCAAGCGATCTCCGGAGGAGGGTCCAGAAGACAGTAAGGTCCATCAGGGCGGAGATGATAAAGGTCTTGTGGATAATCTTCCTCCTGTGCCTGGAATCCATTAAAGGAGAGCCACGTTGGGGTATTCTGTCAACCTTTCCCAAACCTATGCCAGTGCTCCATTCTGCCACGGTCTTCCCTCGCTTCTTTACAACTCCATTTTCAAAGTGGATTTTATGTGGGACAAATGGCAGCTGCACGGACTTTACACCCTTTGTACTGTTACAAGGAGGACTTGTAGCTTGCAATAATGTGTCCGGGACCCTCCATACGGAGAATCAAGTGGAAGAGGAAGAGACACAAGATGAAGGGGCGTTTTGGAAGCGCCTCAGTACATCTGGGGGTGTTAATGACATTGGACATGGCTGTGGGAGGAATACTTCCTTTGCCCCTGCGCCGGCGTGTGTTCACCCACCGTTTCTGTTCGTTCTTAGTAACTTCTCTTTCAGTAATTGTACCAATGCTTCCTGTTACTTGTCTCAATGCTGGAATGCCAAGGTATTCAAGAATGCTATGGTCCTTAGGGTGCCCCGGTGGGTCCCTGTGCCTGTAGAGGCCCCCAGCAAGCTATCGCTATTCAGACAAAAAAGAGATTTTGGTATCACGGCAGCGGTGATAGCAGCTGTGGCCGCAATAGCAGCTGCTGCCACAGCAGCCGGTGTGGCCATGGCCACTTCGGTACAGACTGCTGAAACTTTGAATAGTTTGGCCTCCTCCGCTACCGTGGCCCTGGAGACTCAGACAGCCCTAAATTCCCATCTAAAGAGTGTTCTCTTATTTTAAGGAATGGGTAGGAGTGGGAATGTTCCTGGTGTGCTGCCTGGGAGGATGCGTACTTTGCCTCTGGTTGGTTTGCCGCCTGCGAGCCCAGACCAAGAGAGACAAGATGGTCATTTCTCAAGCGCTCGCTGCCTTGGATAGTGGTTCCTCCCCCCAAATTTGGCTGTCAGCTTTAAAAGGCAAATAGCTCCCCTGGCCCTTGCACCCTCAGGGTCTCAGAGTACCCATTGCACGAGGATGGGCAGGGATCTGGTAGCTTTCATTTGACCGCCGCCTTTGCACTCTCAGGGGACCTGTCCCATTGCACTGAGGAAGGGGAGGTTGAACTTCTTCCCTTGATCGGTCAACACATCATGAGGTGCGGACCTGATCGGGAAGGTGGCTATTTTTCCTGAGCTATGCCATAAGTTAATAAAAAAGGGGGAACTGTAGGGAGCTAATGCAGACGCCATTACAAGATGGCGCTAGCTTCCTGCCAGTCTTGAAGTAAACAATTCCTTATTTAGGCAGCGCCTTGGCGCCAACCTCGCTTGAGGTTGCGCATGCGCTTGACGCACCTTGTCCCGAGCCTATCCCGTGGCTCCTGTGGGCGGGTGAGCCTATGGCAGCCAATCAGCAGGCGCCCCGTAGTATTCTGCCCTATAAAAGCAGCTACACTCCTGCGCCCCTCGCCCCTCGCCATCAGCTTTCCTGTTAACCAAGAGGCTCTCCAATAAAGTGTGATCAAGAAGGATCTTCGTCTGGCTGGTTGTTCTTCTCCTGCAGGACAGGGTGCTCGCCCCAAGTCCCCAGCAAGGAAACAAACAGGATCCTGTCACGGTCCTGCTACCCACTCTGCGCCTGCCACTGGGAATGTCCCTAGCTGGCATCATCACCCAGCCCACCCCCGCGAGACTGTTTGGCTAACATCTGTCCTCCAGTGATAATGGCAACCTGTCTTATCTGTGTTGCTGGGTAGCCGCTAGCTATTGCACCCTCGCAATGTGGCTATGTGACTGAGGATCTGAATTCTCCATTTTACTTAATTTAAATTTAGTCAAGTGACCAAGGGCCTCCACATATGACTGCACAGCAAGGCCAAGTTTCGTGGACTGGAGGTGACAGGACAGTCCAGGAGTAGAGCTCTTTGCATAGAGACACCAGTGAGGGGCTGGGGGTGTGGCCTAGCATCAGAGCCCTTTAGCATGCACAAGGGTTCCCTGGGTTCCATACCCAGCATAGCATAAACCAGGTATGGTGGTGGGATGTGTAATCCTAGCACTCAGGAGGTGGAAGCAGAAGAATCAGGAGTTCTAAACCATCCTCAGCTACATAGGGAGTTCTAAGCCAACCTAGGCCACATGATAGCCTGCTGGGACCATTGTGGGGACTTCTGAAAATGTTGGGAGCAGCCAGGTATGGTGGCACACGCCTTTAATCCCAGCATTTGGGAGGCAGAGGTAGGAGGATCACCATGAGTTTGAGGCCACCCTGAGACTACATAGTGAATTCCAGGTCAGCTTGAGCTAGAGTGAGACCCTACCTCGAAAAACAAAAACAAACAAATAAATGTTGGGATTGTTGTGGCCTGGTTGTGGTAGCACTCGTTTATAATCCCAGCACTCAGGAGTAGAGGCAGGAGGATTACCACAAATTGAAAGCCTGCCTGGTCTTCACTCCTAATCACACTTACCAAATGCTGGGATTACACTCAGCTACACAGCAACTTCAAGGCCAGCCTGAACTACATGAAGCCTTTTCTGTGACCACATACAAAGTATGCTGGGTGATAGGAGACTGAACAAAGAGGCTGTCAGTGGTTCCAGCTGTGCTTGACTCCAGCCCACGTTTGATCACTCCAAGAGAAGTCAGGTCAGATGTAGAGCCCCTTGAGTGGCCACCTTCCATTCGGCCTCACCGCCTGTCTATCTTGTGATGGATGAAGGATTGATAATGGCAGATTCCTGGCCTTGCCTCCCTAGGCTGGCATGTTCAAATTGTGCCAGTCTTGCCCCACAGCTTTGGTACCCTCCCAGCCTCAGCCCCCCCACAGGGAAGACGGCCGCCCTGTAAATGGGGACATGACAGTTGGCAGATACTCTCCATGACCTACGCGAAGAGGGGTCAGGATGACGGATGAAGTTCTGCTGGACCGTAGCCTGTGGGGGGGAAGGTGAGTGTCAAGGGGCCAGAGCTGCCTCAAGGGGGAGCCAGTGACCTGACACAGAGGGAGACACCTGTCGGGGGTGGAACCGGCCTGCTTGTGTAGGAGGGAGGGCGGCTGAGGGAGGCTCTGGCCCTTACAGAGGAAAGGTTTCACATTTCTGGAAAACAAGGATGGGGACTTTGATTTGTCCACTTCCCGCCATGCCATGGCTGCCTTTTGTTGTTGTTCTTGTTTTTAATTTATTAACAACTTCCATGATTATAAAAAAATCTCATTATGGAAAATGTTAATAAAAATTGTGAAAATTAAGAAAAAAGAGTCCAGAAATAAAATATATATATATATCTCATGGTAATACCCTCCCTCCCCCCACTTTCTCCTTTGAAATTCCATCATATCCCCTCCCCCTCTCAGTCAGTCTCTCTTTTATTTTGATGTCATGATCTTTTCCTCCTATTATGATGGTCTTGGGTAGGTAGTGTCAGGCACTGTGAGGTCATGGATATCCAGGCCATTTTTTGTCTGTGGGGAGCACATTGTAAAGAGTCCTACCCTTCCTTTGGCTCTTACATTCTTTCTGCCACCTCTTCCGCAATAGATCCTGAGCCTTGGAAGGTGTGATAGAGATATTGCAGTGCTGAACACTCCTCTCACTTCTTTCCAGCACCATGATGCCTTCTGAGTTATCCCAAGGTCACTGCCATCTGAAAAGAGAAGATTATCTACCAAAAGTGAGAGTAGCATTAACATATGGGTATGAACATTAAGAGAAGTGCTTACTGGACAGTTTGATAAGCATAGAATATACATTTAGCCAGACATCAGCAGATGTTACACCCCTAGTGCTCATGACTACCCCTGTTTTAAGTTTTCAGTATCAGGGATGTATTCCCTCCCATGGAGCGGGCCTCCAGTCCAAATATGGGCAGTTGGTTTCCCCCATGACAGATGTGCCACTACTGTACCCCTTGGCTCATTTGGCCTGGCTGGCCAAATATAAGGCTTTCAGTGTTCACTATTGAGTATCTTCACTGATGCTTTCTCTTTCTCCCATTGAACTGCATGCAGAATGGCTTCTTCCAGCTTTCTGTCAGCTGGTTTACATGGAGGAGGTTATCAGCTCAGCTCCAGCAGGATTTCTCACTGGCCTTGCAGCTCAAGTATGTGGAGTCTTCAGCAATAGGATCTTGCCATCTATTCCTGGTGGGAAACCAAGGGCCTTGGCAACGGCCTGTAATGTTTTGGGGACATCAGAGACCTCCCTGGCCAACCACTCACTGGAAGGCATCCCATCCCATGGCTGCCTTTTGAGACCAGGACTCAACGTGGAGCTCAGGCTAACCTGGAGCTCCTGATCATCCTGCTGCTTCAGCCTCTCCCATGGTAGAATGACCAGGCTGTGTCTTCTTATGGCTTGATTTGGCCTGTGGTTTTTTTGTTTTTTTGTTTGTTTGTTTTTGGTTTTTCAAGGTAGGGCCTCACTCTAGCCCAGGCTGACCTGGAATTCACTATGTAGTCTCAAACTTGGTGAACTTCCTATCTCTGCCTCCCAAATTCTGGGATTAAAGACATGGGCCACGATGCCATGCTTGGCCTGTCATTTACAGCAGGGGGAAAAAACTCACAATTCTGGAGCAGGGAGTGATGGCATACACCTTTAATCCCAGCACTCAGGAGGCAGAGGTAGATGAACTGCTGTGAGTTCAAGGCCACCCTGAGACAGGTCAGCCTGAGCTAGAGCGAGACCCTACCTCAAAAAACAACAGCAAAAAAAAACAAAACAAAAACAAAAACAAAAACAACCTCTGGGCTGGGGGGGATGGCTTAGTGATTAAAGCGTTTGCCTGCAAAGCCAAAGGACCGAGGCTCAATTCCTCAGAACCCATGTTACCCAGATGCACAAGGTGGCGCGTTTGTCTGCATTTCCACCCCCCACTGGTTTTTTGAGGTAGGGTCTCACTCTATACTCTAGTCCAGGCTGATCTGGAATTCACTGTGTAGTCTCAGAGTGGCCTTGAACTCACAGCGATCCTACCTCTGCCTCCTGAGTGCTGGGATTGGGATTAAAGGCATGCACCACCATGCCTGGTCTTGGTTTATTCATTTCTTTTTTTTTTTTTTTTTTTTTTTTTGGTTTTTTGAGGTAGGGTCTCACTCTAGCCCAGGCTGACCTGGAATTCACTATGGAGTCTCAGGGTGGCCTCGTACTCACAGCAGTCTTCCTACCTCTGCCCCCCAAGTGCTGGGATTAAAGGCGTGCGCCACCATGCCCGGCTCTTGGCTTGTTCATTTCTAAGAATGGGGAACTTGAGGCCTGCCTCTCATCCACACTAAGCCTCAGGCACCTAGCCTGTGAAATGGGGGCAGACACAGGTGTGTGGTTCATGCCTATAATCCCACCAGTATGGGCTGAGGCAGGAGGATCACAAGTTCTAGACTAGCCTTGGTTATATATACCTTTATTCATACCTTGCCTTGTGATATAGTACCGGTCAGTAATCCCAGCTACTCAGGAGGCTGAGGGAAGAGGATCACAAATTCAAGGCCTGCCTGCCTGAACCATTTAGTGAGACCCTGTGTGTCAAAATAAACATTAAAAGGTTAGAGGGGGGCTGGAGATTGACTCAGTGGTTAAAACACTTGCTTGCAAAGCTAAACAACCTGGGCTCAACTGCCCAATGGCCATGTAAAGCCAGATTCACAAAATGGCACATGCATCTGGAGTTCGTCTTCAGCGGCTGGAGGCCCTGGTGTGCCCATTCTGCCTGTCTGTCTCTCTTCTATATCTCCCTGCTTGCAAACAAAAATGAAAACAGCTATGCTGGAGAGATGGCTTAGCGATTAAACACTTGCCGCTTGCCTGTGAAGACTAAGGACCCTGGCTTGAGGCTCAGTTCCCCAGGACCCACGTTAGCCAGATGCACAAGGAGGCTCACGCATCTGGAGTTCGTTTGCAGTGGCTGGAAGCCCTGGTGCACCCATTTTCTTTCTCTCTCAAATAAATAAATAAAAATTTAGGGCTGGAGAGATAGCTTAGCAGTTAAGTACTTGCCTATGAAGCCTAAGGACCCAGGTTCAAGGCTCGATTCCCCAGGTCCCACGTTAGCCAGATGCACAAGGGGGCACATGCGTCTGGAGTTCGTTTGCAGTGGCTGGAGGCCCTGGTGTGCCCATTCTCTCTCTCTCTCTGTATCTGTCTCTTTGTCTGTCACTTTCAAATAAATAAAAAAATAAAATAAATAAAATTAAAAAATTAAAAATTAATTTAAAAAATTAAAAGCTGGCGCTGGAGAGATGGCTTAGTGGTTAAGGCACTTACTTGCCTGCAAAGCCAAAGGACCCAGGTTCAATTCTCCAGTACCCACATAAAGCCAGTTGCACAAGGTAACACGTATCTGGTGTTGGTTTGTAGTGGCTAGTGGCCCAGGCACCACACCCATTCTCTATCTCTCTCAAGTACACACACACACACACACACACACACACACATATATATATATATATATTTGATGATAGAGGGACTGGGGATATAGCTCAATTAGTAGGAAGCTTGCTTAGACTGGACAAAAGCCCTGTGTAAATGGTGCCCGGTGGCACATACCTGTAATCCCAGAATTTGGAAGGTGGAGGCAAGATGATCAGAAATGAAAGACCAGCCTGGGCTAAATGATACCAGGCCTTGGGCTGGAGAGATGGCTTAGCGGTTAAGCGCTTGCCTGTGAAGCCTAAGGACCCCGGTTCGAGGCTCAGTTCCCCAGGTCCCACGTTAGCCAGATGCACAAGGGGCCACACGCGTCTGGAGTTCATTTGCAGAGGCTGGAAGCCCTGGTGTGCCCATTCTCTCTCTCTCCCTCTCTCTGTCTTTCTCTCTGTGTCTGTCGCTCTCAAATTAAAAAAAAATTAAAAAAGAAAACCAGGCCTTGAGTAGCCAGCTTGCCTACTGGTCCCAGGGAATAAGGGGCAGGGTCAGAGGCGCTCCAATGGCAAAGCTTACATTTCCAGAGCCTTTAATGGTAAAGACTGATGGATCACCTGTGCAACAGCTCCCCTCTAGCTGCTCAAATAGGGACTTGGCAACTAACCCATGTCCTGTTCTGTCTTGAGAGCTTCTGTCCTTAGTCAACTGGAGGCTTGTTGACACACAAACCACACCATCTGCTGGCCTCTGAGACCTGCTTACCCAGTCTGCAAGGTTCGTTTTGCTCCAAAAAAAGGCAAAATGTTTTTTTTTTATCTGCATTTTCACTATGTAGTCTCAGGGTGGCCTCAAATTCACAGCAATCCTATTACCTCTGCCTCCTTGTGCTAGGATTAAAGGCGTGTGCCATCACGCCCTGACATGAGTGTGTTTTGTTTTCTATTAGTAATATATATTTTTGATTTTGTTAAGAGGGAAAGAGGTGGATGGATGGAGAATGGGCGCTTCAGGATCATCAGCCACTGCAAATGTGAACGCCAGATGCATGTGCCACCTTGTGCATCTGGCTAACTTGGGTCCCAAGGAGTCAAAGCTGGGTCTTTTGGCTTTGCAAGGAAGGACCTTTACCACTTTACCGCCAAGCCATCTCTCCAGCCCTAGTCTAAGTTCTAGCGTGTCTACCTCAAACCGGACCGTATCTGACAATGCCAACGGCCTCTTCTAATTGTATACACATTTGTCCACATTCATAGTCTCTGTCCTACATTGGATGCCTCCCAAAGTCACAGGCTACCATTTGGTTTGCTCCCCATTGTACTACCAGAGTGGTTGAATGAGTGAATGGCTGAGTGGAGGGTCGGTGGATGAACAAGTGGGTAGGTAGGTAGTCATTATGGAGGCCTTCCTAGAAGCCTCAGGCCTAGCAAAGAGTTGGCACCCCAAGTGGCCCAACACAGGGCTTGCTTGCATAGCTCCTGAGCTAATGGCTCACTACTAGTGGAAGCTAGACCTGCCCCGCCATGGGACTGCCTTTCCTCCACAGATGGCCAGGGACTCTTGCAAGTCAGAGGCAGGAACTTCCTCCTCTGGAACAGCAGCTGTCACAGGTCAAACCCTGGTCTCCCACTGGAACAGGAGGAGCCTCCCTGCCCCACAGCCCTGGCAGAGGCCCCAGCAGGACCTAACCAGAAAACTGACAGGGCAAACCAGCCCCCTGTCACTAGCTACCTTCCAGTCCCAAGTCACAATTCCCCTCCCAGCTATCTGGCCCACTCCCCTACCCTAGAAACTGCAAGGGGGCACCAGAAAGCTAGTAGGGATGGGCCCTGAGCCTCAGCCCCTGCTGGGACCCTTACGTCCCACTTGCCTTTAGTGGTCCCACTTGCCTTTAGTGCCGACAAGAGGGCAAGGCTGTGACCTAGAAACTCCACTTACCTACTCTGTCCATCTCAAGTGCAGAGTGGGAGTGACCTACCCCCATGATGGCCTTGGAGAAGCCAACATCCTAACTCATGAAGTACTGACTTCAAAACCCAAAGAAATGAGGGTAACTCAACTAAGGGCTGAGAGCCTTAAAACCCCACTCACCCAAGGCTGACTGTCAAGTGCAAAGCCCTTAGCCAAAGCCCACCTCCTTCCTCAGGTGTGTTAGAGCCTCCCCTCCAGTGTCACCCAGTCTGCCCACACCCAGCAATGCCACAGAGCCATGCTTGCCTGTTTGTAAAGTGTGCACTTTTATTGAACTGGTCTCAAGTCAGTGTACAGGCAAAGCCCAGGCTGCCTCCACACCTCAACCCACTCCCAGGGAGACCAAAAGCCTTCATACATCGTAAGTTGGGGGGACAAAAAAAGGGGGTCACGATGGCTGACCACTCAAAATAAAAAACAAAAATAAAAAAAAGTATTAAGGCGAAGATTAAAAAAAATTTGCAGTACATAATTTACACAAAAGCAATGCTGTCGCCTCCCCTGCGTGGACTCAGGGTGTGGACTGGGCCATCCTCCTTACGGGAGCGGGGCGGCTTTTGGGAGGGCGAGGGACTTCCTGTAGCCATGTATCTCATGGGATACTTGGAATGACTATAAAAAAAAGGAACAATGTACAATCAAAGTCCTCGGGCCACATTGTAGAACTTTGGGGATGCTTGCTCCAACCGACTGCTGTCACCTTCACCGTTCCAGTTTTTAAATCCTGAGTCAAAAGCGCCAAAAACAAAAAAACAAAAATTTAAAAATTAAAAAAAAGGAAAAAAAAAAAACAAATAAAGCCATGCCAATGTCATCTCGTTTTCTGCGCAAGTTAGGTTTTGTCAAGAAAGGGTGTAACGCAGCTCGGTAACAGTCCGCCTAGAAGCATTTGCGGTGGACGATGGAGGGGCCAGACTCATCGTACTCCTGCTTGCTGATCCACATCTGCTGGAAGGTGGACAGCGAGGCCAGGATGGAGCCGCCGATCCACACAGAGTACTTGCGCTCAGGGGGCGCGATGATCTGTGGAGAGAAGGGACAGCGGTGGTGAGGGGCCTGGGCATCGCTGCACTCCCATCCCCTATTTGGTAGGGCTCAGAGCAACACACTGCTCTGACAACCACAGGGCACATGGCCATGACCAGAGGCTGAGCTCACCTTGATCTTCATTGTGCTGGGCGCCAGGGCTGTGATCTCCTTCTGCATCCTGTCCGCAATGCCTGGGTACATGGTGGTACCACCAGACAGCACTGTGTTGGCATACAGGTCCTTGCGGATGTCAACATCACACTTCATGATGGAGTTGAAGGTAGTTTCGTGGATCCCGCAGGATTCCATGCCTGAGAGGAAAGAATGGAGGCATATTTAACTTCCAGCAGGGTCCTTATGGGTTACCCTGGGATACGGAAGAAGGGACCAGAAGGTTACCCCAACTTACCCAGGAAGGAAGGCTGGAAGAGTGCTTCAGGGCAACGGAACCGCTCATTGCCAATGGTGATGACCTGGCCATCAGGCAGCTCGTAGCTCTTCTCCAGGGAAGAGGAGGATGCAGCAGTGGCCATCTCCTGTTCAAAGTCCAGGGCGACGTAGCACAGCTTCTCCTTGATGTCACGCACAATTTCCCGCTCGGCTGTGGTGGTGAAGCTGTAACCACGCTCGGTCAGGATCTTCATGAGGTAGTCTGTCAGGTCCCGGCCAGCCAGGTCCAGACGCAGGATGGCATGGGGGAGAGCGTAGCCCTCATAGATGGGCACAGTGTGGGTGACCCCATCGCCGGAGTCCATCACGATGCCAGTGGTACGACCAGAGGCATACAGGGACAGCACGGCCTGGATGGCCACGTACATGGCTGGGGTGTTGAAGGTCTCGAACATGATCTGTAGGGAGAGAGAGGCCTGGTCATCTCGAGCCACCAGCGGCAGTCAGGATGGACTGGAGACATGCAGAAAGTGCAAGAACACAGCTAAGGAAGTGTGCTGGGAGTTTCAGGAAGGGGGTTCTATTTAGACCCACTGTTCACCTATGGAATACACACTCCAAGGCCACTTTATGCCAGCCTCATTAGCTTTATCACACGAGTCAATGTTAGTACCTACACCCACAGCACTGTACTTGTTTAAACACCTAGTCAGAAAGGCAATCGCAAGAAAGACCTCATCTGAGAAAAAGCAGAACCTGCAAGGTCCAATGAGACTCAGCTCAGAGAAGAAAGTCCTATGGGAGAATGGCAGAAGAAAAGATCAAGTGAGAAGAGGGTGTGGCAAAGGAAGGAAGGGAAAGACGGAGGACAACCACCCGCGTCTACTCACCTGGGTCATCTTTTCACGGTTGGCCTTGGGGTTGAGGGGGGCCTCGGTGAGCAGCACGGGGTGCTCCTCGGGGGCCACACGCAGCTCGTTGTAGAAGGTGTGATGCCAGATCTTCTCCATGTCGTCCCAGTTGGTGACGATACCGTGTTCAATGGGGTACTTCAGGGTCAGGATGCCTCTCTTGCTCTGAGCTTCATCACCTACGTAGGAGTCCTTCTGGCCCATGCCCACCATCACACCCTGCCAAGAGGAGAGCAAGCGGTGTCAGCGGACACCGCCCCTTCCCAAAGAGCCCCATCCGGGATGTCTCGCCCCAAGTCCCCCTTCTAACAACACAGCGGGGAAGGGTCCCTGCCATGGTCCCCGAGGCCAGCAGCCAGCCATCCTACCTGGTGCCGCGGGCGCCCCACGATGGAAGGGAAGACGGCCCGGGGAGCATCGTCACCGGCGAATCCGGCCTTGCACATGCCGGAGCCGTTGTCCACAACGAGCGCAGCGATATCATCATCCATGGTGAGCTGGACGAAAAGAGAAGCCTGGTGACCACCGGGTCTCAAAAAAAAAAAAGTTCAGCCGCCCCCGCCCTGCCCACTTCCGGCACGCCGCGGCCCTGGGCCGCCAGGGGGCGCGGGTGCGCGCGCCCAGCTCGGGGGACAAAGGAAGCCGGGGCCGGCCGCGTTATTACCATAAAAGGCAAACGCTGGTCGGAGGCGGCCCCGCAGAGCGCGGCAGGAAGCCAGGCCCCCACCCCCTCCCCACCGGGCGCAGGCCACGCCCCCTCCCGCCTCGTTCAGACAGCGCCTGGCGAGCTGGTCAGGAGTGCGCGCGCGCGCGCCGAGAGCGCAAAAGACAGCCACACCCGGCAGGAAGCGCGCGCATGCGCCCTAGAGTCCGCGGCGACCCCACCCCTTCCGGCCAGCGGCCACGCCCTCAACCCAGAGGAGGGGGGAGGACGCTGCTACGCCTCAGGTCTCGCTACGCACGCGCAGCACTACCCAAACCCCGCCAGCGCGCACGCGCAGAAGCATCCCAGCCCCCTCCCCCAGAGCCGGGGCCAGGCTTGGCCCTGCCGCGCCCGCCCAGCAGACGTGAACCAGCAGCGGGTTTCAGACACAAAAGGCCCGCGGGCCACCGGGGCTCGACGGCAAGCACCCCCGGATGGTAGCGGCGGTCGCCCCGCCACAGTGCGGAGGAATGCAGTTACCCACCCGCAGGCCGAACAGAGCGGCTCCCCCAAGTGCCCACACCACGGCCCGCGCGGGCCCCCGAGATCTGCGCCTCAACCCCAGTCGGGGTTTTGCACTGCGGGGCTGCTCGGGGCGTGCAGGCGCCTGCGCCGCGCACACGCGGGTGCATCTGTTGCACTGTGGCCCGAGCGGCTCTGCGAGGGACCACCCGCCCCACCCCCACGCGTCCCCCGGGGCGCCTGGGCGCTCCCCGCGTCTCCGCAGCGGCCGGGCACCGGAGCCGGGCACTCGGGCCGGGCGGGCGCCCCGGCTTACCTGGGAGGCGGGCGTGGACCGGCGGCGGCGGCGGAAGAGCTGCGAGGGGCTGTGCTCGCGGCGTGGACGCGGTCTCGACAGTTGGCTGCGCGTCGCGCCGCCGGGTTTTATAGGGCGCCGCCGCGGCCGCTCGAGCCATAAAAGGCAACTTTCGGAACGGCGGGCGCTGATTGGTCGCGCGCCGCTCACTCACCGGCCTCGCCGCACAGTGCAGCATTTTTTTTTTTTGCCCCTTCTCCCCTCCTTTTGCAAAAAAAAAAAAAAAATGAGAGAGAGAGAGAGAAAGATTGAGGAAGAGGATGAAGAAGAGAGTTCTGGCGTTGGCCGGCCCCCATGGACCCAGGATGCTTTGCATGGCTTCCGCCCCGGTGGACAGCTGTCCCGATTCAGGGTCCCCCATGGCCAGAGCTGCACCCTGGGGTCACCCGCCCACCCTAGGACGGTATGGGTGTGAATGTCGCGTGAATAGAGCACCCAGGTGGGCAAGGGTCAGCATAGAGGCCGGAGGCCTGGTTCATCACCTCCTCTTGCTTACGGGGTCTAGAGTGAGTTTTCAGGGAGTCACTCCCCTGTCAGCACTACCTGGGTGGTCCAGAAAGCCAGATCTGGGGACCTCCTGGTGGGGTTCCTGCTTGCAGTGTGGCTCTGGGTTAGTATTTGCAGTCATAGGGTGTGGTTGCGGAATCCAGGGAGTCTTAGAGCCGCTTCGGTAGTCTCATGGCTACACTTCCCCGAGACCCAGGGGTCCAATGGCTAGTGAAGGCCTGGTAAGAAGTCTGCAAACTCCTGCTCCAGGCCTAGGAAGAAAACTGCTCTACAGAGCAAGCAGACGTCATGGAAGCAGGCTGTTTCAGGAGGGCTGCCCAGTCACACCCAGACAAGGCCTCGGCCGTTAGCTGGTGGCTCTGGGTAGCTGCCAGACGCCGTTGGGCTAGGAGGACCCACCGTCCATCGTCTGTCACATGTAAAGCCAACAGCTGAACTGGACCCCTGGTCCGTCTGCAGACTGTGGGGATTCTGGAGAGCTACAAAGTGCCAGAGAGGAGTTGGGGGTGGGACCTGGATCACCAAAACTATTGGAGAAGACCCTCTCTTATCACCCTTTCTTGCCTGGGTCTTTCTGCCACACAATCAGGCAACACCTGGGTGCTCAGGAGTGTTCTTGCTCTGCAAGGTGCCACTTGCCCACAGTGATCTGGGTAATGGGCCTCCGGAGGGGCCACCCGTCTTAGCCTAGAGGGACACTCGCCTTCTAGGATAGGGTGGCCAGCTGCATTCTGCGGGAAGAAACGGGGAGGGTGCTGCGGGCCTGACCCAGCTTTGCACACACACACACACACACACACACACACACACAGTAGGAACTCACAGAGAGTGGGTGTTGAAACCAGTGAAGGCTTCGTCCATATATGGATACCCAGCGGTGGCCGTGGACAAGGAGGCCAGACCAGGCTCACTGTAACGGGGCTGGTGGCAGGGTGCTCTGAGGGTAGAGGCCATAGTTGTCTGGGAAGGGTGACCACTCTCCCAGCAAACAGGCCCAGGACCACTCGAGCATTTTGGAGATTTAACAAAGCTCCCCTGTCACCAATCCAGAGCCAAGGTGAACTTTCTCAGCCTGTCTACTCCCTGCCTCCCGGGGACGGGACTGCCCTGTCCCTGGCCTGACCGTGTATCTCTCAGTCATGTGGGCGGATTGCCAGCTGCCTCAGGACCTGCCAACCCTGCAATTCATGGGTGGGGGTGGGGTACCCCCGTGCTGCTGGGCAGGAGGTCTGCCTGGGGCAGTCCCTGGGTCCCAGTGGGGTGGGGGGGGCGAGAAATGCCACCCACTAGGGGTGCAGGATGAGGTGGGAGGCTCTTGGGTGGCTTCAGGTAGCTACACAAAGTAGGAGCAGACCTGATTTCCAGGCAGGACCTGTGTTGCCACTTTGTCTCCTCTCAGTCCCAGACTGGTCAAGGGGCAAGAGCTTCAGCTCCACCCGATCTCAAACTGGAACGGATTCTGTCCCACTGGCTTCTGATGGCTCATCAGCAGTGGCCAGTGGCCATTTCCTTGCCCTTGCCTTGGTTACGCCCCTTAGAATTTATAACATTCACTTCAGATCATACCTAGGCACCAAGCTGGAGAGCGTGTGTGGTGTGTGTGTGTGTGTGTGTGTGTGTGTGTGTCTCACTCTAGCTCAGGCTGGGCTGGAACTCCTAATCTTCCTGCCTCAGCTTCCCCAGTAGCTGGGATGAAGTCGTGGTACCCAACCAGGCCAATAACTACTAACTCAGCACTCTACACCCCCCCCACCAGAAAACAAACAAGGCCCTCGAGGGGCTCCATCTCCCACATTTCCACCACACACACCCAGGAATTCAGCTCTCCTGGGTGATAATGTGAGCACCTGGGTGTCCTCAGCCCTTGGAGAGGAAGCGCCCTAAGAAGGAAGCAGGTCTCGGGAGGACGCTGGGGCTGGGTTTTGGGGGTTCAGGCAAGAGGAGCCAAAGAGAGAAAGCAGGGTGAGGGGGAAAGGAAAAGAGGAAGTGCAGGAAGGGGGCGGTGGAGGGAGAGGAAGTGAACCAGTGCTACTGGGAACTTTGCCCTAGCAGGGAGATTTCAGAGCTGTCACTCAGCCTCGCCGACTCAGCCCGGCCCAGCCAATGGGACACCACCTGCAGCTGTGACCTTTTCTTTTTCTTTTCTTCAACCCCTGAACCAGTGGGCTTTCCACCCTACAAGGCCTTGGGACAAGGGAATATTTACAGCTCACACCTAAGGCCTGTTCCTTGGCCTTCCTCCTCGGAGCCACAGCCATCTGCCACTTTTCTAGGACATTGGAACCCCTGGGCTCCCAGCTGGAAAGAACCCAAATTCCAGTTTTCAGGGGAAACAACTGAGGAAAATGGGGACTTCCTGTTGAACTGGAGTAGAATATCTGTGGCACGAACTAAATGAAGAAAAATCTGGAACGTTCTAGAAGACACCCCCCCTTTTTTTTTTACAGATAAGGAAACTGAGGCAGAATTGATAAAGCTCTTGAAATCCAGCAAAGTCTGTAGGCTCAGGGCCCCTTGGGCAACAGCCTGGCCTCTGCCTCACTTAGCCCCTCCCTGGGTCAAGTGGCCTCTGGAATGTCCTCAGGGGTTGGGTCCAGGGACTACTCCAAAGTTGGAATCTGGTTCCACCTTCTTCATTAGGATATGTTCCTATCACCTGGGGCCCAGAGAGGCCAGCTGCAGGCTCTGGGTCACACAGCGTCACTGGAAGTGCCTCCTATACCCCAAGTGTGCCTGTGGAGCCCCCCTCACGGGTTCTCTGGATAGGCCCGGGTTTCTCTGGGCTTTTGGATTGCAAGAAGTAGATATTTATGAATGTGGAGTTCTCAGCCTTCAAGGCCAGCTTCAGGCTACCATCTCCAGACCCAGAGAGGGCAAGTAGTTCAGTTAGGATCACTAGCCAGGATCTGAACCAGATAGATCTTTGCTTCAAAGCATCTAGCTCTTGGGTCACCCAGTATCTGCATCCAATTTAATAGCACCCTTACCAGTGCAGCATGGTTAAATGTTTCATCAGGCACCCTGGGGAATAAGCAGACATATTCCCTGAGATAGACCTCCGTTAAAAGCACAGGAAGGAGCCGGGTGTGGTGGTGCACATCTTTAATCCCAGCATTCAGGAGGCAAGAGGTAGGAGGATTGTTGAGTTCAAAGCCACCCTGAGACATAGTGACTTCCAGGTCAGCCTGGGTGAGATAACAAGACCCTAGCTCAAAAAAAAAAAAAAAAAAAAAAAACAAAAAAAAAAAAAAAAAAAGAAAGAAAGAAAGAAAGAAAGAACAAAAAGGCTGGAGAGATGGCTTAGTAGTTAAGGCATTGCCTGTGAACTCTAAGGACCCAGTTTCAGTTCCCCAGCATCCACATAAACCAGATGCATAAGGTGGCACATATGTGTGTATGATATGTATATGTGTGTGTGTGTGTGTGTGTGTGTGTATATGTATCCCCCTCTCAAATAAGTAAACAAAATATTTTTTTAAAAAGGGGACTGGAAGGATGGCTTAGTGGTTAAGGTATGTGCCTGTGAAGCTTCGGGATCCAAGTTCAATTCCCCAGGACCCACATAAGCCAGATGCACAAGGTGGTACATATGTCAGAAGTTCATCTGCAGTGGTTGGAGGCCCTGGCCCACCCAGAGATGGGTCTCTCTCTAGCCTAGGCTGACATGGAAGTTACTATGTTGTCTCAGGCTGGCCTCAAACTCATAGCGATCCTCCTTTCTGCCTCCCGAGTGCTGGGATTAAAGTCTTACCATGTAGCCCAACCTGGTCTCAAACTCACACTCTTCCTGCCTCAGCCTTCCAAGTAGTGGATTAGAAGGGTGTGATACCTGACCTTTCTAGGAACCAGGAACTCCTGACACTTCTTGGGAGGCCTTTTAAAACTCCTTTTAGTTACCGTCTGTAAACTGGGCATGGTGCTGCTTTCCTTTAATCCCAGCACTCAGGAGGCAGAGGTAGGAAGATCACTGTGAGTTCAAGACCACCCTGAGACTACATAGTAAATTCCAGGTCAGCCTGGGCTAGAGTGAGACCCTATCCAAAAAAAAAAAAAGAAAAAAGAAAAGAAAAAAAACTACCCTCTGTCTTTGCCACCCAGTGTACTAGGAGAAACTGCCCCACCCTCCAGGGAGTTCCTAGCCTTCCTTATTCAAGTACATGCTACAGAAACAGAATATCAGCTTCCCCAGGCTTCCCCTGCAAATGCCCCAGCACACTGGCCTACCAGCAGAGCCTTTCTGGTACACCAGGGCCAGACCAGGCTCCTGTCTCCTCCACCAGAGAGAATTGGGAGTCTTAGATCCTTGGTGGGCCCAGAGACTTTCTCAGGCAACCTAGGGTGGTGAGGAGGGTGGAGTGTCAATTTGTCACCTGCGGATACCTGCCCAAAGTCACCTAAGATAGTTCTGGGGCCTTCTAGATGTCCAGACAGACCTGAAGCTGTGTTCAGACCTGGTTGTACAGGCCTGTCATGCCAGTTACTATGGGAGTGTGGGCAGGAAGACTGCAAGTTCAAGGCTAGCCTGGATACGGAGTGAGTTTAAATCCAGCCCAGGGTTGCATAGAGAGACTCTTTCTCAAGATTAGAAAGTACAAAGAGGGCTGAGGATGTATCTCAGTTGTTAAAGTGCTTGGCTAACATGCACAACACCCCAGGATCCGCCCTGGCAACCACATTCGTGGGGTGTGGTGAGCACACCTGTAATCCGAGCTCTTGGGAGGTAAAAGCAAGAGGACCAGAACCTGAAGGTCATCAAACTGGGAGTGCAAGGCTTTAGTCCCTGTAATGGGGCGGCTGAGGTAGGAGGAATGTAGTGAGTTCAAGGCCAGCCTGGGGCTACAGAGTGAATTCCAGGTCAGCCTGAGTGAGCTAGAGTAAGACCCTGCCTAGAAAAAGGAAAAAAAAAAAAAAGAGTTGTTGAAGGGCGTTTTCTGTTACATAGTGAGTTAGTTGAGTTCTAGGTCAGCCTGAGCTATATGGGACCCTGAAGCTTGGACCATCAGTAGCCAGCAAGCCCCGGCTAGAATTCTGTAACGACAGACTGGGGATATGGCTCAGTGATGGAGCGCTTGCCTGACATGTGTAAGACCCTGGGTTCCCAGCAAAAAAAAATTAAATAAATACATAAACCAGGCATGGTGGCACAGGCCTTTAATCCCAGGTAGAGGTAGGAGGATCGCTGTGAGTTCGAGGCCACCCTGAGAGTATATAGTGAATTGCAGGTCAGCCTGGGCTAGAGTGAGACCCTACATCGAAAAACAAAAATAAATAAATGAATAAATAAGCACATACATAAGTAAATAAATAAAGCTGGGGGGTACCTCAGTCCTAGGCGGGTAGCCCAGAGAAGTTAGGTCTGTGAAGGCCAGGCCAGGGCTTGGCTATGAAGGCAGTGTGCGGGGGCTTTCCTCCTCCCGGAAGAGTGGGTGAGTTTAGCTTTCCTGCCTTTGGGGGCTCAGACTTGTACCTCAGAGGTGGAAGAGTGGAAGTGCCATGGGGGATGCCCACCTTGAGGAAGTGGAAGGGGGAGGGAGGGACAGGGCCAGGCCACAGCTGACTCATGGGCTGTCCCCTGGGGCTTGGCCTCTTCTAGCGCCCTGAGGGCCTACTGTGTCCAGAAGACCCAGCTTCGTTCATACTCTCCTGCCCAGGAAGCTGGAATTTCCCCATTTCTTAAATGAGCAAATTAAGGACTGTGAGGGAGGTGTTGGGCCCTTTGCAGAGGCACAGTGATGTGGGCCCATGACCCAAGCTACTCCAGAACTGGCCAGAGGCTGGAGCAGGAGGAGGAATAGAGAGTTTGAAGCCAGCCTGGGTGATTTAATCAGACCTTGCCTCAAAGGTAAAAATAGGTAGGACCGGCATGGTGGCACACACCTTTAATCCTGGCACTCTGGAGGCAGGGGTAGGAAGATCACTGTGAGTTCAAGGCCACCCTGAGACTATATAGTGAATTCCAGGTCAGCCTGAGCTAGAGTGAGACTCTACCTCAAAAAAAATAAAATAAAATAAAATAAGGGCTGGAGAGATGGCTTAGCAGTAAAGGTGTTTGCCTGCAAATCCAAAGGACCCAGGTTCAATTCCCCAGGACCCATATAAGGCAGATGCACAAAGTGGCGCATGCATCTGGAGTTCCTCTGCAGCGGTTGGAGGCCTTGGCATGCCCATTGTCATTCTCATTCCCTCCCCCCCCCCACTCTTGCTCTCTGTGTGCATATGTGTCTTTCTCTTTCAAATAAAGAAATAAAAACATTAAAAAATAAATAATAAAATAAATAAAAAAAAAATACGAGCCAGGTGTGGTGGTGCCTGCCTTTAATCCCAGAATTCAGGAAGCAGAGGTAGGAGGACCACTGTGATTTTGAGGCCAGCCTGAGACTACATAGTGAATTCCAGGTTAACCTGGGCTAGAGCAAGACCCTACCTCAAAATAAATAAAAAAGTAAATAAATAAATAACACAGTGTGGCTATTATCAGCATGGCCCAGGACCCAGACATCCAGTACCTGGCATGGTGCCAGCCTGGAGGTCTCCAAAGAGTTTTAGGTTCCACTCTTTTCAGGCTCAGTGGACAAACCAAGGCTTAGCAAGTGCCCATTTTTCTAGCCACAGGGCCTGGGGCCAGCCCAAGTTTGGAAACTTGATCAGCCCTGGCCACAGAGCCACGTAACTAGGCCCTTCCTGGCCAGAAATCTCAGCCGTATACTAGGCTGGCCAGGAACCTGAGCTGTCTGGGCTTCCTGATGTCTCCACCACACATGGCCCTGTGCCAGCTGCTGGGGACACAAAGGGACCTCCTGCAGCTTACGTACACTGCCCACTAGGGACACCATATGTTTACTCATGGCCCCTGTGGACTGCTTAGGCACATAGCATTGGGGACCCAGCCTCAGGATACAGAGGGACCGGTGGGCTGCTTCAGCCTCGTGATGGACTGTGTGGCAAGCCAGATGCACACTGTGCCAGGGGCCAGACTCCTTGCCCTTTGAACTCAGCCAAGCCAGCCCAAAGCAGGCAGGCACCGGGGAATAGATATGGCACCACCCTAATCCTTCACATGTCCACAGGAACCCAGTTTTTCCTTTTGTGAACCACCTGAGGCTTTGTGTCAAGGAGGGTTCTGCTCTGTCACTCATCCACTGGACTTCTTGGAAAGTGACCCCACTGAGCCCTCAAGAGTCAGCAAGGCCGGGCGTGGTGGCGCACGCCTTTAATCCCAGCACTCAGGAGGCAGAGGTAGGAGGATCTCCATGAGTTCGAGGCCACCCTGAGACTACGGAGTGAATTCCAGGTCAGCCTAAGCTAGAGTGAGGAAAAAAAAAGAACCAGCAAGGCCCTCTGTGAAGGGGTACTATGAGGGGAGGGATTCCAGGCTAGCAATAGGTACCTTAGAGGTTCATGAGCTCAGACCCTGTTTGCGAAAGGGGAAACCAAGACCCACAGATGAGCAGAGGCTGGCCTCCTGTCACAGCTCACATGGAAGGCCAGACCCAGGTGTTAAGAACTGGGGGTTGCTGGGTACACAAGGCTCAGACAACACCCAAAGTTGTCTTTCTTTTCTTTCTTTCTTTTTTTATTTTATTTTATTTACTTCAGAGAGAGAGAAAATGGGTGTGCCAGGTCCTTCAGCCACTGCATACGTGGGTCCTGGGGAATTGAACCTGGGTCCTTTGGCTCTGCAGGCAAGTGACTTAAGAGCTAAGCCATCTCTCCAGCCCCTCTTCCTGTAGTGGCCACTAGGCCGACCTGTCCATGATGCACGAGGGGCCTGGGTCCCCACTCTCCAGAGACGGATGCTGGCTCTAAAAGTCCCAGGCGACACTTGGGTTTCTCACAAACTCCCTCGTCGTGTTCTGTCTCACAGGGCTCCAGCTGCACTCGGCGTCACCGAGACCTGCCACACGCACAGTGGCGTTCTTCTCCACGTGCGATGGATTTGCAGGCTCTGTCATGTTTGTTTTGTTTGTTTTTAGTGAGGCTCTTATGTAACCCTGACTGGCCTGCAACTTGCTATGTAGCCAAAGATGACCTTGGGCTCCTGATCTTTCCTGCTCTCCCTCCCAAGCACTGAGATTTCAGGTGTCCACCACCACGCTGGGTTTATGTGGTACTGGGGACTAAAAATGCCTACCCCTGAGCCATGCCTCTAGCCCCTCACTGGGGAATTCTAGGCAAATACTTTACTGCTGAGACATGCCCCAGCTCTCTTTTCACCTTTTTTTTTTTAATTTTTAAATTTTTATTAACATTTTCCATGATTATAAAAAAAAAAAATCCCCTGGGCTGGAGAGATGGCTTAGCGGTTAAGTACTTGCCTGTGAAGCCTAAGGACCCCGGTTCGAGGCTCGGTTCCCCAGGTCCCACGTTAGCCAGATGCACAAGGGGGCGCACGCGTCTGGAGTTCGTTTGCAGAGGCTGGAAGCCCTGGCGCGCCCATTCTCTCTCTCTCCCTCTATCTGTCTTTCTCTCTGTGTCTGTCGCTCTCAAATAAATAAAAATTAAAAAAAAAAATCCCATGGTAATTCCCTCCATCCCCACCCCCACACTTTCCCCTTTGAAATTACATTCTCCATTATATTACCTCCCCATTACAATCATTGTACTTACATATATACAATATCCCCCTATTAAGTATCCTCCTCCTTTCCTTTCTCTTCCCTTTATGTCTCCTTTTTAACTTACTGTCCTCTGCTACCAAGTATTTTCCTTCTCACGCAGAAGCTCAATCATCTGTAGCTAGGATCCACATATGAGAGAGAACATGTGGCGCTTGGCTTTCTGGGCCTGGGTTACCTTTACCTTTTTTTTTTTTTTGGTTTTTCGATGTAGAGTCTCACTCTAGCCCAGGCTGACCTGGAATTCACTCTGTATTCTCAGAGTGGCCTCGAACTCAGAGATCCTCCTACCTCTGCCTCCCAAGTCCTGGGATTAAAGGCGTGTGCCACCATGTCCAGCTCCAGCTCTTAGTTTTAAAAACTTTTTATTGCACTTGGCAAGCAAAGTTAGGAGGATTACGGTGAGTTCGAGGCCACCCTGAGACTACAGAGTGAATTTCAGGTCAGCCTGAGCTAGAGTGACACCCTACCTTGAAAAACCAGCAAAACAAAACAAAAAATTATTATTGATATTTTCTTCATTTTATTTTTTTAGGCAGGGTCTCTAACTCAAGCTGACCATAGCCCCAGGTTGATC
The DNA here is from genome assembly GCF_020740685.1 of Jaculus jaculus. Lineage (NCBI taxonomy): Eukaryota > Metazoa > Chordata > Mammalia > Rodentia > Dipodidae > Jaculus > Jaculus jaculus. Next base: position 3,752,376 of record NC_059103.1, read on the forward strand.
TCAACCTCAGCCTCCAGAGTGCTGGCCTCCCAGCTCTTTTATTATTATTATTATTATTATTATTATTATTATTATTATTATTATTTTGTTTCTTGAGGTAGGGTCTCACTCTGGTCCAGGCTGGCCTGGAATTAACTATGTAGTCTCAGGGTAGCCTCAAACTCACGGCAATCCTCCTGCCTCTGCCTCCGAGTGCTGGGATGAAAGACATGCACCATCACTCCCGGCTAACTTATTTTATTTTATTATTATTATTTTGTTGTTGTTGTTGTTGTTTTGTGAGGTAGGGTCTCACTCTAGCTCAGGCTGACCTGGAACTCACTATGTAGTCTTAGGGTGGCTTCAAACTCACAGCAATCAATCTACCTATGCCTCCCGAGTTCTGGGATTAAAGGCGTGCGCCAGCTCTTACTTGTTACTTCGAGACGGGTCACTAAATTGCCCAGGCTGGCTCTGAACTTCTAATCCTCTGCTCCAACCTCCTGAATAGCTGGGCCTGAGCCACCAGGGCAGTTGTAGCTCTTGTGCTTCATGGTGCCTAGTCACGACCACAGGAAGACAAGGGAAGAAGGGAAGGGAAAGAGACTCAGTTCTATGTCTCTGTATTGAAAGGGGTGGGGTCACGAGAACGGCTGTGTAGTCTTTCCTGGGAGTGACTGTCTAGGGAGCTGTCCCTGTCCTTGGCAGGGAGGCCCCTTGCTCACTCCCTACTGGGAATGTTGGCAGGAGGGAGCAGGGGTGTGTCGCCGGAAGTCCTCAGGTCTGTGAGCCTCCACTGACTCACGGGTCTCTGGTAATACTCTCAGGTCAGACTCCTGCCTTGCTCTCCAGGGCCCCCGAGGGAAACCTCTGAAGTCTGATAGCCTGGCTGCGTGAGGACCCAGCATGTAGGATGAGTCAGCCCAGACTGGGGCGGGGGGCCTGGGGGGATGATTTCCAGAGGAGGTGGGGAGTCTCTTGGGCTGGGTTTTGTAGGCTGACATTTATTTATTTATTTTTGTTTTTCAAGGTAGGTTTTCACTCAAGCCCAGGTTGCCCTGGAATTCACTCTGTAGTCTCAGGGTGGCTTTGAACTCACCGTGATCCTCCTACCTCTGCCTCCAGAGAGTGCTGGGATTAAAGGTGTGCGCCACCACACCTGGCTCTTTTTTTTTTTTTTTTTTTTTTTTTTGAGGTAGGGTTTCACTCTAGCTCAGGCTCTCCTGGAATTCACTACTCAGGGTGGCCTCGAACTCACGACAATCCTCCTACCTCTTCCTCCCAAGTGCTGGGATTAAAGGCATGCGCCACCACGCCTGGCACCTGGCTCTTTTTTGAGGGTTTTTGTTTTTTAGGTAGAATTTCATTCTAGCTCAGAAATTCACTAAGTAGTCTCAGGGTGGTCTTGAACTCAAGGCAATCCACACCTGGCCAAATATTTACGTATTTATTTGAGTGTATGTGAGACAGAGAAAGTGGCAGATGGAGAGAGAAAACAATTGTTTTGATTTTTAATCTTTTATATATGTTTTTCATTTTTTTTTAGAGAGAATTGGCGCCAGGGCCACAGCTACTGAAATTGAACCCGAGATACTTGCGCCACCTAGTGGGCGTGTGTGACCTTGCACTTGCCTCACCTTTGTGCCTCAGGCTCGCCTGGGATCTGGAGAGTCGAACATGGGTCCTTAGGCTTCGCAGGCAAGTGCCTTAACAGCTAAGCCATCTCTCCAGCCCAAGAAAATAATTTTTTTTTTTTTTTTGCCAGGTGTGGTAGCACACCCCTTCAATCCCAGCACGGAGGTGGCTGAGGTAAGAGAATCACTGGGGGATCCAGGCCAGCCTAAGACTACAGAGAGTTCTAGGTGAGTGAAGGTTGAGGTGGCCATGGCTGCTCAAGGGCTCGCTTAGCACTGCCTGCCCCGCCCCCCCGTCTTCTTTGTTTCCTCCAGGACACAGCTCGGTGGGGGGAGGTCCGAGGGTGCCTTGTGTCCTTGTCCCGGAGAGGGGGGACATCACAGATCTCAAGTTCACGTTCCATGGCATAGGATGGAGGTAGAGGATTGCATGCCTAGGTTCAGCTTGGCTCTGAAGCCCATAGGGACTAGGGAAAGGCTCTTCCCTGGCTGGCAACCCACAGACACAGGTTGATGGGCCGGTTCCCCGAGCCCAGTGCTGGGGAAGCTGCAAGGCCTGTGCAGGAACTCGGCAGACCCAGGAAACTACGCCTGCTCACCGGTGGCCACAGCATCTCAGCACTTCCCACGGAGCTGGGTGCCTTCCTGTCCTCAGCCCCAGAACCAAGGCAGAAAGAAGCCACAGGGCCACAGAGCAACGTGTGCCACTGAGACTCAGAGGACAAGAAAAGTGGCCTAGGAGGCTGGAGGTGAGCTAGTGTCCTCGAACGCCTGGGGCAAGGATGTTCTGTACTGGGCTGGGCCCGGGTGGAGGAGCTGGGACTTTGTTCGCCTGGGGATGCTTCAGGAGATGGCTGTACTTTTATAAAGGGCAGAAGAGAGTTGGGGGTAGCTTGCTGGTGGGGTATTGCTCAGCATGCCCAAGGCTCTGCATTGAATCCACAGCATTGCAAAAATCTATAGTAGGCCGGGCGTGGTGGCACACGCCTTTAATCCCAGCACTTGGGAGGCAGAGGTAGGAGGATCGCCGTGAGTTCGAGGCCACCCTGAGACTCCATAGTGAATTCCAGGTCAGCCTGAGCCAGAGTGAGACCCTACCTTGAAAAACCAAAAAATAAATAAATAAATAAAATAAAATAAAATCTATAGTAGAAACAATTAGTACTATTCCACAGTGATGCTTATAATAAACTAACCGTACATTTCTGAAGCCCTTTCCACTTTTTTTTTTCAAGGTAGGGTCTCACTCTAGCCCAGGCTGACCTGGAATTCACTATGTAGTCTCAGGGTGGCCTCGAGCTCACAATGATCCTCCTACCTCTGCCTCCTGAGTGCTGGGATTAAAGGTGTGCACCACCAGGCCCAGCTCTCTTCGCTTCTTGGATGCTCTATAATTTGGTCCAGTGTCCATGGCAACCCCCGAAGCAGCACATTCAGGGCTGGGAGTTCCTGTGCACTGCATGGAGGGAGGAAATTTGCCTCAGTAATGTAGCATAGCTATATTTCCCTGAATGAGGTGAGGTACAGAGTCCCAGCTGGGACCAGGAGTCCTTTCCTGTCTGGGTACATGTCTTTGGGAATTAATTGTCAGGGGCCGGGCCTGGAGGCACAGGCCTGTCGTTACAACTACTCAGGAGGCTGAGTTCAACGTCTGCCTTGCACAGCTTAATGCACTCAGTGGTAGAGCACCTGCCCAGCTTCCTGGGGTGAGGGTCTGGGGGCATGGCTCAGTGGATGAGAACTTGGCTAGAATCCTCTAGTGAGGGGCTAGGGGCATGGCTCAGTGGTAGGGAACCTTCCTAGCACGGATGAAACCCTTGGTTTCATCCCCAGTACTGTAAAGCCCCTAGAATTTCAAGCTGAGTTCATTCCTGGAAGGAGCCTTGCCATCTGCTCCTGGGAGGGGCAGATGTTCATGGGTCACTTCATGAGCTGAGATTCCAGGCCAGACCCTTGTCTACACCCAGGGGCCCCTAGCATAGGGCAAAGGGCAAAGGGCAAAGGGCAAAGGACAGGGACGTGGGTTAGAGGCAGTCTCTCCTTGTCATCCTGAGACTGAGGGGCATTATCTAGACTGGCTCATGATAGGCACCCTTCCCTGAGGGGTGGCGCCAGCCTCCAGCTGAGTGCTCTGAGGGCTGGGCCCTCCCCTGCTCCCTCCCCTGGATGTCACCCAGTCCCTGGAGGCAGAAAACACTTCTGATAAAAGTCAGAAAAAGGCTAGGTATGATGACTCACATCTGTAAGCCCGGTATTCAAAGGTTGACACGGGAGGATTTCCGAGCTCAAGGACAGCCTAGGCTGCGTAGTGAGTTCACGTCAGCCTGGGTTATAGAGCGAGACCCTGTCTCAGAAGAGACATACAACACGGAAAGAAATTTGGAGCAGGCATGGTGGCGCACGCCTTTAATCTCAGCACTCAGGAGGCAGAGGTAGGAGGAGCTCTGTGAGTTTGAGGCCAGCCTGAGACTAAATAGTGAATTCCAGGTCAACCTGGACTAGATCGAGACCCTACCTTGAAACATCCTCAAAAAAAAAAAAAAAAAAAAAAAAAGCAATAAATTTGGGGACTAGAGATGGCTTAGTGGTTAAAAGAGCTTGCTTGCAAAGAAGCCTGCTGGGTCCAGGTTCAATTCCCCAGTACCCACATAAAGCCAGGGTCACAAAAAGGCACATGTGTCTGGAGTTCATTTGCAGAGGCAAGAAGCCCTGGTACACCCATTCTCTCAAACAAATATAATAAAAATATTTACAAAAGAAAAGAAAATTGGAGGCAGGCATGGTGGGGCATGCCTTTAATCCCAGCACTTGGGGGCAGAGGTAGGAGAATCACTGTGAGTTTGAGGCCATCCTGAGACTACATAGTGAATTCCAGGTCAGCCTGGGCTAGAGTGAGAGATCCTACCTCAAAAAAAAAAAAAAAAAAAAAAAAAAAGAGAGAGAGAGAGAGAGAAAATTGGGTACTATGGCTCATAATCATAATACCTCCACTTGAGAGGCTGAGGCAAGAGGATTGCTGAGATTTCAAGGCCAACCTGGGCTACATGAGACCCTGTCTCAAACAAAGAAAAATAATAATATTAGCTGGGCACAGTGGTGCATGCCTTTAATCCTAGCATTTGGAAGGCAGATGTAGGAGGATCGCCATGAGTTTGAGGCTACCCTGAAACTACATAGTGAATTCCAGGTCAGCCTGGGTAAAGCAGAACCCTACTTCGAAAAAACTACTACTACTACTAATAATGATAATAAGTGCTGGGCGTGCTGATGCATACCCTTAATCCCAGCACTCACTGGGGAGGCAGAGGTAGGAAGAGCTCTGAGGCCTCCCTGAGACTACATAGTGAATTCCAGGTCATCCTGGGCTAGAGCGGGATCTTACCCCAAAAAGCCAATAAATAAACATATAAATAAAGTAAGACAAAGAGGCTTGAGAGCTGCACAGCAGTCAGACTTAGCAGGTTTGGGCCTGTCGGGGGCTAGAACAGAGCCCCAGGTCCCTGAGGACAGAAGTATCAGAAGTGATGGTGTGGCCAGCCCCACCCCAGAACCCCACAGCACCCAAGGGTGGCCCCTGAGGCTGCTCACTTCTGGGGCACCCTGAGAACTCGCAGCCTAGGGCTGGGGGATTGGCTCAGTGTAGCTTGCTGGCAAGTCTGGCAGCCTGACTGTCTCAGACAACCCATGGGGACCCTTCTTAGGAGTTTAGGGTCGTAATTCGGTTGTCTAGATTCTATTTGTCAGAGTCTCATGGCTCCACTGTGCAGGGAGTGAACCTCTTCACCTACCCAGGGGCCACCTTCAGGACTGAGGGGGACCCCTTTCTGGGTGGGGCTCAAGCCCAGGGCCAAGGGACTGAGGTTGGGGCTCAGATGCCATCTCCGCCAAGGGCTGAGGCCTTGGGATGGCGAGGGAGACTCTTATCACTTGCTCCCAGGTCCGAGGGCTCCCGCGGGCCTCTGCTCCTGACCGCCCGAGTCCTAGGGCCATCTCAGCCCAGGAGATAAACTGAGCAGCAGGCTGCGCGTCCAGCACGGGCTGGGCCGGGCTGGATGGAGCTCCTCACAAGCCCAGGCCAGCCCCCACTCTGCCTCTCAGCTGGCCCAGCCCACTTGGCCCAACTTCCTCTCCTTAAAAGGCAAGGTTTGGAAGTGATTAGGGAGGGGGTGTTGGGGCCTCAGGGACAGCGGTCCCTCACTGTAGCCCTCCACCCCCAGAGAACAGTGGCGGGATCTGGGAGCCCCCAGTGGGGAATGGACACACCCCAGCACCTAGGTTCCCAGAATCTCTGCCTGGGCCCCCACCCCTAACCTCCATACCTGATCTTAGCCGCACTCCCTTCTTTAGCCCAGCCTCTGCTCTCTGTCCCCACTTCCCTTTGAAGATACTGAAGTGGCCGAGGTGGCTGGCATGGGCACGGGAGTCACGGGTGGACCTAGGTCAGGGCAGCAGAAATACTCTTTGGGAGCAGAGGACAAATAGCCACTCAGCCCCACACACTTGCCCATGACTTTTTAAAAAATTTATTTGAGAGAGCAAGAGAGGGAAAGAGGCAGAGAGAGAGAGAGAGAGAGAGAATGTGCATGCCAGGGCCTCCAGACAGTGCAAAGGAACTCCAGATGCATGCGACCCCTTGTGTATCTGGCTAACGTGGGTCCTGGGGAACCAAACCTATATCCTTTGGCTTTGCAGGCAAATGCCTTAACAGCTAAGCCATCTCTCCAGCCCCCATAATTTTTGTTGTTGTTGTTTGTGTTTTGGTTTTTCTGAGGTAGGGTTTCACTATGGAGTCTCAGGGTGGCCTCGAACCTGGAATTCAGTTTGTAGTCTCAGGGTGGCCTCGAACTCATGGCGTTGCTCCTACTTCTGCTCCCCTTGTGTTGAGATTAAAGGCCCACACCATGCCTGGCGATTGTTTTTCCTTTCTTTTTTTGAAGTAGAGTCTCAGTCTAGCTCAGGTTGACCTCGAACTCATGGTGATCCTCCTACCTTTCCTTCCTGACTGCTGGGATTAAAGTCATGTGTTGTCACGCCTGCCTCTCTTCCTTTAAAAAAAAATTTTTTTTATTTGAGAGACAGAGAGGCAGTTAGAGAGAATGAACATGCCAGGGCCTCTAGCCACTGCAAACGAACTCCAGATGCATGTGCCACCTTGTGCATCTGGCTTTATGTGAGTCCTGGAGAATCGAACTTGGGTCCTTTGGCTTTGCAGGCAAGATCCTTAACTGCTAAGCCATCTCTCCATCCCCCCAATTTATTTATTAATTTTTTGGTTTTTTGAGGTAGGGTCTCACTTTAGCACAGGCTGACCTAGAATTCACTCTGTAGTCTCAGGGTGGCCTTGAACTAATGGCAATCCTCCTACCTCTGCCTTCCAAGTGCTAGGACTAAAGGTGTGTGCCACCACGCCTGGCATCAAATTTTTAAAATATATTTATTCATTTTCAAAGTGTAGTTTCCACTTTATTTTATTTTCTCAGAAGACAGTTTTTCTTTAGTCCCTAAGAATACCCCTCTTATCCCAGAAAATTACAGGCCATTGCTGAGGTCCTTGGTTTCCCACAAGGAATAGATAGATGGTAAGACCCTATTGCTGAAGACTCCACATACTTGAGCTACAAGGTCCCTACAAAACCCTGCTGGAACTGAGCTGAAAACCTTCTCTTTGTAGACCAGCTGACAGGTAGAAAAAGCCATACTGCATGCAGTTCAATGACAGAGAGAAATCACCAATGGAGATACTCCACAGGGGACACTGCAAGCCTTATATTTGGCCAGGTAGGCCAAATGAGCCAATGGGTGCAATCGTGACATGTCTGTTATGAGGGAAACCAGCCACTCTAACTGGACTGGAGGTATGCTCATAGGAAGGAATACATCCCTGATACTGAAAACCTACAACAGGGGTAGTCATGAGCCCTAGGAGTGTAACATCTGCTGGTGTCTGGCTAAATGTATATACTGTGTTTGCCACACTGTCTGGTAAGCACTTCTCTTAATGTTCATACTCTCACTTTTGGTTAGAGAAGCTTCTCTTTTCAAATGGCAGTGACTTTGGGATGACTCAGAAGGCATCATGGTGCTGAGAAATGACAGAGGAGTGGTCAGCACTGAAATATTTCCATCACATCTTCCAAGGCTCAGGGTCCATTGCAGAAGAGGTGGCAGAAAAAAATGTAAGCACCAAAGGAAGGGTAGAACTCCTTACAAGGTACTCCTCCAGACACAGAATGGCGTGGATATCCATGACCTCATAGTGCCTGAAATTACATACACAAGACCATCATAACAGGAGGAGAAGATGATGACATCAAAATAAAAGAGAGGCCGATTGAGAAGGGGAAGGGATATGATGGAGAGTGGAGTTTCAAAGGGGAATGTGGCCTAGCGTGGTGGCGCAAGCCTTTAATCCTAGCACTCGGGAGGCAGAGGCAGGAGGATCGCCAAGAGTTCGAGGCCACCCTGAGACTCCATAGTGAATTCCAGGTCAGCCTGAGCTAGACTGAGACCTTATCTCGAAAAAATCAACCCCCACAAAAAAAAAAAAACCCAAAAACAAACAACATAAAAAGGGGAAAGTGGGGTGTGGGAGGGAATTACCTTGGGTTATTGTCTATAATTATGGAAGCTGTCAATAAAAAAAAAATGAAAGTCGGGCGTGGTGGCACATGCCTTTAATCCCAGCACTTGGGAGGCAGAGGTAGGAGGATCGCCAAGAGTTCGAGGCCACCCTGAGACTCCATAGTGAATTCCAGGTCAGCCTGAGCTAGAGTGAGACCTTATCTCAAAAAAAGCAACCCCCGCAAAAAAAAAAAAAAAAAAAAAAAAAAAAAAAAAACATAAAAAGGGGAAGGTGGGGTGTGGGAGGGAATTACCATGGGTTATTGTCTACAATTATGGAAGCTGTCAATAAGAAAAAAAAATGAAAGTTGGGCGTGGTGGCACATATCTTTAATCCCAGCACTTCGGAGGCAGAGGTAGGAGGATCGCCGTTAGTTCGAGGCCACCCTGAGACTGCATGGTTAATTTCAGGTCAGCATGGGCCAGAGTGAGACCCTACCTCGAGAAACCAAAAAAAAAAAAAAGAATTAGGGCCGGGCGTGGTGGTGCACACCTTTAATCCCAGCACTGCAGAGGCAGAGGTAGGAGAATTGCCATGAGTTCGAGGCTACCCTGAGACTACAGAATGAATTCTAGGTCAGCCTGGGCCAAAGTGAAACCCTGCCTCAAAATACAAAACAACAAAAACAAACAGACCAAAAAAAAAAAAAAGAGGGTCTGAGGAATGGCTTGCTTAGCGGTTAACGTGTTTGCCTGTGAAGCCTAAGTACCCTGGTTCGATTCCGAGGAACCATGTAAGCCAGATGCACAAGGGGGCACATGCATCTGGAGGTTGTTTGCAGTGGCTGGAGGGGCTGGCATGCCCATTCTCTCTACCTGCCTCTTCCTCTCTCTCTTTAATAAATAATAAATAATTTTTTTAAAAAAATGAGTTAAATTTTAAAAATCCTCCTAAAAAAAAAAAAGGTCAAAAGAATTCCTCTCTTTACATGGGCTTTGGCAGCAGCCGTGGAGCAGGACCAGCAGGTCTAACGCCAGGTGGGGAAGTTCGGTTCTTCGGGGTTTCTCAAGATCAATTCCTGACCACCTTGCTGTGAATTACCCAGCTCACAGTAATGCGGTGTCACATAGAGCTTGGGAAGAAGCGTCAAAGACACCGGCTTTGGAAATGTCCCTGACGGCGGCCTCTACCATGTCCTGAATGACAAGCTCCAGATGCATGCGCCCCTTGTGCATCTGGCTTACGTGGGTCCTGGGGAACCGAGCCTTGAACCGGGGTCCTTTGGCTTCATAGGCAAGTGCTTAACCGCTAAGCCATCTCTCCGGCCCCAAATCACAAACTTCTTACTAGCCTTGTTCTTCGGCACACATTGGGCATAGTTAGTGCGGCGGATGGGCTGCACTTGCCTGTGGCCTTTCTTGGCTCCGCAGTTGTACCTTTGCTTTTTTTGTCACCTTGGAAGCTGGAGCTAAAAGGAGGCTATTTGTTTTTTAATGAGAGAGAGAGAATTGGCACCCCAGGGCCTCTAGCCGCTGCAATCCAATTCCAGAAGTGTGCACCACCTTGTGCACATGTGTGACCTAATGCCCTTGTGTCCGCTAAGCCATCTCTCCAGCCCTATTTATTTATTTTTATTATGTTATATTTTTTTGAGGTAGGGTCTTGCTCTAGCCGAAGCTGACCTGGAATTCACTATGTGGTCTCAGAGTGGCCTTCAGCTCATGGCGATCCTTCCTTTGCTCCTGAGTGCTGGAATTAAAGATGTGTGCCACCACACCCAGCCCTATTTATTTACTTTTGCAAGCAAGTGCCTTTAACTGCTGAGCCCTCTCTCTGTTCATATTTATTTATGTTTATTTGCAAGCAGGGAGAGATAAAAGAGAGACAGAGAGAATGGGCATACCAGGGCCTCTAGCTGCTGCAAATAAACTCCAGATGCATGCGCCGCCTTGTCTATCTGGGTACGTGGAAATCAAACTCAGGTCCTTAGGCTTTGCAGGCCAGTGCCTTAACTTCTGGGCCATCTCTTCAACCCCTTGTACATGAATTTTACAGGGTGTGTATGTATTCAACATCTCTAAGGATTGGGGTGCCTCTACCAATTTGAGAGCTACTTACTAAGCTCCTACATGACCCTCTGCCTCCCCCCTTTTTTAAAAAATTATTTATTTATTTATTTGAGAGCGACAGACACAGAGAGAAAGACAGAGGGAGAGAGAGAAAATGGGCTCGCCAGGGCTTCCAGCCTCTGCAAACGAACTCCAGACGTGTGTGCCCCCTTGTGCATCTGGCTAACGTGGGACCTGGGGAACTGAGCTTCAAACCGGGGTCCTTAGGCTTCACAGGCAAGTGCTTAACCGCTAAGCCATCTCTCCAGCCCCTTCCCCCTTTTTTAATAAGATTTATTTTTATTTATTCATTTGAGACAGAAAGAGAGGTGGAAAGGAGAGAGAGAGAGGGAGAATGGGCACACCAAGGCCTCTAGTCACTGCAAATGAACTCCAGACGCATGCGACACCATGTGCATCTGGCCTACATGGGACTTGGAGAATTGAACCTGAGTCCTTGGGCTTCACAGGCAAGTGCCTTAACTGCTGAGCCATTTCTCCAGCCCCCTTTAAAAAATATTTATTTATTTAACAGAGCAAGAGGCAGAGAGAGAGAGAGAGAGAGAGAGAGAGAAAGGAAGAGAATGGACATGCCAGGACCTCCAGCCACTGCAAATGAACTCCATACATGTGTGCCACCTTGTGCATCTGGCTTAAGTGGGTCCTAGGGAATCGAACCTAGGTCCTTTGGCTTTGCAGGCAAATGCCTTAACCACTAAGCTATTTCCCCAGCCCTGCCTCCCCCTTTTATGGGTGCTGGGGATTGACTAGTAAGTACTTTATTACTGACCTATATCCACAGTTCTTTTTTTTTTTTTCTTTTTTTTTTTGAGATGTCTCACTAAATTGCCCAAATTGTTCTTGAACTCATTCTGTCTGTAGCCCAAGCAGACTTTTTTTTTGGGGGGGGGGTGTTCTTTTTTTTTCCGATGTAGGGTTTCACTCTAACCCAGGCTGACCTGGAATTCACTATGTAGTCTCAGGGTGGTCTCAAACTCATGGTGATCCTCCTACCTCTGCCTCCCGACTGCTGGAATTAAAGGCATGTGCCACCATACCGGCTTAATATTTCATATTTATTTATTTATTTGAGAGAGAGAAAGGCAGAGAGAGAGAGAATGGATGCTTCAGGGCTTCTAGCTATTGCAAACAAACTCCAGATGCATGTGCCATCATGTGCATCTGGTCTATGTACACACACAAAAAGTGTTTATTTAGGTCCGGAGAGATGGTTTAGCAGTTAAGGCATTTGCCTGCAAAGCCAAAGGATACTGGTTCAAGTCTCCAGGACCCATGTAAGCCAGATGCACAAGGGGCACTTGCATCTGGAGTTTGTTTGCAGTGGCTGGAGGTCCTGGCGTGCCCATTCTCTCTCTCTTTCTGCCTCTTTTTCTCAAATAAATAACTAAATAAAATGTTTATTTACTTTTATGCAAAGAGATAGAGGGAATGTGCTAGGCCCTCCTACCTTGTAATGGAACTCCAGATATATGTGTCACTCTATGCATCAGGCTTTACATGGGCGCTGGGGAATCGAAGCCAGCGTGTGTCTTCGAAACAAAGCACCCTTGCCGGGCATGGTGGCACATGCCCTTAATTCCAGCAGATGGGAGGCAGAGGTAGGAGGATTGCCATGAATTCGAGGCTACCCTGAGACTACACAGTGAATTCCAAGTCAGTCTGAGCTGCAATGAAACCCTAAAAAAAAAAAACAAAAAAAAAAAACCACTGAGCCATCTGTCCAGCCCTTTTTCTTGGTGTGTTTGGTTTTATTTCTTTTCTTTTCTTTTTGTTTTTTGTTTTTTGAGGTAGGATCTTGCTGTAGCCTAGGCTGGCCTGGAATTCACTATATATTCACCTGGCCTTGAACTTGTGGTAATCCTCTTGTTTCAGCCGCCAGTGGCTGGGGTTATAAGTATGTGACTATATTGATTACTTTTGCTTACAGCCTTAGTTTCCCGGTCTGTCAACAAGGGAGTAGACAGTCAACTGTGGGGGTTTGCAAGCATAACAGTTTGACCTGGCACTGGGGGTGAGAAAGAATGGGAGGAGAGGAATGCTTCTTACTGGGGCTGACCTCCATGAACTCTCTGAGGAGCCGCAGCCTGCATAGCCAGGCCCGCGGAGACATACAAGTCAGCCTGCAAACCCTGGGCACTCAATGAATGCAGCGTCCTTCAGGCCTGGTGGTGCACACCTGTGATCCCAGCTTACTGGGAAGGCTGAGGCAGCATGATTATAAAATCAAGTCCGGTACTCAGGAAGAGAGGTAGGAGCATCGCCCTGAGTTCGAGCCCAGCCTGAGTCTACACAGCAAGTTCTAGGTTGGAGGAGCATTGGATGGCCAGGCATGGTGGCACATGACTTGACTTTCAGCACTCAGGAAAGTAGAAGGTAGGAACATCCCTGGGAGTTCAAGGTCAGCCTGGGGCTGCACAGTGAGCTTCCAGTCAGCCTGGGCTCCTGGATTTGAGTGAAAACCTACCTCAAAAAAAAAAAAAAAAAAAAGGGGGCTGGAGAGATGGCTTAGTGGTTAAGCACTTGCCTGTGAAGCCTAAGGACCCCAGTTCGAGGCTGCGTTCCCCAGGTCCCACGTTAGCCAGATGCACAAGGGGGCGCACGCGTCTGGAGTTCGTTTGCAGAGGCTGTAAGCCCTGGCGCGCCCATTCTCTCTCTCTCCCTCTGTCTTTCTCTCTGTGTCTGTTGCTCTCAAATAAATAAATAAATAATAATTTTTAAAAAATTAAAAAAAAAAAAGACCATCAGGGGCTGGGGAAATGACTTAAAGCCTTTACCTTCAAAGCCTAAGGACCTCAGTTTGATTCCCCAGGACCCACATAAGCCAGATGCACAAGGGGGTGCATGCGCCTGGAGTTCCTTTGCAGTGGCTGGAGGCCCTGGCATGCCCAATCTCTCTGTCTCTGTCTCTGTCTCTGTCTCTGTCTCTGCCTCTTTCTATCAGATAATAAAATATACCCTGAGACTACAGAGTTAATTCCAGGTCAGCCTGGGCTAGAGTGAGACCCTACGTCGAAAACAAACAAACAAACAAAAAAAAAAGATAATAAAATAAATAAAATATTTTTTTAAAAGACCATCATAATAGGAGGAAAAGATCATGACATCAAAGCAAGAGAGAGGAGCCGGGCGTGTGGTGCACACCTTTAATCCCCCAGCACTGGGGGAAGCAGAGGTAGGAAGATCGCTGTGAGTTCGAGGCCACCCTGCGACCACATAGTGAATTCCAGGTCAGCCTGGGCTACAGTGAGACCTTACTTGGAAAAACCAAAAAAAAAATAAATAAATAAAAAAATAAAGAATAAAGGAGAGACTGATTGAGAGGGGGAAAGAATGTGATGGAGAGTGAAGTTTCAAAGGGGAAAGTGGGGGAGGGGCAATGGCCATGGGTTATTGTGTACAATTATGGAAGTTGTCAATTAAAAAAATTTTTTGAAAAAAAAAAAGAAAGCAATTCTGACGCGCAGCCGCGCCCTCTCCCCACCCCCCTTGGGAATGTGAGTCACGGGTTGGTCCGTGACGCTGGGGCGCAGGCTCCCTTGGGTGTCATCCGGCCCCACGCGCCTGCTGCGCCTTTGGCAGGCGTGTCGCCTGGCTCTGGGCCTCAGTTTCCCTCTCTGCACCTGGGGGTGGGGGGCTTCCTCCGCCGAGGGGTGGCCTGGGCTTTCAACGTGTCCTGCGGGTCCCCTAGGGGCGACTGCGGGGACCGCCCTGCCCCGCCCGGGGGCTGGGCAAGTGGTGCCGGAGGAAGGTCCAGGGCGGGCCAGCAGCGATGCGTGGGCTGTCCCCCCAGCGAGGAGGCACAGACGTTCTGCACGTGGGCAGGAGGGCGCATGGATGGATAAGCACGACTAAAGGAGGAAAATACTCATGTATTTGTATTTTATTTTATTGTTTTGCTTTTTTGGGGTAGGGTCTCACTCTAGCTCAGGCTGGCCTGAAAAATCACTCTGTAGTCTCAGGGTGGCCTCGAACTCATGGCAATCCTCCTACCTCTGCCTCTTGAGTGCTGGGATTAAAGGTGTGCGTGGGGGCCAGCTCATATATTTGGTTTTTATTAATTACTATTATTTTTGGGGGAGGGGTTTCCAGACTGGCCTGGAATTCACTCTGTAGGCTCAGGGCAGCCTCGAACTCATGGAGATCCTAATACCTCTGCCTCCAGAGGGCTGGGATTAAACCCGGCCTTGGTTTTTTTTTTTTTTTATTGACAACTTCCACAGTTGTATACAATATCCCATGGTAATTCCCTCCCTTTCCCCACTTTCCCCTCTGAAACTTCACTCTCCATCATATCCCTTCCCCTTCTCAATCAGTCTCTCTTTTATTTTGATGTCATCATCTTCTCCTCCTATTATGATGGTCTTGTGTAGGTAGTGTCAGGCACTGTGAGGTCATGGATAGCCAGGGCATTCTGTGTCTGGAGGAGCACGTTGTAAGGAGTCCTACCCTTCCTTTGGCTCTTACATCCTTTCCACCACCTCTTCCGCAATGGACCCTGAGCCTTGGAAGATGTGTTACAGATATTGCAGTGCTGAGCACTCCTCTGTCACTTCTCAGCACCATGATGCTTTCTGAGTAATCCCAAAGTCACTTGAAAAGAAAAGCTTCTCTAACCAAAAGTGAGAGTATGAACATTAAGAGAAGTGCTTACTGGGCAGTGTGGCGAACTCAGTATACACATTTAGCCAGACACCAGCAGATGTTACACTCCTAGGGCTCATGACTACCCCTGTTGTAGGTTTTCAGTATCAGGGATGTATTCCCTCTTGTGGATCAGGCCTCAAGTCAAATTAGAGAGCAGTTGGTTTCCGTATAACAGACATGCCACGATTGTACCCGTTGGCTCATTTGGCCTGCCTGGCCAAATACAAGGCTTGCAGTGTCCACTGTTGAGTATCTTCACTGGTGATTTCTCTCTCTCCCATTGAACTGCATGAAGCATGGCTTTTGCCAGCTTTCCATCAGCTGGTCTACATGGAGGAGGTTATCAGCTCAGTTCCAGCAGGGTTTCACAGTGACTTTGCAGCCCAAGTATGTGGAGTCTTTAGCAATAGGGTCTTACCATCTATTCTTGGTAGGAACCTTGGTTTTTATTTTTGTTTGCATATCTATATATCTATATCTATATCTATCTATCTATATACATATATATATAGTTTGTTTGTACTTTTCAGGGTAGGGTCTCACTCTAGCCTAGGCTGACCTGGAATTCACTATGTAGTCTCAGGTTAATCTTGAACTCACTGTGTGAGACCCTACTTCAAAAAGACAAAACAAGGGCTGGAGAGATGGTTAAGCGCTTGCCTGTGAAGCCTAAGGACCCCGGTTCGAGGCTCGGTTCCCCAGGTCCCACGTTAGCCAGATGCACAAGGGGGCGCACGCGTCTGGAGTTCGTTTGCAGAGGCTGGAGGCCCTGGCGCGCCCATTCTCTCTCTCTCCCTCTATCTGTCTTTCTCTCTGTGTCTGTCGCTCTCAAATAAATAAATAAAAAATTAAAAAAAAAGACAAAACAAATAAATAAATACTTTTACTTATTTGAGAGAGAAAGAGGGAATGGGAATTTAAGATGTAGGCGCCACTTTGTACATCTGGCTTTATGTGGAAATGGAACCCAGGCAATCAAGTTTTACAAGCTAGTGCTTTTAACTGCTCAGCCATCTCCCCAGGCCTGCATATATATGTCTTGCTCTAGCCCAGGCTGACCCCGGATCACTGTGTAGTCTCACGGTGGCCTTGAACTCACTGTGATACTCCTACCTCTGCCTCCCAAGTGCTGTGAATAAAGGTATGCACCAACCACACCCAGCTCTGTCTGAACTCTTTATTTTTGTTTTTGTGAATTTTTTGTTCATTTTTATTTATTTATTTAAGAGTGACAGAGAGAGAGAATGAAACATCAAGGGCCTCCAGCCACTGCAAATGAACTTCAGATGCATACGCCCCCTTGTGCATCTGGCTTACGTGGGTCCTGGAGAATCAAACTGGGATCCTTTGGCAAATACCTTAACCACTCAGCCACCTCTTCTCCAGCCCTTTCCTGTTTATTTTGAGACAGGGTCTCACTACACTCAGGAGGCTGGCTTGAACTCACTCTAGCTCAGGTAGATCGTGAATTTGCTATCCTCTTGTCTGAGCCTCCCACATCACAGGTTTGCATCTTAGATCTGCACCACCAGGGTAGGTGAGAGGGGGCCATTCTGATACCTGACTTTTCATTGAGAAAACAGCTGAATAAAACATGAAAAGAACTGTTGGTGTGGGCATGCTTTAATTTTCTTCCCACATGGTCTTTGTTTATTATTTATTTATTTAAGAGTGACAGACAGAGAAAGAGGGATATATATACATACATATGCATATATATATATATACACATAAATATGCATATACATATATATATATATATATATATACACACACATACATATGCATATATATAGAGAGGAGGGGGAGGGAGAATGGGCGCGCAAGGGCTTCCAGCTACTGCAAACGAACTCCAGACATTTGCTCCCCCTTGTGCATCTGGCTAACGTGGGACCTGGGGAACCGAGCCTCGAACCGGGGTCCTTAGGCTTCACAGGCAAGCGCTTAACAGCTAAGCCATCTCTCCAGCCTCCCGCATGGTCTTTGACGTATATTTGAAATGTCTTGCCTGATGTGGCATAACACACCTGTAACCCCGGCACTCAGGGGCGGAGGCACAAAGATGACAGATTGAATGCCAGTTTGGTCTACATAGCAAGTTCCAAGCCAGCAAAGCCATAGTGAGACTCTGGCTCAAATAAAAGGAACAGAAAAGCAAAGAATATGAAGAAAGATTTTTACGCTTCTATAAAGGGGTTGAGGAGAATGATACAGGTTAAATCTAGTTATCAACCTCTTTTTTTCCTTTAAATATTTTTTTTTGGGGGGGTTGGAGAGACGGCTTAGTGGTTAAGCGCTTGCTTGTGAAGCCTAAGGACCCAGGTTCAAGGCTTGATTCCCCAGTACCCACATACACCTGATACACAAGGTGGCGCATGCATCTGGAGTTGGTTTGCCGTGGCTGGAGGTCCTAGTGCACCCATTCTCTCTCTCTGTCTGCCTCTTTCTCTCTCTGTCTGTCTGTATCTCTCAAATAAATAAAGAAAAGTGAACAAAAAATAAATATTTTGTTTTTATTTACTTACTTAGGAGAGAGGGGAGAAAGCAGACATGCCAGGGCCCCTAGCCACTGCAAACCAACTCCAGATGCATATGCCACCATATAAGTCTGGTTTATGTGGGTTCTGGGTATCAAACCTGGGGGTCCTTAGGCTTCACAGGCAAGTGTCTTATCCACTGAACCATCTCTCCAGTCCTGTTTTTTTTTTTTTTTTTGAGGTAGGGTCTCACTCTAGCCCAGGCTGTCCTAGAATTCACTATGTAGTCTCAGGGTGGCCTTGAACTCACAGCAATCCTACCTCTGCCTTCAGAGTACTGAGACCCTGTCTTAAAGAAAAAAAAAAAAAAGCCAAACTATCTTTGGAGTGTACCTCAGCTGGTAGAGTGCCCAGCAAGCATGCATGAAGCCCTGGGCTTGCTCCCCAGCACCGCATAAACAAGGTGTGGTGGCAAATGCCCCTGTAATCTCCCTTTGAGCTGAGCACTTCCGGAGTATTCTCTCGTCTCTTCTCTCCATTTGTGTTTCAGACAAAAGGGCCAGCCAACCCTAGGCCCAGTCGGTCCTGTCCTGTCCCTTCTCGCCATAGGTGTACTGGGATCGCAGATGCCAGCTTCTGCCTGGGTCCTGGGCGTGCTTGCTATGGTCATGAGTTGCGCAGCAAACACAGCCCCATCCCCCAGCCTCATGACCAACCTCTTTGAACTCAGTTTCCTCTTGGATGCCAGGAGGCACTAATATCTAGGGGTAGCTTATGAAAATTCCATGAGGGCTGGAGAGATAACTCAGAGGTTAAGGCACTTGCCTGCAAAGCCAAAGGACCTCAGTTCAATTCCCCAGGACCCACGTAAGCCCAATGCACAAGCTGACACAAGAGTCTGGAGTTCCTTTGCAGTGGCATTGAGGCCATTCTCTCTATTTCCCCTTCCCTCCCTCCCTCCCTCCTTGTGTCTTTTTCTCAAATAAATAAAAATAAAATATTTTAAAAAAGAGAGAGAATTCCATGAGATGATGAAATGGTTAAACATAAGCCTCAGATACAAGTAGGTCTTCAACAGTGGGATCTAGTGGGGGAGCCCCTCAGTCCCTCTCCTCAGAAGACGTGGGGTGGGGGTCAGTGTGGGAGGCTCCCAGCGCCTAACACCTGGCCTGGCTTGTCTGGGAAGGCTTGTGTTTCTGACAAATGGGGCCAGCCAACCGCAGGCTCAGGCTGTCCTGTCCTTGGGGCTGGGGTCACTTTGGGTGAGGCTGAGGACCAGCATACTTACCAGGACCTAGTTTGGCAAGTCACTTGCGCTCTGATTCCAGCTAGCCTGCAGGAACCTCGGCAGCTGGAAGGACATGGTGGGGGCTGGTGCTGAGCTGGGGAGTTGCAGAGGGCTTGGGGTGGCCACAGGCAAAAGGGAAGCGAGTGTGGGACAAGGAAAGGGCTCTGGAGAAAAAGAGGAGGAAGGAGAAAGCTGAAAGAGAATGAATGGTTCAGTCAGGCGGGGTGGTTCACGCCTGGAATTCCAGTGTTGGGGAATCAGGAGTCAGAGAGGCTGAGGCAGGAGGATGGCAAGTTTGAACCAACCTGAGGTGCATATTGAAAAACTGCCTCAAAGCAAAGAAACAAACACAAACAAAAAATGGTTGAGGGGCTGGAGAGATGGTTTAGTGGTTAAGTGCTTGCCTGTGAAGCCTAAGGACCCGGGTTGGAGGCTCGATTTCCCAGGACCCACGTTAGCCAGATGCACAAGGGGGCGCAGGCATCTGGAGTTCGTTTGCAGAGGCTGGAAGCCCTGGCGTGCCCATTCTCTCTCTCTCTCTCTCTCTCTCTCTCTCAAATAAATAAAAATAAACAAAAAATTTTTAAAAGGTTGAATAGTGTGTTTGTATGTGTTGGACACTGTACGGAAGCTCTCTGAGGAATGCTTCCCACAACCTTCATAGGAGTGTTAAGACCTCACCCCCAGTACACCAAGCTTAAGAAATTTGGACAAAATAATGAGCTAGCTGAGAACGAGTGAGTCAGGAGGAACTATGGGAGGGAGGGAGGGAAGGAAGGATGGAAGGAGAAAGAACACAGGCCTGGGGACAACTAAGCCATAAAAGGAAAAGGCAGGCTACAGGAGGAGATGTCTCAGCGCGCAATGTGCCTGCTGTGCACGTGTCAGGACCTGGGTTCAGATCCCAAGCACCCAGGTAAAAACGCCAGCTAGAGTAACGTGAGCCTGTAATCCCAGCACTGGGGAGACAGAGACAGACTGCTCCCTAGGGCTTGCTGGACAGCCAGTCTAGTCAAGTTGGTGAGCTCTAAATTTAGCAAGAGACCCTGCCTCAAAAAAAAAAAAAAAAAAATAAACCAACTGGACTGGAGTGATGGCTTAGCAGTTAAGCGCTTGCCTGTGAAACCTAAGGTACCCTGTTCGAGGCTCAGTTCCCCAGGACCCATGTAAACCAGATGCACAAGGGTTGTTTTCAGTAGCTGGAGGCCCTGGCTCACCCATTCTCTCTCTCTCTTCTATCTTTCTCTCTCTGACTTTCTCCTTTCTCTCAAATAAATAAATAAATATTAAAAAAAATAATAATAACAAAGGCAGGGCGTGGTGGCGCATGCCTTAATCCCAGCACTCGGAAGGCAGAGGCAGGAAGATCGCCACAAGTTCAAAGCCACCCAGAGATTATGTAGTGAATTCCTAGTCAGCCTGAGCTAGAGTGAAACCCTACCTTGAAAAACAAAAACAAACCAAAAAAACAAGCCAGAGTCGGGCATGGTGGCACACATCTTGGAGACCACCCTGAGACTGAGACTACATAGTGAATTCCAGGTCATCCTCAGCTAGAGTGAGACCCTACTTAAAAAAAAAAAAAGCTAGACATGGTGGTGCACACCTTTAATCCCAGCACTCAAGAAGCAGAGGTAGGAGGATCACTGTGAGTTTGAGGCCACCCTGAGACTACATAGTAAATTCCAGGTCAGCCTGGGCTAGAGTGAGATCCTACCTCCAAAAGCAAATAAACAAAAAATACAAGGACTGGAGAGATTACTTAGTGGTTAATGCACTTGTCTGCAAAGCCTAAAGACTCATGTTCAATTCTCCAGATCCCACATAAGTCAGACACATAAAGGTGAGGCAAGCACAAGGTCACACATGTCCACTAGGTGGGGCAAGCATCTGGAGTTCCATTGCAGTAACTGAGGCCCTGGCATGCCAATTCTCTCTCTCTTTCTGTCTCTATCTCTAAAATAAATAAAAAAGCCAAGAGTGGCATTGCACACCTTTAATCCAGAACTCAGGAGGCAGAGGTAGGAGGATTACTGTGAGTTTGAGGTAACCCTGAGACTACATAGTGAATGCAGGTCAGCCTGGACTATAGTGAGACCCTACCTTGAAAAACCAAAAATGAATAAATACAGTGGAGCAGCTGGAGAGATGGCTCAGGTCAGTGGTTAAGCCACTTGCCTACAAAGGCTAATGACCTGGGTTTAATTCTCCAGTAGCCATGTACAACCAAATGCACAAGGTGGCACATGCATCTGGAGTTCCTTTGCAACGGCTAGAGGCCCTGCTCCAGACCCGACACGCCCATTCTCTCTCTCCTTCTCTCTTTTTGCTTGAAAATAAATAAATAAATTTAAACTATACTGGAAGTCGGACATGGTGACACACCCCTTTAATCTCAGCACAGGTAGGAGGGCCGCTGTGAGTTCAAGGCCAGCCTGAGATGACATAGTGAATTCCAGGTCAGCCTGGGCAAGAGCAAAACCCTACCTGGAAAAGAAAAAAAAAAAAAGCAACTGATTAAGTAACTTCCGAACTTCTGGCCTCTGCATTCACACACGTGCAAACATGCACACACACACAAAGAAGGAGAGGTGGGGACCTTAAGGGACAGCTATGGCCGGAGGGAAGGGCAGGCTTGACAGAGGCACCTCTCAAGTGCCACCTAGTGGAGACCCTTTTTGCAGTTGGCCCTGGTAAAGCGGACCTGTGGCGTCCAGACAAGGTACATTCAAGTACATTAAAGAGCAGCTGGATTCTGTACATAATCTGTCATGGACTCCACTCCTTTCCCAACCCTCCTTTAGCCCCCAGAGGCATTGGAAAAAAGTCACTCCAGGCTTCTCTGGACAAGAAATAGTTGTGAGGAAAGTCTAGGCAAAGCAGTGATGCATGGCTGTCATCCCCACAGAGATGCAGAGACAGGATAATGGTGAATTCAAGCCACAGTGAGACCATACCTCAAAAACAAACAGTGCTGGGCATAGCGGTGCATGCCTTTAATCGAGGATCACTGTGAGTTCCAGAGCAATCTGGGATTACAGAGTGACTTCCAAGGCCTCAGAATCACCACCACTTCCCCCCATCCCCCCAAAAAGAAAAAGAAAATAAAAAAAGAAACAGGGGCCTGGAACATGGCTCAGTCAAGCCCTTCACTAGCAAGCATGAAGATATGAGTTACATCACATGCTGTGTGTGGTGGGTGGTGTTTGTGAAAATCATGCCCTCTACTCACACGTGCACACAGAGCTCCCTGCTCAGGTGTGCCAACATCCACCCAGACTACACAAGTGCAGACAGAGAAAATAACCAACCCTCCTTCAAAATGTTAAAAATATTTGAACTAAGGCTGGAGGGATGGCTTAGTGGTTAAGACACTAACCTGGAAAGCTAAAGGACCCAGGTTCGATTCCCCAGGACCCACGTAAGTCAGATGCAGAGTGGTGCATGCTCTGAAGTTCATTTGCAGCTGCTGAAGGCGCTGGCTCACCCATTCTCTCTATCTGCCTCCCTCTCTCTCACTCTCTCTCGCTCTCTGCTCTCTGCCTCTTTCTTTCTCAGATAAAAATAAAATACATAAAAATTACTTTACTTATTTATTTATTTATTTGAGAGAGCGAGAGAGAATGAATGAACACTCCAGAGCCTCTAGCCACTGCAAAAGAACTCCAGATGCTCGGGCCACCTTGTGCAACTGGCTTACTTTGGTACTGGACAATCAAACACAGGTCCTTAGGTTTTGCAGGCAACCGCCTTAATCGCTAAGCCATGCCTCCAGCCATTTCTCCCCTCTCACCTCCCCCACCCCAGGTAGGGTTTCACTGTAGCCCAGGCTAACCTGGAATTAAGTATGTAATGTCAGGGTAGCCTCGAACTCATGGCAATCCTATCTCTGCCTCCTGTAGTGCTGGGATTAAAGGCAATAGCCACCTCACCTGACCAAATATAACATTTTTGTTAAAGCCGGCTTTGGCGAGGGGGTCTACAATATTGACAGGTCCACCAAAGGCCGGTCTAACCCTGGTGGTTTCTATTGGTCGAATCTAGCAGGAACTGGTGGCCAGGGACTCTGGGAGATGTAGTTCACAGCCTGTTCCTGCAGGCCTGCGGGGAGTGTGGGTCTGTGGCCGGGAGACAATAGCTTGGGGACCGCCAAATGGGGGATCTGCTCTCGGGCTTTCAGTCCCCACGCGGTCCTGGGCAGCCTCCACACTGTCACTCACACGGGGCGGGACGCTCACCCCTCCAGCTCACCCCATGCCACATGTTTGCACCTGGTGTTACCTGCTCCATCCATCTGCGCTTCCCACGGGATGAGGCTTGCAGACGCTCCCCCCGCGCCCCTTACCCCCGCCCCCCGTCCCCGGCGGGTGAAGCAGAGATCTCCCTCTGCTTGCAGGTGCACCAGCCACAGGGCACAGCTGGTGCCAAAGCCCTCGGGTGGAAGCTGCCTCGGTGCGGCGGGAGCTGTTGTAAGGGAGCCCGGCGCTTGCAGTGCAAAACACTGAACGACACATTTTAATTGTTTTCACACGGTCACTGACTGCAGCTGCGGCCTCGGAAGTGACTCGGCACAATTCGGGGAGCTGGGTGGGGGGTGCGACGGGGAGGGGGCGTTACCCGAGCGCATGCCACGCCCACTCCCGCGCTCCCCCCTCCCCCCCCTCTGCAGCACCAGTGCCTGGGAGCGGGGTGCCGAGGCGCGATTCAGACTGGGGGAATTTCACCCCATCTTCCGGGAACCCCCAACCCGGAGCTTGGCTCTGCTTTCAACCCGGAAGCCCAGCCAGTGGGTTGGGCTAAGGAAGGCTGCTGTTCCTTCCCTGGTCCAACTTGCTTCCTTCCAATAAAAGCAATTATTGGGGGGGAGGGGGGACGGAGAGATGGCTTAGCGGTTGAGGCGTTTGCCTGCGAAGTCAAAGGATTCCGGTTCGACTGTCCAGTGACCCACGTTAGCCAGATGCAAGGGGGGGCGCACGCATCTGGAGTTCGTTTGCAGCGGCTGGAGGCCCTGGCGCGCCCATTCTCTTCCCCTCTTTCTCTCTCAAATAAATAAGTTATATTTTTTAAAAAAAGATTTTCAGAAAAGCAATTATTGGGAGGCGGTTAAAGATATTTGCTTGCAAAGCTTGTTGGCCCCGGGTTCGATTCCCCAGTACCCACGTCAAGCCAGACTCACAAAGTAGCGCAAGTGGCACGCGTTTAACTTAAGAACTGAGCATCGGACCAGGGCGGGCCTATCCATGGTCCCCTTAAGGAAGCCTCAGTTTTCCGTCCACAAAATGGGGTTAATGACTCAAAAAAAAAATGCACCTCGATTCATGCTGAGATTCCGGCCAGGTGATAGCTGGTCAGCTGGAGACAAAGGCACGCGTCCTTCCTCCGTGCCAGGACCAGTGACAGGATTTGGGGACAGCCCTGGGTCAGCTCCACCTCTCACCACGTGGTTGGGGGCTGGGGACCGCTAGGTGGCGCCGGAGACGCGCCAGGCTGTACGGGCTCCTGGGAGCCTCTCCCAGATCCATTTGGAAACCCAAACCTGGGCACAAAAATGCCTGTATTTCGAAGGCTGGAGCAAGAGGATCAGAAGTTCAAGGACAGCCTGAGGTACTTGAGACCCCTGTATAAAAAAAAAAAAAAAATCGGAGGGCCTGAGACTGTCTGGCCTGAGTTCGATTCCCCAGCACCCTTGTAAACAGCTGAATATGACCACACACACACACTTGTAACCTCAATCCTAGGAGCAGAGACCAGGGAATGGCTGCGGCTCTCACTGGTCAGCCAGTCTGACTGAAAAGTGGCCACATTCAGTGTCCAGCAAACACAAATAAAGCAGGGCGGGGGCATCAGTGTGCTCGCCTGGATTCCTCCCGCTGGCTCCAGGAGACAAGAAGCCTAGTGAAGAGAGCACGTTAGCCTCCACGGCCAGAGCGCCCTGCATTGACAAAGGGGGGTACACCGCGGCCGCGCTGGGACTTTTGGGAACCCAGGGCTTGCCTGTCTTCTCCCAGCATGCTTCCCAGCTCCCTGGGGGCACTTGGGGTCAAATCATAGACCTCTGTGTGGTTTTACTCTAGGTAAGGCTGACCTGGAGCTCACTATGTAGTCTCAGGGTGGTCTTGAACCCATGGTGATCCTCCTACCTCTGCCTTTTGTTTGTTTGTTTTTGTTTTGTTTTTTCAAGGTAGGGTCTCACTCTAGCCCAGGCTGACCTGGAATTCACTTTGTAATCTCAAGGTGGCCTCAAACTCATGACGATCCTCCTACATCTGCCGCCCAAATGCTAGGATTCAAGGCGTGTGCCACCATGCCTGGCTAGGGCTACCTCTGCCTTTTAAAATTTAATTTACTGACTTACTTATTTGAGAGTGGGATGGAAAAAGAGAGAGAGTGTGTGTGAGCGCTCTAGGACCTCCAGCCACTGCAAATGAACTCCAGACGCATGCACCTCCTTGTGCATCTGACTTTCGTGGGTCCTGGGGAATCGAACCGAGGTCCTTTGGCTTTGCAGGCAAATGCCATAACCACTAAGCCATCTCTCCTGCCCGTTTTTAAAAAATCTTCGAGAGAGAGAGAGCAGGCACAGGTCCCCACCTTCCACCTTGACACAGGGTCTCCCATCACCAGGCTACCTGTCTCTGGAGCTTTCCCAGATTCCTCCTCCTCCTCCTTCTCCCTGGAAGTGCACTTTGATCACAGATGCTCAGTACAGTGCTCAGCTTCATGGGGTTCCGGGGTTGTCAGGCTTGTATAGCAAGTGCTTAACCAATGGAATCATCTCTCCAGCTCTCTTCTTTTCTTTTTTCTCTTTCTTTTTCAATACAGGGTCTTACTATGGAGCCCAGGCTGGCCTAGGACTCTCCATCCTCCATCCTCTGCTTCCAGACTACGAGGGTTACAGATATGCTCTACCATACTTAACAACATATGGTCCTGTTTAAGATGCTGAACAGGCCAGGCGTGGTGGGAAAGGCCCTTAATCCCAGGACTCACAAGGCAGAGGTAGGAGGATCACCATGAGTTCGAGGCCACTCTGAGACTATATAGTGAATTCCAGGTCAGCTTCGGTTAGAGTGAGACCCTTCCTCTAAAAGTAAAAAAGCTACATGAGGGTTGGAGAGATGGCTTAGCAGTTGTGGCATTGGCCTGAGAAGCTTAAATAAGCCATGTTCCATTCCCCAATATCCCACATAAAGCCAGATGCACAAAGATGTCGGTTTCTCTTCTCTGTCTCTGTATTGCAAATGAATAAATATTTTTAAATCTTTTTATTTATTTATTTACTTCTTTGAAAGAGAAAGAGAGAGAGAGAGAGAATATGGGTGCGCCAGAGCCTCCAGCCACTGCAAACAAACTCCAGATGCATGTGCCTCCTTGGGCATTTGTCTTATGTGGGCACTGGGGAATAGAGCTTGCCTCCTTAGGCTTCACAGGCAACCACCTTAGTTGCTAAGCCATCTCTCCAGCCCTATTTATTTGAGAGGGAACAGCGAACATGGGCATGCCAGGGCAAATGTTCTCCACAGATGCCTATGCTACCTTGTGCATCTGGCTGTATGTGGGTGCTGAGGAACTGAACTGAAAGGCCCAAGAATTCAGAAGCTCAGAAATACTATCACGCTCCAAAGGGAGCTTAAGCGGGCCACCTGCATACCTCAAACTCCAGGCTTTACTCTCTGTTGGAAGCAAGTAAAGAATCCCTCTTCTCATTATATCAGAGCCCGCTCCTAATATAAAACTACGTAAAAAGGGCATGAGATAGCCCTCAGGGATGGGAAATGAATAATGAAGTGAACCACTTATTTGGTTTCTGTAAATAGCCTGCACCATAAGCCTTAATAGCCCACACTGTAAGCCTTTGTAACTCGCACCATAGGCTGTAGCAGCCTGCCTCAGACCACCAAGGTCATAGGAGGCTGATACCATACTCTGTTACCCCCACCTAAGGAATTGCACAAGTGCTGACCTCCAAGGTCACAGGAGACTGGAACCATACTCTGCTACTCCCACCCAAGGACCTGCGCAAACGCTGACCACCAAGGTCATAGTCATAAGAGAGTGATTGGTCCATGAGGGGCTTGAGCAAAGTAAACTAATTGGCTTAGAAACTGTGGGGTGGCACAAACTGACTGGCTAACACCCTGCAGGGGCTCCTGATATTAAATAATGATTGGTCTAATACACAGGCTTTGTTAGAAACCCTATAAAAACTGTCCCGTTCCTGCATTCGGGGCTCTGCAGTCCTCTACCCCTGTGCGGTGTACGACTGTGGGCCCCAGCGTGCTTGGAATAAAATCCTCTTGCAGTTTGCATCAAGACCGCTTCTCGTGAGTGAGTGATTTGGGGTGTCGCCTTATCCGGGCAGAGCGTGGGGACCCCCTGGGGGGGTTTTTTCCCACAGAACCTAGGGCAACAGGCTTTTCAAGCAAACTCCTTTAAACTGCTAAGCCACCTCCTCAGTTGCCACCCCTTTCCCAACTGGATTCAAACAAATAAAACCCCAAAACCGGATTCATGTCCTTTCGGGAAATCAAGGGTAACCTTTGGTGTTATCTTGGGGATCAGACACAAATCCACGTGTTAACCTGTAACTTGTATGATACAGCCTAAGTCCTCATTAAAAGCAAATAGCAAGCTGGGTGTGGTGGTGGGCTGCTGAAATCCCAGCGTTTGGGAGGTGGAAGCAGGAATATCAGGAATTTGAGATCATCTTTGTTTGCATATTGAGTTCAAGGCCAGCTTGAGATATATGAGATCCTGTCTCAAAAAAAAAAAAAAAAAAAAACTTTAAAAAGGTCTGGAGAGATCCCTTGGTGGCTAAGGCACTTGCCTGCGAAGCCTAAGGACCCACTTTGATTCTCCAGGTCCCATGTAAGCCAGATGCACAAGATGGTGCACGCATCTGGAATTCGTTTGCAGTGCCTAGAGGCTCTGGTACATCTATTCTTTCTCTCTCTGTCTGTCTGTCTTAAATAAAAATGAATAATAATAATATTAAAAAAACTTGCCGGGTCTTGTGGCGCACACCTTTAATCCCAGCACTCGGGAGGCAGAGGTAGGAGGATCGCTGTGAGTTTGAGGCCACCCTGAGACTACATAGTGAATTCCAGTGAAACCCTATCTTACAAAAAAAAAAAAAAAAAAGCGCTGGGGAGATGGTTTAGCAGTTAATGCACTTGCCTTCAAAGCCAAAGGACCCAGGTTCAATTCCCCAGTACCCATGTAAACCAGATGCACAAGGTGGCACATGCATCTGGAGTTCATTTGCCCGGGAGGCCCTGGTGTGTCTAATCTGTTTTAAATAAGCTAACAAACGAGTAAATAAATAAAATTTGAAAAGTCAAGTAAATAACAATCTTTTTTTTTTTCTTTTTTTTTTCGAGGTAGGGTCTCGCTCTAGCTCAGGCTGACCTGGAATTCACTATGTAGTCTCAGGGTGGCCTGGAACTCACGGTGATCCTCCTCCTATCTCTGCCTCCCAAGTGCTGGGATTAAAGGCGTGCACCACCACGCCCGGCAAGTAAATAACAATCTTAAACAGACTTTTCTACAGTGTTAAACACTTGCACCTGGCTCTGTAATTTAAGCAAACCTTCAGTTGGCCTTATTACGGTTCTGAGAATCTGTTTACTTAAGACGGTCTCATTTAAGAATTTACAACAATCTTCACCCTTCCCAATGCTGGGATTACACGTATTCCAGCTGGTTCTGTCTTCTCCCCTCGCCCCAAGAATGATTTTACTTTCAAATACATTCCAAGACTCCCACTCCCTTTTAATCCCACCCCTATTGTCATCTCGTTTTCTTTCCTTTTCTTTTTTTTTAAACTTTATTTTTATTTATATATTTGAGAGAGAGAGAGAGAAAGAGAGAGAATGGGTGCGCCAGGGCCTCCAGCCACTGAAACGAACTCCAGACGCGTGCGCCCCTTGTGCATCTGGCTAATGTGGGTCCTGGGGAACTGAACCGAAGTCGTTTGGCTTTGCAGGCAAACGCCTTAACTGCTAAGCCATCTCTACAACCCCCTTTCCCCTTTATTTTTTGTTTTTCAGGGTAGGGTTTCACTGTAACCCAGGCTGACCTGGAATTCACTATGTAGTCTCAGGATGGCCTTGAACTCAAAACGATCCTTCTACTTCTGCTTTCTGAGTGCTGGGATTAAAGATGTGTACCACCATGCCTGGCTTTTAAAAAACTTTTTATTGATAGCTTCTGTGAGTAGACAATAAAATCATGATAATTCCCTCCTTCATTCCCATTCCCCCTCTCAAATCCACTCTCCTTGTAATCTCCTGCCACTTCAATTAATTAATTTGGCAATTTGAGGTAGGGTCACATTCTAGCCTAGGCAGACCTGGTACTCACTACATAGCTTCAGGGTGGCCTCGAACTCACAGCAACCCTCTTACCTCTGCCTCTGGAGTTCTGGGATTAAAGGTGTACGCCATGTGGCCCTGATTAATCTTTTATTTTGACGTCATCGTCTTTTCCTCCTATTATGGGGGTCTTGTGTAGGGAGTGTCAGGCGCTGCGGGGTCATGGATATCCAGGTCAATCTGTATCTGGATCTTAAGCACTCCCACCCTTCCTTTGGCTCTTACATTCCTTTTATTTTTTCGAGGTAGGGTCTCACTCTAGCCCCAGGCTGACCTAGAATTCACTATGGAGCCTCTGGGTGGCCTTGAACACGCGGCCATCCTCCTACCTCTTTCTCCTGAGTGCTGGGTTTAAAGGCGAGCGCCACCTCTTCTGCAGTGGACTCTGATCCTTGGGAGGTGTGATAGAGATGTTTCAGTGCTGAGCACTCCTCTGTCACTTCTCAGTGACTTTGTCCTCTTTTAAGCCTTTTGGAGTCTCTTGCTCTGCTCTGAGTGCTGAGTGATGGGTCCCAGGAAAGCCTGGTGCCTCTCTGGGCTTCCCAGTACCCCAGGGAGGGACCACGGCTGCCCGTGTCTAGCTTGCAGCTGGTGGAGTTTGGGAATCCTGTTTTCCCAGGAATTCCGAGGGACTAGGGAAACCACACCCTGCCGGAGCCATCTGTGGCCTCCAGGCTCCAGCTGAGCCCAGCTGCATCAGCAGGCGGAAGGAGACCCGGAGGGAAGCGACGGGGTGGGGAGGGGAGCCCCGGGGACCGGAGAGGAGGGAGGGCCCAGGGCCCGGGTCTGGACCCCTCCCCAGCTTCCTCTACAGCTGGGGGCTTCTGCTCACTCGGATAGCTCACTGCTGAGCCCCAGGCCCTAGGCTCGGAAGGAACCCCCGAAACTGACGCCCAGTGGGTGACCCCGCAGACCCATCCCAGGCTCCGCCCACAGACCCATCCCGGCTCCAGAGCCGCGGACTTCCCCCGCCCCCCGCATTGGCCGATCTCCCATGAAACGCCCCCAAAGGCACAAAGAGACCGGCGGCTGTGCCCCGCCCAGCCCCGCGGGCTCCCCGTCCAGGCGGGCTGGGCAGCCCGGTCCCCGGCACTCAGCGCCCAGCCCGGGAAGTCGGCCGCTGACCCCAGCCCATCCCCGAGCCTCCAGGGACCGGCTCAGGGGGTCTCCATCACGCTTGCTCCTTTTCCTTTTTTTAGAGAAGTTTTAAAAAAATATTTTATTTTTATTTATTGATTTGAAAGAGAGAACGAGGCAGAGGAAGAGAGAAAAGAATGAGGGCGCCAGGGCCTCCAGCCGCGGCAAATGAACTCCGGATGCGTGCGCCGCCGCCACCACCTTGTGCATCTGGCTCACGTGGGTACAGGGGAATCGAACCAAGGTCCTTTGGCTTTGCAGACAAGCGCCTTGACCGCTAAGCCATCTCTCCAGCCTGAAACTCTCTTTTGTTTTTTGGTTTTTCGAGGTAGGGTCTCGCTGTAGCCCAAGCTGACCTGGAATTCACTCTGTAGTCTCAGGGTGGCCTCGAACTCTCGGCTATCCTCCTACCTCTGCCTCCCGAGTGCTGGGATTAAAGGCATGTGCCACCACCCGGCCCCGAAACTTTTTATTTTATCTAATTAGTTAATTAATTTGAGTGACAGAAAGGTAGATAGAGAGAGAATGGACACACCAGGGCCTGTAGCAACTGCAAAGGAACTCCAGGGGCAAAAAAATAAAACAAAGCCACAACAAAGAAGCAACCAAAAAAAAAAAAAAAAAAAGAGTCTGCATCTTGGCGCACGTCTTTAATTCCATCACTCGGGAGGATCTCTGTGAGTTCGAGGCCACCCTGAGAATACAGAGTGAATTCCAGGTCAGCCTTGGCTAGAGTGAGTCCCTACCTTGAGGAAAACACAAAACAAAAACAAAAAACAGAAAGGTTTTTAAGTTTTTATCTTTATTTATTTATTAGAGACAGAGAGACAAAGAGAGATAAAACAGACATGCTAAGGCCTCTAAGCCCTGCAAACAAACTCCAGACTCATGTGCATCTGTCTTACGTGGGACCTGGAGTATCGAACCTGTGTCCTTAGGCTTCACAAGCAATCGCCTTAACTGCTAAGCCATCTTTCCAGATCTATTATTTATTTTGTTTTCTGATTTTTTGAGGTAGGGTCTCACTCTAGCTCAGGCTGACCTGGAATTCACTATGTAGTCTAAGGGTGGCCTTGAACTCACAGTGATCCTCCTACCTCTGCCTCCCGAGTGCTGGGATTAAAGGCGTGCGCCACCATGCCCGGCTTCTTTTTTTTTTTTTTTTAAGTATACATTTCCCTCCCCCCAACACAAAAAACGAAGACACATATAGTGTGTATGATAATTTTTGTCCACAGCTAGTGAGTGACTCACAGCTTTCTCTTGGGTCAGGCCATGGAAGCTGGAATGCCTCTTTGCTGAGGAATTCTAACCTCCTCCCTTTGTCTCTCAGAACTGCTCATAAAGCGATTATCTGACCAGCTCCACCTCAACCTCACAGCAGGTATTAAGATCTTCATTCTGGGGCTGGGGAGGTGGCTCAGCAGAGGGTTAAAGGTGCTTGCCTGCAAAAACCTGTTAGCCTGGGTTCCATTCCCCAGAACTTGGGCGCAGCCATATGCAAAAAGTGGCGCATGTGTCTGGAGCGCATTTGTAGTGGAGAGAGGGCCTGTACTGCCCGTACACACAGTCTCTCTTCCCTCTCAAATGAATAAATAAAAACATTTTTTGTTGTTTTGGTTTTTCAAATAGAGTCTTGCTCTAGCCCAGGCTGACCTGGAATTCACTATGTAGTCTCAGGGTGCCTTCAAACTCAGAACAGTCCTACCTCTGTCTCCCAAATGCTGGGATTTCATAAAGGCATGTGCCACCAAGCCCAGCATAAGTAAATAAAAATATTTTTGGAAGCCAGGCGTGGTGGTGCACGCCTTTAATTCCATCACTCAGGAGGCAGAGGTAGGAGGATCTCTGTGAGTTTGAGGCCACCGTGAGACTACATAGTGAATTCCAGGTCAGCCTGGACTAGAGTGAGACCCTACCTCAAAAAACCAAAATAATAATGATAATATATTTTGGGGGTTACTGGAGAGATGGTTTAGTGGTTAAGAGCTTGCCTTGAATCAAGCTTGGCTTGATTCCCCAGTACCCATGTAAGCCAGATGCACAATGTGGTGCATGCATCTGGAGTTCGGTTGCAGTGGTTGGCAGCCTTGATGCACCCATTCTTTCTTTCTCTGTGTGTCACTCTCAAAATAGATAAAAAGTAAACAAAAAAATTAATATTTTATTTTTTGGAGTGAGACAGAGAGAAAGAATTAGGGTGTCAAGGCCTCAGCCACTGCAGTTGCACTCCAGACATCTGCGCCACCTAGTGACCTTGTGCTTGGGTCACCTTTGTGCATCTGGCTTATGTGGGACCAAGAGAGAGACTGAATATGGGTCCTTAGGCTTCACAGGCAAACGCCTTAACCACTAAGCCATCACTCCAGCTCTAAAATATATATATTTTTAAAGTTGGAGAAGATGGGCATGGTGGCACACACTTTTAATCCCAGCAATCAGGAGGCAGAGGTAGGAGGATTACAGTGAGTTCAAGGCCACGCTAAGACTACACAGAGAATTCCAGGTCAGCCTGTGCTAGAGTGAGAAACTTCCTAGGAAAATCAAAAAAGAAAGAAAGAAAGAAAAAAGCTGGAGAGATAGCTTAGTGGTTAAGCACTTGCCTTGAAGCCTAAGGACCCCAGTTAGAGGCTTGATTCCCCAGGACCCATGTAAACCAGATGCACAAGGTGATGCATCTAGAGTTCATTTGCAGTGGCTGGAGGCCCTGATGTACCCATTCTCTCTCTCTCTGCCTCTTTCTCTGTTTATCACTCTCAAATAAATTTTTTTTAAATTATTTTTATTTTAATATTTAATACTATGTTATATATTATATTATATATTAATATTTAATATTTTTAAATTTTGTTTGCAGTGGCTGGAGGCCCTGGCATGCCCATTCTCTCTCTCTCTATTTGCCTCTTTCTCTGTCTGTTGCTCTCAATTAAATAAAAATTTAAAAAACTGGGCTGGAGAAATGGCTTAGCAGTTAAGACATTTGCCTACAAAGCCAAAGGATCCCGGTTTGATTCTCCAGGATCCAAGTAAGCCAGATGCACAAGGAGGAGCATGCGTCTGGAGTTTATTTGCAATGGCTAGAGACCATGGTGCACCTATTCTCATTTTCTCTCTCTCTCTCTCTCTCTCTCTCTCTCTCTCTCTCTCTCTGCCTCTTTCTCTCTCTCAAATAAATAAATAAATATTCAGGCATGGTAGCACACACCTTTAAAAAAATTTAAAAAATTAAAAAAAAAAGCTATTTATACGATGAAGTTCTACTCAGCGGTAAAGAAAAATTAAGTTATGAAATTTGCAGGAAAATGGGTGGATCTGGAAAGGATTATACTAAGTGAGGTAACCCAGGCCCAGAAAGCCAAGCATCACATGTTCTCTCTCATATGTGGATCCTAGCTACAGATGATTGGGCTTCTGCGTGAGTAGGAAGAAAACTCAGTAGCAGAGGCCAGTAAGCTAGAAAGTGAATATAAAGGGAAGAGAAAGGAAGGGAGAGGAGACTTAATAGGATGGGATTGTATATATGTAAGTAGAAGAATAGATTAATGGGGGTGAAAAGGTCCACATGAGGTCAGGGGAAGAGACTGAGTAAAGGAAAGGTGGAGGGAGGACTAATCAAAATCTAAGAGGATATAAATAAATCATGTAATCCTACTTTTTTGGACAATGGAACACTCAGGAGCCATAGATTATTGCTAGAAAATTTTCAGTGCCAGGGATGGGATACCTTCCAGTGAGTTGTTGGCCAGGGAGGTCCCTGATGCTCCCAAAACATTATAGGCCATTGCCAAGGCCCTTGGTTTCCCACCAGGAATTGATGGTAAGATCCTATTGCTGAAGACTCCACATACTTGGGCTATACAGGCACTGAGAAATCCTGATGGAACTGAGCTGATAACCTCCTCCATGTAGACCAACTGACAGAAAGCTGGAAGAAGCCATTCTGCATGCAGTTCAATGGGAGAGAGAGAAATCACCGGTGAAGATATTCAACAGTGGACACTGCAAGCCTTATATTTGGCCAGCCAGGCCAAATGAGCCAACAGTTGCAATAATGGCACGTCTGTCATGGGGGAAACCAACTGCCCTCTAATTGGACTGGAGGCCCATTCCATGCGGGGGGGAATACATCCTTGATACTGAAAACTTAAAACAGGGGTAGTCATGGGCCCTAGGGGTGTAACGTCTGCTGCTGTCTGGCTAAATGTATATGCTCACCAAACTGCCCAGTAAGCACTTCTCTCTTTTTAAAAAAATTTTATTAGCATTTGTAAGCACTTCTCTTAATGTTCATACCCATATGTTAATGCTACTCTCACTTTTGTTAGAGAATCTTCTCTTTTCAGATGACAGTGACCTTGGGATGACTCCGAAGGCATCATGGTGCTGGAAAGAAGTGATAGGATGGGCTGGAGAGATGGATATATATTTAAGAGAGAGAAAGAGGGAGAGAGAGAGAGAATGGGCACAGCGGGGCTTCCAGCCATTGCAAACTACAGATGCATGCGCCCCTTGTGCATCTGGCTTATGTGGGTACTGGGGAATTGAACCTGGGTCCTTTAGCTTTGCAGACAAGTGCCTTAACTGCTAAGCCATCTCTCCAGCCCCCTTCCCCAGCTACTTTTTAGTTAACCAAACATGGGACATCTCTTCCTTTGGAGTTTTCTGTAGTTTTTGTTTATTTGTTTTCTGAGGTAGGGTCTCACTCTAGCCCAGGTTGACCTGCAGTTCACTATGTAGTCACAGGCTGGCTTCAAACTGACTGCAATCCTCCTACCTATGCATCCAGAGTGCTGGGATTAAAACTGTGTGCCACATGCCTGGCATGTGTTTATTTGGCACGCACGGGGTGGGAAAGGGCTAGAACGGGGCTCCATGAAGTAGGGTCCAGGGCCTGAGGTGAGTGGAGCCAAAGCACTTGCATGGAGACCCTCAGAGTCACGACATGGATGCCGGAGACCCAGCCAGCCCGTCTTACTGACGACACCTAAACTAGGGCTAACGAAATTTTGAAGATGTTATTTATGACAGAGAGTAAGAGAGACAAAGAGAAGAGCTGGAGAGATGGCTTAGCAGTTAAGGTGTTTGTCTGCAAAGCCCAAGGATCCAGGTTCGATTCTTCAGGTCCCACATTTGCCAAATGCTGTGTATCTGGTAGCACATGTATCTGGAATTCATCTGCAGTGGCGAGAGGTCCTAGTGCACCCATTCTCTCTGTGTGTCTGTTTCTAATAAATAAAATAAAACAATGTTTTAAAAAAATAGGCCTACCATGGCCTCTCGCCACTGCAGATGAACTCAACTCCAGACACATGCATGATGCTGTATGTCTGGCTTTACATGGGTACGGGGGAATTGAACCCTGATCAACAGGCTTAGAAATAAGTGCCTTTGACCCAGGCATGGTGGTGCATGCCTTTGATACCAGCGCTTTGAGAGGTAGAGTTTCAGGCCACCCTGAAACTAAATAGTGAATTCCAGGTCAGTCTGGGCTAGAGTGAGATCTTAACTTGAAAACCAAAAACTTTAAAAAAAGAAATAAATGCCCTTAACCACTGAGCTATCTCCTCAGGCCTAAGACATCTTTTCTTTTCTTTTCTTTTCTTTTCTTTTCTTTTCTTTTCTTTTCTTTCTTTTCTTTTCTTTTCTTTTTGGTGTTTTGACAGAGGGTCTCACTCTAACTCTGTAATTCACTATGTGGTCTTAGGCTGGCTTCCAACTCACAGTGATCCTCCTACCTCTGCCTTCTGAGTGCTGGGATTAAAGGCATGCACCTCCCCACCAGGCCCCACAAATATTTCTTGGGCAGGGTCTTACTCTAGGTGACCTGGAATTCACTCGGTAGGCCAGGCTGGTCTTGAACTCACACTGATTCTCCTGCCTCAGCTTCCCAAGGACTGAGATTACAAACGTGTTTCACCACACTACCTAGTTCCCCCTCCTGAACATGAGAAGAGGGCTCAGAACTGGTTGAAACCGGGGAGGTCGCAGGGCCTTGTCCTGGAAGCCAACCTGTGGTCAGGGTCAGAGCTGTGACGGGCAGAGGATGCCAGACACCAGGTTGCAGCTGGCCCAAAACAGTGCCCCAAAGGTCTCTGACGGAGCAGCCTGGGGTGGCGGCCAGGTGGGGAGGCGGCCAGGTGGGGAGGCCAAGGCCTGGCACTAGCCAGCAGCCCCTCTCCTGGCAGGGACATCTTGGCATGTGCCTGGCTCTGCCCAGGGCGCTAATGTCCTCTTAATTAGCCGAGCCCTTGCCAAGCACTGGCTGTTATGGCTTCACTCTAGAAAACACACTCAGGCCTTGGAGTGAGGTCAGAGTCCTCCCCACACAGGAAGGGTGGACAGCCAGGTGAGGTGTCCTGGTCCCAAGAGGGAAGGGCTTTTAGCCAGCCACTGGGGCCAGCCCATGGTTTTGTCTCAGAAATCTCAGCATGCAGCTGGGGCTTTGTAATTAAAGAGATGGCTTTGTGGTTAAAGATTTTTTTTTATTTTTATTATTTATTTATTTGAGAGCGACAGACACAGAGAGAAAGACAGAGGGAGGGAGAGAGAGAGAATGGGTGCGCCAGGGCTTCCAACCACTGAAAACGAACTCCAGACGTGTGCGCCCCCTTGTGCATCTGGCTAACGTGGGACCTGGGGAACCGAGCCTCGAACCGGGGTCCTTAGGCTTCACAGGCAAGCGCTTAACCACTAAGCCATCTCTCCAGCCCTTTTTATTTGTTTTTTGAGGTAGGGTTTCACTTTAGCCCAGGCTGACCTGGAATTCACTATGTAGTCTCAGGGTGGCCTCGAACTCATGGCGATTCTTCTACCTCTGCCTCCCGAATGCTGGGATTAAAGGCGTGCACCACCATGCCCGACTTAAAGGTACTTTCTTGCAAAGCCTGGCCTGGGGTTCGATTCCTCAGTTACCCACGTTAAAGCCAGATGCACAAGTGGCACATGTATCTGGAATTAATTTGCAATGGAAGAGGCCTGATTGTGCCCATACTCATTCACTGTTTGAAATAAAATAGTAAGTAAAAATATTTCGGAGCCGGGCATGGTGGCGCATGCCTTTAATCCCAGCACTTGGGAGGCAGAGGAAGGAGGATTGCCATGAGTTCAAAGCCACCCTGAGACTACATAGTGAATTCCAGGTCAGCCTGGGCTAGAGTTAGACCCTACCTCAAAAGAGAAAAAAAAAAAAAAAAAAAAGAAAAACCAAGAAAAAAAAAATTGGAGTGGCTGGGGAGATGACTCAGCAGTTAAATGCACTTACTTGCAAAGCCTGAGGCTCTGAGATTCAATTCCCCAGTAAAGCCACATGCACAAAGTGGCACATGTGTCTGGAGTTTGCAAGAGGTCTTGGCATGCCCATATTTTTCTCCCTTTCTGTGCTTGCAAATATATAAAAAATATTTAAAGCCGGGCATGGTGGCGCACACCTTTAATTGCAGCACTCAGGAGGCAGAGGTAGGAGGATCACCATGAGTTCGAGGTCACCCTGAGACTACATAGTGAATTCCAGGTGAATTTCCAGTAGTGAGACCCTAGTTTGGAAAAAAAAAGAGTCTGGTGTGATGGTGCACACCCTTTGTCCCAGCACTTGGGAGGCAGAAGTAGGAGGATCACTTTAGTTCCAGGCCGGTTTGGGATTACGGAATGAGTTCCAGGTCGGTCTGAGTTAGGATGAGACCCTACCTGGAAACAAATTAACGAACACCTGATAATAGTTAGCAACATGGGAACTCCACCTCCCTGTTGACAGCCGTACCCAGGCCTCAGTTTCCTTTCTTTTTATTTTGTTTGTTTACTTGTGTTTTGAGGTAGGGTCTCACTCTAGCCCAAACCCTGGAATTCACTATGGAGTCTCAGGGTGGCCTCGAACTCACAGCGATCCTCCTCCCTCTGCCTCCCCAGTGCTGGGACTAAAGGCGTGCGCCACCAGTCGGGCTCCTGTTTTCCTGTTTGGAACCCTAAAGCCCTGAAGCCAGAGATTGGCGAGATTGTTGCTACTCACACAGCAGTGGTGGGTGGCCCCCCCTCACTCCAGGGCTGGATTGACAGTGGTGGGTGTGGCTTGGGGCCTGGTGTGTTGCCGTCTTGGGGTCAGTGGGGAATCACGAAGGACTCCAGCCCTGGAGTTGGCTCCTCCTATTCCGGAGGCTCCTGAGGCTAGCGGCGCCAGCAGTACCAGGCTGCCTCGAGGGGCCCTTGGAGGCGGCCGCAGAACCACAAAGATGCTATTCAGGGCCCCTGGGCCACAAGGCTGCCCCTTTATGGAGGGCTGAGCCACATAGCAATGTGTGGCTGGCCTGGAGTGCATAGCTGGACTGTCTTGGCCAGCCACAGTGACCTCTTTGATCCATGTTTCTATCATCTATCTATATACCCATCCAGGTATCAACTTGAGATAGGGGTCTTGCTACCCCCAAGTGCTAGGGCACACATGCCCCCACCCACGTCTGGTTTATGTGGCACTGGGGATAGAGCCCAGGGCTTTTGCAAGCTTGGCAAATACTATACCTACTAAGCTATATACTCTCAGCCTCATTTATTTTATTTATTTAAAAAATTAATTATTTATTTAATTAATTTGGTTTTCGAGGTAGGGTCTCCCTGTAGCCCAGGCTAGCCTGGAATTCACTATGTACTCTCAGGGTGGCCTCGAACTCACAGTGATCCTCCTACCCCTGTCTCCCGAGTGTTGGGATGAAAGGCGTGCGCCACCTCGCCTGGCCTCCGGCTTTATTTATTTATTTTAAAAACACTTTATTTATTTATTTATTTATTTCAGAGAGAGAGAGGAAGAGGTAGAGAGAATGGGCATGCCAGGGCCTCCACCCACTGCAAACGAACTTCAGACGTACCTGCTTCCTTGTGCACCTGGCTTATGTGGATCCTGGGGAACTGAGCCAGGGTTCTTAGGCTTCATAGGCAAATGCTTTAACCACTAAGCCATTTCCCCAGTTCTCTCTCTCTCTCTCTATATATATATTTTTTTTTGAGATAGGATCTCACTATGTAGCCCAAGGATGACTTCCAACTTGTAATCCTCCTGCCTCAGCATCCTTAGTCCTGAGATTATAGCCCCAGCAGTGATTTTCCTCTGAGGGCAGGGAAACTGAGGCTCGGCTAGGACCAGTCGCACATGGCTGTAAGTGGTGCTAGTGGGGAGGAAGCTCCTGGGAAGACATCTGACACTCGGGGCTGCCCAGCCTGTCCCCACACGTGGCTCCAGATCTTGGACCACAGCCAATCATTAGTAAGCACAGGGTTTAGGCCTGGAGCAGCTGGGAGCTCCCTGGAAAGTGATAGGTCTCCAGGAAAACTGGGAGTGTGAGACTACAAAGTCACGGTGATAATGGGGCACCCCAACAGGCAACAGTAAGAAGCTTTGGGGGAACTGGGAGGAGGTGGAGGCAGAAGGATCAGGAGTTCAAGGCTACATAGAATTTTTTTTTTTTTTTTTTTCCGAGGTAGGGTCTCACTTTAGCCTGGCTGACCTGGAATTCACTATATAATCGCAGGGTGGCCTCAAACTCATAGCAATCTTCCTACAGAGTGCTGGGATTAAAGGCATGTATGAAAGGCAGCTGGCCTACATAGAAAATTTGTTAAGAGGATTGGAGAGATGGCTTAGTAGTAAAGGCCCTTGCTAGCAAAGCCAAAGGACCTAGGTTCGATTCCCCAGTATGAACGTAAAGCAAGATGCACAAGGTGGTATATGTGTCTGGAGTTTGTTTGCAGTGGCTAGAGGCCCTGGCACAACCATTCGCTCTATCTTTCTCTGTCTCATCCTCCATCTCTCAAACAAATAATTAAAAAAAAAAAAAAAGAAAATTTGGAAGCCAGGCATGGTGGTGCATGCCTTTAATCCCAGCACTCGGGAGGCAGAGGTAGGATTGCCGTGAAGTCGAGGCCACCTTGAGACTCCATAGTGAATTCCAGGTCAGCCTGGGCTAGAGTAAAATCCTACCTCGAAAAACCAGGAAAAACAAACAAACAAAAAGAAAATTTGATGAGAGCCTGGGCTACAAGAAACCCTGCATCAAAATTAAACAAACAAATCAAAAGACAATCCATGGTGGCACATGCCTTTAATGCCAGCACTTGTGAGGCAGAGGTAGGAGAATTGTTGTGAGTTCAAGGCCAGTCTGAGACTATATAATAAATTCCAGGTCAACCAGGACTACAGTGAGACCCCACCTCAAAAAACAAAACAAAGGGCTGGAGAGATGGCTTAGTGGTTAAGGCACTTGTCTGCAAAGCCAAAAGACCCAGGTTTGATTACCCAGAACCCACGTTAGCCAGATGCACAAGGGGCACATGCGTCTGGAGTTTGTTTGCAGTGGCTAGAGGCCTTGGCATGCCCATTCTCTCTTTGTGTCTTTTTTCTATCCCTTTTTATCTCTGCTTGCCACAAAAAAAAAAAAAAAAAAAAAAATCCAGGGATGGAGAGATGGCTCAATGGTTAGGAGCCCATCCTTCACAATCATGAGGGCCTCAGGGGACCTGAAACTTCCAGAGTTCAAATCTGCAGATCTCATGAGAAGCAGTTGAGCCCTGAACAAGACTGGGCACACCTTTACTCCCAGCACTCGGGAGGCAGAGGTAGGAGGATCACTGTGGGTTCAAGGCCACCCTGAGACTACATAGTTGAATTCCAGGTCAGCCTGCGCTGGAGTGAGACCCTACCTCCAAAAGCAAAAAACAAAACAAAACAAAACAAAAAACCCCCAAAGTCCTGGAGGATGGAGGCTTTGCCATTTGGGTGCCACCATGCTCTTTAGTGGCAGTCTTGAAGGCTTGTGGGGGGGGGGGCTGGGGCATTGTCCAAGGCTGTCTGGTGAGGCAGGATGCGGCCCGCCCCTTCCTCAGGGACTCAAATTCAGTCTGGAGCCGGAGGCCTCATTTCCCCAACCAAGAGAGGCTCAGGCCTGGCCCCAGCTAAGCTCTATCAGTTCCCCTGTGCCATGCCTTCCTTCCAGCAAGACTCAGGTAGCACCAGGTTCCCCCTGGGGCCAAGGGACATGGAGTCCACGTCCTTGTCTTTTCCCCAGAGGGATCCGGGGCAGGGCTTGCAGAAGAGACCAGGCGATTTGCAGGAGGCCAGCTCTTTCAGATGCAGAGCGCAGAGGTGCCCAGACTAGAGACCATGAGGAAGGTGGGGAGCTGAGCAAGACAGCATTCAGCTCGACCGTTAGGAGACCCAGCTTCCAGGCTTCCCTGCCTGCGGGGCGCTGGCCAGGATTCCCTCACCCCAAGCCTTCACCCACCCCAGAGTGGGGCAAATGCGTTCCTCACCCACACTGGTACAGCACAGGGCGAGCAGAGAGCTGCCTGCTACCAGTGCGTTCAAACTAACACACCACAAACTTGTTTTTTTTTTTTTTTTTTTTCCCCTATACTTGGCCCTGGCTCTGGGGAAGAAAAGCTTGACAATGTGGGTTTGAAAGATTAACTGTTGGGAGGAGGGTCTGGTCCAAGCAGGGCATCTGACTGTCCGCTAGCATGATTTGTTAAATAAACAATAGGACAGATGTGCGAGGAACTAAGACACAGGGAGAAGAAATGAAGAAGCTGTCTTAATTGTCAAGACAGAGCCCCACTAAGACACACAGGTAAAAACCAGTGAAGGGCTGGGGTGTCCCTCGGTGGTACAGTGCTTGCTCCAAACTCTGGGTTCCACTCTCAAAAGTAAAACAGACAGAAAGAGCCTGCCATGGTGGCGCTCGCTTTTAATCCCAGCACTCGGGAGGCAGAGGTAGGAGGATTGCTGTGAGTTCGAGGCCACCCTGAGACTACATAGTCAATTCTGGGTCAGCCTGGGCTAGAGTGAGACCCTACCTTGAAAAACGAACTCCAACCACAGAGCTGAATGAAGTGGCCCATGCCTAAAATGGAGCACTTGGGAAATTGAAGAGAAAAGGAAAGGATTTGGGGTCCACCCTAGACTAAATGAAACTCTATTTCAAAAAACAAAAACACTAGATGTGGGGCTGGAGAGATGGCTTAGTGGTTAAGGCATTTGCCTGCAAAGCCAAAGGATCCAGGTTCAACTTTCCAGGACCCACATAAGCCAGATGCACAAGGGGGCGCATGCACCTGGAGTTTGTTGGCAGTGGCTGGAGGCCCTGGCATGCCCATTCTCTCTCTCTTTCTCTCTATCAATTATATATTATATTATATAACTTATTTGATATGATATACATATATACATACACACACACACTATATATAGATGCTAGATGTGGTGACACATACTTTTTTTTGGTTTGTTTTTCTTTTTTTTAATTTTTTTAAAAGATTTTTAAAATTTTTATGTGAGAGCAACAGACAGAGAGAGAAGGAGGCAGATAGAGAGAATGGGCGCACCAGGGCTTCCAGCCACTATGAACGAACTACAGAAGCGTGCGCTCCCTTGTTCATCTGGCTAACGTGGGTCCTGGGGAATTGAGCCTTGAACTGGGGTCTTTAGGCTTCACCGGCAAGGGCTTAACTGCTAAGCCATTTCTCCAGCCCTTTTGGTTTGTTTTTCGAGGTAGGGTTTCACTCTAGCCCAGGCTGACCTGGAATTCACTATGGAGTCTCAGGGTGGCCTTGAGCTCGTGGTGATCCTCCTACCTCTGCTTCCTGAGTACTGGGATTAAAAGCATGCACCACCACGTCTGGCTGGCACATATTTTTAATCCCAGCACTCAGGAGTTAGAGGTGGCAGGATCACCATGAGTTCATAGGCCACCTTCAGACTCCATAGTGAATTCTAGGTCAGCCTTGGCTAGAGCAAGAACTTACCTCAAAAAAACCCAACCAAACAAACAACAACAAAAACAGGCTGGTGAGATGGATCAGCAGTTAAAAGTGCTTGCTTGCAGAGCCTGTCAGCCCACATTCAATTCTCCAGCATGCCTTTAACCCCAGAACTCAGGAGGCAAAGGTAGGAGAATCACCATGAGTTCAAGACCAGCCTGAGACTACATAGTGAATGGTAGATCAGCCTGAGCTACAGTGAGACCCTACCTCAAAAAAAACAAAACAAAACAGGTAGGCATGGTGACGCACGCATATAATCCCAGCACTCAGAAGGTAGAGGTAAGAGGATCACCATGAGCTCAAGGCCATCCTGAGACTACATAGTGAATTCCAGGTAAGCCTGGGCTAGAGTGAGACCCTACCTCTAAAAACCAAACCCCCCAGAAAAATCATTTCTCCAGCATCTACATATATCTGGGCACAAGGAGAGGCCATAGACATCTGGCCGCAATGGACCCTGGTGCACGCAAAAGCAGCCAGACATGTCGCTCAGCTGCAGAGTGCTTGCGCAGCACGCACTCAGTCCTGGGTTTGACCCTCATACGCATTCCATACGCAGACTATGGCCTGTTATCCTGTTAATCTAGCATTCAAGAGATGGAGGCAGGCGGGTTAGCAGTTTAAGATCATCCTTGGCTGCCTAGTAAGTTTGAAGCCTGCGTGGGATAGGGATATATGAGACCTTGTCTCAACAATAAAGAAACTCAAACTCCAAAACCGCAGAAATTATAGGGACTGGGGCGTGGCTCAGTGGTAGAGCTCCTGCCTAGAATCCCCCAGTGAGGGGCTGGGGTTGTGGCTCAGTGATAGAGCTCCTGCCTAGAATCCCCCAGTGAGGGGCTGGGAGGGTGGCTCAGTGTTAGAGCTCCTGCCTAGAATCCCCCAGTGAGGGGCTGGGAGGGTGGCTCAGTGTTAGAGCTCCTGCCTAGAATCCCCCAGTGAGGGGCTGGGGTGTGGCTCAGTGGTAGAGCTCCTGCCTAGAATCCCCCAGTGAGGGGCTGGGGGTGTGGCTCAATGATAGAGCTCCTGCCTACAATCTCCAGTGAGGGGCTGGGGGCGTGGCTCAGTGTTAGAGCACCTGCCTAGAATCCCCCAGTGAGGGGCTGGGGTGTGGCTCAGTGGTAGAGCTCCTGCCTAGAATCCCCCAGTGAGGGGCTGGGGGCGTGGCTCAGTGGTAG
This sequence comes from Jaculus jaculus, assembly GCF_020740685.1. Taxonomy (NCBI): domain Eukaryota; kingdom Metazoa; phylum Chordata; class Mammalia; order Rodentia; family Dipodidae; genus Jaculus; species Jaculus jaculus. Next base: position 3,796,575 of record NC_059103.1, read on the forward strand.
AGCACCTGCCTGGAATCCCCCAGTGAGGGGCTGGGGGCGTGGCTCAGTGGTAGAGCACCTGCCTGGAATCCCCCAGTGAGGGGCTGGGGTGTGGTTCAGTGGTAGAGCTCCTGCCTAGAATCCCCCAGTGAGGGGCTGGGGTGTGGCTCAGTGGTAAAGCTCCTGCCTAGAATCCCCCAGTGAGAGGCTGGGGTGTGGCTCAGTGGTAGAGCTCCTGCCTAGAATCCCCCAGTGAGGGGCTGGGGGCGTGGCTCAGTGGTAGAGCTCCTGCCTAGAATCCCCCAGTGAGGGGCTGGGGTGTGGCTCAGTGGTAGAGCACCTGCCTGGAATCCCCCAGTGAGGGGCTGGGGTGTGGCTCAGTGGTAGAGCTCCTGCCTAGAATCCCCTGGTGAGGGGCTGGGGCAGGAGTGGTGTCTCAGAGATAAAGGGCTTTCCTAGCATGCAGTAGGCCCTTGTTCTATGGAAAGTACCACAAAACAAACTGAAACAAATCAGCCGATGTTTGCTTATCTCCATTTAAATAAAAACACAGACAGCACTCTAACCCCCACAGTGGAGAGCTAACGTGGGAACTGAGTGGATGATAGCCTTTTCATGGTTTCTGATATTTCAAAAGCAAATGTACTGTCTATTCACAAGGGCAAATATGAGACAATAAGAAAAATAAAGGCTTCAGTTGGTTCCACATCTGTTGAAATTAACCTCAATTCTCCATGCACAGAGCGCAGATGACCTCACCAGAGCCTGGGGGTTGGCTCGGTTTTGTTTTGGGGTTGTACTGTGGGGAAATCCAAGGTTCTTTTCTGTGGCCTCCTCCTTCATCCCCTACCTTGAATTTTTTTTCCCTCGAGACAGGTTATTATTATATCTCATTGCAGCCCAGGCTGACCTGGAACTAACTGTAGCTCTAGCTGGCCTTGAGCTCAGGGCAACTCTCTGGCCTCAGCCTCTGGAGTGCTGGGATTGGAGACGTGCACCACCACACCTGGCACCATTCCACTTCAAAAAAACAAAGAAAGGGCTGGAGAGATGGCTTAGCCACTAAGGCGCTTGCTTGGAAAGCCAAAGTAGCCAGGTTCAATTCCCCAGAACCCACATAAGCCAGATGCACAAGGTGGCACATGTGTCTGGAATTCATTTGCACTGGCTGGAGGCCCTGATGTGCCCATTCTTTCTCTATCTGTGTCTTTCTCTCTCTCCCTCTCTTAAATAAATAAAATGAAATATTAAAAAAAATAAAAAAATATTGCTGGGACAAAAATTTTTTTTTTTTTTTCAGGGAGTGGAGTTGCACGCCTTTAATCCCAGCACTTGTGAGGCCACATTAGGAGGATTGCTGTGAGTTCAAGGCCACCCTGAGACTACATAGTGAATTCCAGGTCAGCCTGGGCTAGAGATATACTCTATCTCGAAAAAAAAAAAAAATTTTTTTTTTCAGGCAGAGAGGGAATAAGAGGAGAGAGAGAGTGAGAGGGAGAGAGAGAGGGAGAGGGAGAGAGTGAAAGAATGTTCTTGCCACTGCAAATGAACTTTGTGCGTTGGGTTTTATGTGGGTATTGGGGAGTTTAACCCAGCCTGTCAGGCTTTGCAAGCAAGCACCTTTAACTACAGAGCCATCTCTCTCTCCAGCCCTCATGTTAAATTTATATATATATATATATATATATATATATATAAATTTGGTTTTTCAAGGTAGGGTCTCACTCTGGCTCAGGCTGACCTGGAATTCACTATGTAGTCTCAGGGTGGCCTCGAACTCACAGTGATCTTCCTACCTCTGCCTCCCGAGTGCTGGGATTAAAGGTGTGTGCCACCATGCCTGGATTTTTTTGCTTTTTTAAAAATTTTATTTATGTATTTGAGAGAGAGAAAGAGAGAGAGAGAAAGAGGCAGACAGAGACAGAGTGTGTGTGTGAGAGAGAATGGGCATGCCAGGGCCTCCAACCACTGAAAATGAACTCCAGACGCGTGCATCACCTTGTGCATCTAGTTTATGTGGGTCCTGGTGAACCGAACCGAGGTCCTTTGGCTTTGCAGACAAATGCCTTAACTGCTAAGCCATCTCTCCAGCGCTTTAAAAAAATTAAAAATACTTTATTTATTTATTTGAGGGAGAGAGAGAGAGAGAGAGAGGCAGAGAGGGAAAATAGGCATACCAAGGCCTCCAGCCACTGCAGAGGAATAGATTCCAGACAGATACATGCACTACCATATGCATCTGGCTTAGGTGGGTACTGGGGAATTGAACCTGGATCCTTTGGCTTTGCAGGCAGGTACCTTAACTGCTAAACCATCTCTCCAGTTCCCCACTTCTTCTTTTTTGAGTTAGGGAATCACTAGACCAGGCTGACCTGAAATTCACTATGTAGTCTCAGGGTAGCCTTGAACTCACAGTGAACCTCCTACTTTAGCTTCCCAAGTGCTGGGATTAAAAGTGTGTGTCACCACACCTGGACTTTTTTTCTTTTTAAATATATATGAACTCCAGATACATGCGCCTCCATGTGCATCTGGCTTAAGTGGGTCCTGGGGAATGGAACCTGGATCCTTACACTTCACAATCACCTTAACCGCTAAGCCCTATCTCCAGGCCCGCCCCCTTTTAAGTTTCCAAGTCTTCCTGCAGTCTAGGCTGGTTTAGGGCTCCTGATCCTCCCGCCTCCACCCCCAAGAACTCCAGATACATACGCCACCATATGCATCTGGCTTAAGTGTGTCTTGGGGAATCGAACCTGGATCCTTACACTTCGCAGGCAATCACCGTAACTGCTAAGCACTATTCCCTAGGCCCGCCCCCTTTTTAAATTTCCAACAAGGCTTCCTGTAGTCTAGGCTGGTTTAGGGTTCCTGGTCCTCCTGCCTCCACCCCCACGCACCTGTGTGGGTTACTTCATGTAGTCTTTGCCAGTGCTTGACCATAAAGCCTGGCTGGGAGGGAGGGGCAGTGCCCCAAGACTCTATGGTGGCATTAGGTGAGTAACCAAGCAGTTGGCATTTATGGAGTTCTGACACATGCCAGCCTTCGGCTTAATCATTTGACATGTAGAGTGGCCAACTTGTCTGGGTTTGCCCAAGATGTTTCCAGTGTGAACAGGTTGGAACAGAGTCCCAGATCCAGGAATCCCCAAAGTCCAGGTTTTTGGATATTACTGTCTTTAATCCCCACTTGCTCCTGCATGGCAAGTACTGGTATTTTGCTCCTTTTATTTTGGCAGTACTCTAGAGATGGAGGGCACGGCCTCAACATGCTATACCTGTCTTTGCTTCAGAGCCACACCCCAGCCCCTCACTGGGGGATTCTAGGCAGGAGCTCTACCACTGAGCCACACCCCAGCCCCTCACTGGGGGATTCTAGGCAGGAGCTCTACCACTTAGCCACACTCCCAGTCCATCACTGAGGGATTCTAGACAAGAGCTCTACCACTTAACCATGCATCCAGCCATTCACTAGGTGATGTAGACAAGTGCTTTACAGAAGCCATGCCCAACTTCCTTTACTACGAGATTTTAGGCATATGAGCTACATCCCCATTTCTTTCTTCCTTCCTTCCTTCCTTTTCTTTTCTTTTTTTATTTTTTTATTTTTGAGGTAGTGTCTCATTGTAGCCCAGGCTGACCTGGAATTCACTATGTAGTCTCAGGGTGGCCTCAAAATCACAGAGATCTTCCTACCTCTGCCTCCTGAGTGCTGGGATTAAAGGCGTGTGCCACCAGTCCTGGCTTCTTTTATTATGATTTTTAAAATTATTTTTATATTTATTTTTTTAAATTTACTTGCAAGCAGATTGAGAGAGAGTGAGTGAGAAGAGAGACAGAAAGAGAGAGAATGGGCACACCAGGGCCTCTAGTCACTGCAAACAAATTCTAGATGCATGTTTCACTTATGCATCTGGTTTACATGGGTACTGGGGAATTGAACCTGGGTCCTTTGGCTTCGCAGGCAAATGCCTTAACTAGTAAGCCATTTCTCCAGCCCCAACTAAAAAAATTTTTTAAAAGATTTTATTGTTATTTATTTATTACAGACACAGAGAGAGGGAGACAGAGGCAGAGAGAGTGAGAATGGGCATGCTAGGGCCTCTAGCCACTGCAAACAAACAACAAACTACAGATGCTTGCACCACCATGTGCATCTGGTTTACATGGGACCTGAAGAATTGAACCTGGGTTTTTAGGCTTTGCAGTCATGCACCTGAACCGCTAAGCCATCTCTCCAGCCCTCTTTTATTTTTCTGAAAAACATTTTATTTATTTGAGAGAGAAAGAGGCAGACATGGGGAGACAGAAATTGGAGGAGAGTATGAGCGCACCACAGCCTTTAGCCACTGCAAGCAAACTGCAGACACATGTGCCACTTTGTACATCTGGTTTACATGGTATTGGGGAATTGAACTTGTATCCTTAGGCTTCATTGGCAAGCACCTTAACCACTAAGCAATAATTTCAGTCCACCCTTTTCTTGGGGGGGGGGTTTCGAGGTAGGGACTCACTCTAGCCCAGACTGACCTGGAATTCACTATGTAGTCTAGGGTGGTCTTGAACTCACGACGATCCTCCTACCTCTGCCTTCTGAGTGCTGGGATTAAAGGCGTGTGCTGCCACACCTGGCCCGCTTTTTTTGTTTTTGAAGAGAGATGAGTATTATTTTTTGGCATTTTTATTTATTTGCTTATTTGAGGAGAGAGTGAAAGGTGGAGAGAAAGTTGCCTTTAATCTGCAATTCTTTCGCGTCAACCTTCTGAGCAGCTCAGAGGACAGTCCTAAACCAAGAGGCGTTTGTTGACATGAGCCATTTCTAAAATTCAGAGAGGTGAATTTGAACCTCGGAAGCCTGATTTTAGAGCTCAGGCTCCCCCCCCCCCCCCCCCAGGACCATCCTGTGTTGCCACTCTTCCTGCCCGAGGCAGGCTTCTCTGGGGAGGGCCTGGACCCTTCCCAGCCGGGTCTGACTCATTAGGTAAGAGCTCTGACCTGGGCCCGGCCAGTCTGCACCCTGCCCCAGAACTGCCCTGGGACTCCCTGCCAGGGCTGCCCCACGCCCCGCAGCCCGTCTCAGCTCACAGCAAGCCCACTGGCAGAGCTGCTTCTGTTGTTGGGCCTTTGGGTCTCTGGTCTTTTTTTAGGGGTTCAAAATTTGGGGGCTCGCTCACTAACCTTTTTAAAAAATATTTATTTATTTGAGAGAGAGAGAGAGAGAGAGAGAGAGAGAATGGGCACACCAGGGCCTGCCTCCAGCCATTGTAAACTCCAGACACATGTGTCCCATTATGCATCTAGTGTACATGGGTCTTGGGTAATTGAACCAGGATCCTTAGTCTTCGCAGGCAAATGCCTTAACCTCTAAGCCATCTCCCCAGCCCTCACTAACCTTTTGCATGAAGAGCTTCCTGGCTATGTGCATGCGCTCCCAGGATGGTCATGGGCACGTCTGACAGTGCTCTGAGTTCCAAGGGATTAGCCAATCCCTGAAATAGGGCATTTGTATATTGTCGGGTATTTATTTATGGCAGAGTTGGTGCTAGAGAGATGGCTCAGGAGTTATAGGTACTTGCTTACAAAGCCTACTAGCTTGGGCCATTGGCATGCCCAATTCCCTAGCCACTTACATAGCTGTAGGGGCATTATTTGCAGCAGCAAGACTGGAGTACATGTGTACATGTGCAGAGGTACACACACAAACACGCGCACATTAAAAAAAAAAAAAAAAAGCAGAGCTGGGCATGGTGGCGCATGTCTTTAATCCCAGCACTCAGGAGGCAGAGGTAGGAGGATCACTGTGAGTTCAAAGTGACTCTGAGACTACATAGTGAATTCCAGGTCAGCCTGGGCTAGAGTCAGACCCTACTTCGAATAACCCAAAGAAAAAAAAAAAAAAAAGCAGGCGTGGTGGCCCATGCATTTGAGCCCAGCAACTGGGAGGCAGAGGTTGGAGGATTGCTGTGTGTTCGAGGTCACTCTGAGACTACACAAGTGACCTAGAGTGAGACCCTACCTTGAAAAACCAAAAGAAAAAAAAAAAGATAGTAGGCACATTAAAAAATAAAAAAAGAATGGCTGGGGAGATGGTTTAGTGGTTAAGGTGCTTGCCTGCAAAGCCAAAGGACCAAGGTTTGTTTCCCCAGAACTCATGTAAGTCAGATGCATAAAGTGGCACACGCATCTGGACTTTGTTTGCAGTGGCTGGGGGCCCTGGCGCACCCATTCTCTATCTGCTCCCCTCTCTCACATAAATAATTTTTTAAAAAAAGATTTGCAGGGCGTGGTGGCGCATGCCTTTAATCCCAGCACTTGATAGGCAGAGGTAGGAGGATCATCATGAGTTTGAGGCCTCCCTGAGATGACATGAGTTCCAGGTCAGCCTGGGCTAGAGTGAAACCTTAGTAGAAATGGCCTGCCTGCAAAGCCAAAGGTTTGATTCCCCAGGATCCATGTAAGCCAGATGCAAAAAGTGGCACATATGTCCGGAGTTCATTTGTAGTGGCTGGAGGCCCTGGCATGCCATTCTCTCTATCTGCCTCTTTTTCTCTCTTTCAAATAAATAAATTAAAATTAAAAAACATAAAAAGGAAGCCAGGTATGGTGGCATAAGCCTCACCATGATCTCCTGCCACTGTTTGCAAACAAACTCCAGATGCATGTGCCATTTTGTGCATCTGGCATTATGTGGGTGCTGGGGAATTGAACCAGGGCTGTTAGGTTTTGCAAGCAAATGCTTTTAACTGTTGAGCGTTGCCTTTCTTTCTCTTTCTTTCCTTCTTTCTTTCCCTCTTTCCTTCCTTCCTTCCTTCCTTCCTTCCTTCCTTCCTTCCTTCCTTCCTTCCTTCCTTCCTTCTTTCTTTCTTTCTTTCTTTCTTTCTTTCTTTCTTTCTTTCTTTCTTTCTTTCTTTCTTTCTGGTAGGGTCTCACTGTAGCCCAGGCTAACCTGGAATTCACTATGTAGTTTCAGGGTGGCCTTGAACTCACAGCCATCCTCCTATGTCTGCCTCCTGAGTGCTGGCATTAAAGACATGCGCCAGGGACGCCCTTCTTTCTTCAGTGTCGTTGGAGGGTTTTGCCTTGCCCAGACTGCCCTGAGGACCAAGGTCCATGCCCTGGGTGGCCTGTGACTGGAGAGGGCCAGGGCCCAGATCTGTGGGCAGGCTGTGGTGGGGCGGACATTCCAGGGGCCTGCTTGGCATGTGGGGAATGTCCCAGGAAAATTCTGGGCCTTCCAGAGGCTTAGAAAAGAGAAGTGTTCTTAGAGGTGGTGGGTGGGTGCGAGCGAGGTGGCATTTGTTGGAAATGTCTCCAGAGGGACCTTGGGGTCCTGAATGATGGGAGTCGGTGGGTGGGGAGGTGGAAGGCCCAGAGGCCTTCTCTGGTGAACTGAGCTTGGGCCTTGCTCAGCCTTCCTCTATGACTGCTTCATAGATGAAGAACTGCAATTCCTGGTTTGTCCATCTGTGGCCTTATACAACGAGGACCCAGTGGCCTAGACACTGGCCGCTGAATTTGGCCACATCACTGAGAAGTATTTGGGCCAACAGGGCTAGGTGGACTCCAGGGCCAATAGGTTTAGGATAGAAACCTCAGCCCCTTCTCTGGAGGCTTCCGAGAGACCGAGTTGGATGGGTTGGGGTCTGTCGGTTCCGCCCTAGATCATGGCCTGGCCTCCTGAAACCCCCATCCCCCTGTTCTCAGCCTCAATCTACCTGACTGTCTGGCTCCGTCGAGGTGCCAGAACTCATCTTCCCCTTAAGCATGCTAAAGTTGGGGTGAGGGTGGTGCCGAAGCATGAAGTGGGGAAACAGTATGGAAGTGACCGCTGTCGAGAGGCTCCGCGGTGCAGAAGCAGGGGACCATCTGGGCACGGGGTGACACACATACCAGTCATCCCAGCATTTGTTAGGTGGAGGCTGGGGGATTGCTGTAAATTCCAGTCCAGCTTGGGTTAAGGCTACCTGGGGCTACAGGATGAGATCCTGTCTTCAAACCTCCAGCTCAGAAACAAACGGACAGAAAAACCCCTTGCAAGGGACTCTGGGCAGGGGGCGGCGGTGGGGGACCGCAAGCCGCGCCCCGCGCCCCGGGGGGCCCGCACGCTTTGCGGATCCCGCTCGCGGCGCGGCCCCCTCCCCCAGCCGGTCCCCTGGACGGGGGGCGTGGCCTCTCGCTGACGTCACCTCGCCTATAAAGCGGAGGGCGCCGCGGGGCCGGCTTTGTGGAGCGCTGCGGAGGGGTGCGCGCGCGCGGGCGGGCGAGCGAGGTCCTCGCGGAACAAAGGAAACCCGGGAGCGCAGCAGCGCGGGGAGCAAGGGAGGGGAGCGCGGAAACGGTGCCAAACCTCATTCCCGGGGCCTCCCGGGGGGTCGTCCGCCTTCCACCATGACCGCCAACGGCACGGCCGAGGCGGTGCAGATCCAGTTCGGTCTAATCAACTGCGGCAACAAGTACCTGACGGCCGAGGCGTTCGGGTTCAAGGTGAACGCGTCGGCCAGCAGCCTGAAGAAGAAGCAGATCTGGACGCTGGAGCAGCCGCCCGACGAGGCGGGCAGCGCGGCCGTGTGTCTGCGCAGCCACCTGGGCCGCTACCTGGCGGCCGACAAGGACGGCAACGTGAGCTGCGAGCGCGAGGCGCCGGGCGCCGACTGCCGCTTCCTGATCGTGGCGCACGACGACGGCCGCTGGTCGCTGCAGTCCGAGGCGCACCGGCGCTACTTCGGCGGCACCGAGGACCGCCTGTCGTGCTTCGCGCAGACCGTGTCGCCCGCCGAGAAGTGGAGCGTGCACATCGCCATGCACCCGCAGGTCAACATCTACAGCGTCACCCGCAAGCGCTACGCGCACCTGAGCGCGCGGCCCGCCGACGAGATCGCCGTGGACCGCGACGTGCCGTGGGGCGTCGACTCGCTCATCACGCTCGCCTTCCAGGACCAGCGCTACAGCGTGCAGACCTCCGACCACCGCTTCCTGCGCCACGACGGACGCCTGGTGACGCGCCCCGAGCCCGCCACCGGCTACACGTTGGAGTTCCGTTCCGGAAAGGTGGCCTTCCGCGACTGCGAAGGTCGTTACCTCGCCCCGTCGGGGCCCAGCGGCACGCTCAAGGCCGGCAAAGCCACCAAGGTGGGCAAGGATGAGCTCTTCGCCCTGGAACAGAGCTGCGCACAGGTGGTGCTGCAGGCGGCCAACGAGAGGAACGTGTCCACGCGCCAGGGTAAGAGGGGACGTCCCCGCGGGTTCGCTCTCCATCCGGTGCACTAAGTGACTCCTTGCCCCCACCACCCCACCCTCCCGCATCCTTTTCCAGCCTTGCGCCTCCCGCGAGGCGTACAGGCCACTCAGCCCAGGCTAGGGACGTCGGGCTTCCGCCTGGAGGAAGGAACACGCTCGGGGGGGTGCGGCCTTGCGCATCGTCGGCCTCCTCTGCACACCTCCCCCCACACCGCATGGAGGACGTGGGGTCCTCTAGGCCCAGTTCAGGGCTCATATCCACCCAGCCTGAATCATCTTCCCCATTGGGCTTGATCCCGTCAATCAGCCGCCCCAGGTCCTGGGGAGGGGGGTGGTGGTGTCCCTTGTTCATTTACTGCTGTCCGCCCGCCGGCCCCACCCGGGTCCGCAAGGCCGTTGACTCTAGGGCCAGGCGACGGTCACAACTGGCACCACCGGGCGTCTCCCCCGCCCCCCACGCCTCACTGCTTTGGTCCCTTTTACTGGAGAGGTTGGTGGAGGGAGGCTTTGATCGCTGCGGGATGCGTTTCCACCTCCCTGGCGCCTCTGGGTGGGATCGGCCCTGAGACTGGGGGTGGGGTGGGGAGGTGGGGTGTCCGTCTGCAGGACCCGCCCCTCCCCCTCCCCTCCTCCCTCGCCGGCCCCGCGCTCCGGGCCGCGGCCTTTGTGAGCAGGGGGGCGGGTCGCCTCGTCTGGGCCCTCCCTCGCCCCCTTTGTCCTGTTAGGACTCTGCAGATGGGAAAACCAGATGCAGCGGGGCGGGGGAGGGGATCGGTTTTGGCTGATCCTCCGGCCGAGGAGCCACCCCCAAGTGTTGTGTCCCAGGTCCAGGGTCCCGTCCCGGGGCGCCTCGCTCCTCGCACCGCGGCTGGCGGGCAGCGTGGCGCGGGTGGCTGCGCGCCAGGCACCCCGCCCAGCGCTCCTGTGCGCGCCTCACAGCCCTGCGCTTGGCGCTGCGGCTGTCCAGCTCCTGTGGGAAGCCCCAACCCTCGAGTGAACCCGTCCCCAAGGACCCTGCAGGGAACCATCGGTGTCAGCTGGATCCATCCCTCCTAGGGCCTCCGGCAGGCAGGGCAGGCAGTTTCCGCCAGGCCTAGGCGCCACAAGTGAGCGCTTTTTTTTCTGCGTTCTCCTAGATCCGCGATGTCTTTTGCCCCCCTTGACCAAGAGGGTCTTTGCTGCCAGACGCCCCCTCTTCCCAAGGGCTGTGGGCATAGTAGAGGGAGGGCCTGCGAAGTCTCGCTTCCCTGGGTGCGTAATTGAACCCCAGGCTGTGGAATCCAGTCTGTCGAGGGCCGGGAGACACTCCCGCCCCTACCATGCCAGATGGGCGCGGGGGGGGGGGCATCTGGGTGGAGTCTGCAAGAGTTTGTATGAATTGGGACCCAGAGAGGTGAAGCCACTCGTTTCTAGGTAACACAGCAAGTCAGTAACATGCTGACCTGGGTGTATAGGACTCCAGAATGTTCCCTCATCTATACCCTGCCTCGCTCATCAGCCTTCCTTTTCCTGTACCATAATTCACACCTGTTTCCCAGACATTGAGATACAAGGAATATTAAACTCACGGGGATCTGTCTCTTGAGGGACAGCGGGTACAGGCTGGGGTATTCGGTTATATGGGGGAGGGGTCCTTTCTGAGCGCCACGTTTGAGCCGCTTCAGGGAAGGAACACACATGTGGAATGGCTTTGAAGGCTGAGGGGAACAGCGTGTGGAAGAGCCCCACGAAAGCCTGGTGTGGCTGGTAAGGTTGGGTGGGGATCCTTTGCACAAAGACCCCGCTTAACGCCTGCTGGGCTGTGGTCAGGGCCTGCTGCCCCCAGGAAGGTGAGGTGGGAGCAAATGACCCAGGTCTTTGGGGACTTAGAAGAGCCTGAGGGTATTTTTTTATTTTTGCAAGCCTGGGCAGATGCCCTGCCCTGGGGCTGCCAGAGCTAGGTGTGAGTCAGGTTGATGGGGCACCAGGAGCCGGAAATTGGGAAACTGGATCCTTGGTGGGTTTGGCTCATCATTGTGTCTAGAGGTCCGTGAAACTGGGGAAAGACGCTTAGGGGGTTATTTTGGACCTCTCACTGCAGATGTTTGGGTCCCTAGCGCTGAACTCGGCAGGCTGGGGGCTATAAATCGTCTGTAGAGGCCATCTGCTCCCCCAGCCTCAGTTTCCCTGACTGTAAAGGACAGGCTTTGTTCCTGGGAGGTGGCATTCCCACCAGAAGCTGGGGGGGGGGGTTCTTTGCTCCTCACGACCTCCACAAAGCCTTTGCTCCAAAAGATCCCAAATTCTGAGCCTGACTGAGAGCCTCCCAAAGTGAGCTGAGTGAAGCGGACAGATGCTCAGGCTGGGCTTTGCAAGGGGTCAGAAGGGTCTGCCCCAGGAGGCAGGGAGAGGCTTCTGACGGGGCGGATGGGGGGATTGGCAGTGGCATTTCAAGTACTGACCAGGAAGAGGCAACGGGAGATGAGTTGGCCGTGCTGGACTCCTAAGCCATTTCCCCTAGATGAAAGGATGCCTCTTTGGAACAGACCAAAGGAATCTGGGAACTGCTAAAGCTTGGAGGGGCGGGGGTGGGGTTGAGGACCCTCTTGAGCACTGCAAAGAATGTCTGGGAAGCTGGAAGCAAGGCGTCATGATGGGAGACAGGCACGTCCCCACCTGTGGGCTCCTAGGAGCCTGTGTGACTCAGGTTTTTCTATGTTACTGCTGTTGAAAAGAAAAATCCCGCAGAAAAATCTGTCTCCATAGCAACACAGCTCCAATGAGAGTCTGAGGCCAAATGGGGCCTTTCCTGCCTGGGCTGAGCTTTAGAGGGGCCCTTCCTGGCGTCTCCTTAGCAACAGGCCTTCACATCCTTTCTGTCCCAGCAGAGCGGAGGTGTGGGCCCTTTTGGCATTTGGGGAAACAGAGGTGCAGAGGAAGGTGAAGTCGCAATTCACAGGGTGCTTCCCCCCCCCCCGCCCCCCGCACCCCATGGTTCCTCTCACCAGTTTGAGGACACAACAGCCTCGTGCCATGGAGTACCTGGAGACAGAAACCATGAGGTGGTCCTGGCCTCTATCCTTCCATGTCTGGCAGCTTGTTTCTGTGAGTTGCCCCCAGGTGTGAAGAACTACCCAGCACTGGCCATTGGTAGAAAAGGGGCCTCACCAGCTCTCTGCAAGGCTCTGGAAGGACCTGCTCTTTAGACCAAGGTGGGGGGTGGGGTTCGCTTCTATTCCACTCTGTTCCTCCCCTCCCCCTTTTCCTGTAGTCCAGGCTGGCAGCCAACTCAGCATCCTCTTGCCTCTTCCTCCCCAGTACTAGAATTAAAGGTGTGTCTGGCTGACTTCCAGCTCTTCCCTTTCTTCTGGGGCACCTTTGCATTCTGCTGTTGGGGTGCTCTAGAGAGGCCCTGTTAGGGTGTTAGTTCAAACCTGAGGCCCTGCTCTGCAAGCCATGTACCACTGATAACGTCCCTAGTGGACTCCAGGCAGGAGCTCTACCACTGAGCCATGCCCCCAGCCCCTCACTGGGGGATTCTAGGCAGGAGCTCTACCACTGAGCCATGCCCCCAGCCCCTCACTGGGGGATTCTAGGCAGGAGCTCTACCACTGAGCCATGCCCCCAGCCCCTCACTGGGGGATTCTAGGCAGGAGCTCTTCCACTGAGCCACGCCCCAGCCCCTCACTGGGGGATTCTAGGCAGGAGCTCTACCACTGAGCCATGCCCCCAGCCCCTCACTGGGGGATTCTAGGCAGGAGCTCTACCACTGAGCCACGCCCCAGCCCCTCACTGGGGGATTCTAGGCAGGAGCTCTACCACTGAGCCACGCCCCAGCCCCTCACTGGGGGAGTCTAGGCAGGGGCTCTACTGCTAAGCTGTGGAGATTCTAGGCCAGTGCTCTACCTCTGAGCTACATCCTCAGAGCTCACTCTTCTTCCTTGCCCTCAGTGGGCATGCACTGGGCAGGTAAGGCTAGTGGCCCGGTCACCACACTGCTCTGCACAGCAGGGTGTGGCTACTGTGCCCAGCTCAGCGCTTTTTCTGCACACATGAGAATCCTGGCTGTGGGCAGGCTGAGGGGAATGGTGGGTGTGGCTTTCTTTCCAACCAGTGTTACAGCCGTCCTTCACCCATGGGGCAGGCCCAAGATGGAGCAGCTGGTTTTGCAGGGCGTCTGGGGTGGAGGCAGTTGAACAAGGAATGACTCCCAGCCAAGAGCTGTGGTCTTAGGATCGCTAGCCATCCCATAAAGACCCAGCTAGTGTCCTACTACGATGGTGGTCATTTAACCTCACCAAGTGAGGATCCTGAGGAGAGCCTGATTCAGGGCCTTAGGCAGCCCACACACCAAGACCCTGTCCGTGAATTGATCCTATGGCTGGTGAGAGGGATGAGGGTATGGTGAAATGTCTGGTCACCTCCCCTGAGCCATGAAGATCCCTTAATTTCTTGCTGTGTGACCTTGCACCAAGGACATGCCCCCTCTGAGGCTCATCGTCCTGTTTGAGAAGTAGAGGTGAGGCAGAGATGTGGAGACAATGATTTGGGCAGGATGGGGTTTCAATCAGCTACGGGTGGCTTTGTGGGCGTGGGGCAGGGCTGGGGGGTTGATGCCAGCTTCACCTGCTGCTGGGTTCCTGCTTTGTACAGCTGCTCAAAAACATGTTTCTCATCCAGTGCCCGGAGAGGCCGGACCGCTGGCAGCGGGCAGGAAGGATATCCCTGCGGTTGTCCTTGGAATCGAGGGTACTGGGGCTGGCTCGGGGGCTAAAGGAGCTTGCCGTACAAGCCTGATGACCTCAGTCTGCATCCCCGGAACTTACGTAAAGGCAGACGTGGTAGTGCACGTCTGTAGTCCCAGTGCCCTATGGCAGCATGGTAGAATCCCCGGAAGTTGGGGCCCAGCTAGCCTGGCAGTGAATGAGAGACACCGTGCCTCACTCAGAGCAAGGTGGAAGGTGAGGACACCTGAGGCAGAGTCTCACCTCCACGTGCGCACACACCATAGCAAGTACACATGAAGATTAAAAAATAAATGAATAAATAAAGCCGGGTGTGCTGGGGCATGCCTTCAATCCCAGCACTCGGGAGGCAGAGTATAAGGCCACCCTGAGACTACACAGTGAATTCCAGGTCAGTCTGGGCTAGACTGAAACCCTACCTCAAGAAACCAAAAAAAAAAAAAAAAAAAAAAAAAAGAATTGCGGGGTCACAGAGGATGGTCAACTCCTGGAAAAGTGCACATTGAAGGCTGGAGGTGGTGCTCAGTGTACCTGCAGCATTTACAAGGCTGAGGCAGCGAGACTCTTTCTCAAAAATAAGTAAGATGGGGGCTGGAGAGATGGCTTAGCAGTTAAGCACTTGCCTGTGAAGCCGAAGGACCCCAGTCTGAGGCTTGTTTCCCCAGGACCCACGTAGCCAGATGCACAAGAGGGTGCACACATCTGGAGTTTGTTTGCAGTGGCTGGAGGCCCTGGCACGCGCATTTTTCTGTTTCTCTCTATCTGCCTCTTTCTCTGTCGCTGTCAAATAAATAAATTAAAAAAAAAATAAGTAAGATGGGGTTGGAGAGATGGCTTAGTGGTTAAGGCACTTGCCTGCTAGGCCTAAGAACCCAGGTTTGATTCCCCAGGACCCAAGTAAGCCACATGCACAATGTGGCACATGTGTCTGGAGTTGGTTGGCAGTGGTTAGAAGGCCTGGCGTGCCCATTCTATTTGCCTTTTTCCTCTCAAGCAAATAAATAAATATAAAATATTTAAAAAATAAATAAAAGGGGGTGCCTGTGAAGATGGCTCAGTGGATAAAAAGCCCTTCTCATACATCCACACAAAGGGTGAGGATCCCCACCACGGGTGGGGATCAGTCACCTGTAATCCTAGTACAGACAGGGACCCCCCCCCAACTGCTGCCCAAGCTGTTGAGCTCTGGATTCAAGTGAGGGACCCTGCTTCAGAGAGTAAATGGGAGAGGGATGAAGGAATCAATGTCAGTCTCTGGCTCCACACTCCCACACGCATACATAATGCCAAAAAGAAAGACGGAAGGAAGGGAGAGAGAGGTTTGGAAAAGCCAACGTGCACATTTAGAGGATTTACCCACAGGCAGGGAAAAATGTTCAGTGTTCTGTGGTTGGTGGGGGAAGGGATGAAACATGACATCATTTTTGTTTTTTTGAGTTTTCTAAGCTTTCTGAAAGCAACTTGCATCCTTATGTTTTTAGTTTTTTTACTTTTTTTTTGGTTTTGGTTTTCCGAGGTGGGGTCTCACTCTGGCCCAGGCTGACCTGGAATTCACTATGTAGTCTCAGGGTGGCCTCGAACTCACAGCGATCCTCCCACCTCTGCCTCCTGAGTGCTGGGATTAAAGGCGTGTGCCACCACGCCCAGCTCCCCCGCCCAGGTAGGGTCTTGCTCTAGTCCAGGCTGTTCTTGAACTCTGGCTCCAGGCTGGTGTCAAACTCAGAGATCCGCCTACCTCTGGCTCCCCAGTGCTGGGATTTAAAAGCGTGCACCACCACCCCTGGCTGTTACTGATCGGTTGCGCCAGAGGTGGAACTGTGGACCTCACCCTTGCTGCTTTAGCGCTCTTCGGCCTTTCTCCATCCCTAGTCCTCTCTCAGTGAACTTCTGGAGCTCATGGTTTTTCTACTGGCTGACCAGCAAGTTCCCAGGATCCTCCTGTCTCTGCCACTCCAGCACTGGGATTACAGGCGCCTGCCGCCATGCCTGGCTTTTTATGTGGGTGCTGGAGTGCTCAGCAGGCACTTGGATCCACTGAGTCATCTCCCCAGCCCTCTGGGCTCCAGTTTTATTCTTTACTCAAACAGGAAGATGATGATGAACTGCCTTTTACCAGCACCACCGCCCCCCACCCCCATCCCATGTGATTTATTTTGTGGAACCGGCCCATCTGCAACTTGATTTGATGGTCTGGGTTGTATTTAAAGCAAATCCCTGACACCAGGGCGTTTTATCCTGAGATACCCCCATCTGTAGCTATGAAAACGAGGCCGCTGTTACATAACCGCAGCGTCGCTAACAGTAACCCATCTTTAAAATCAAATCCTAAGCTAAGCTGGCGTCCTCTCATTTGGCCTCAGACTGTCTCTGGTGGATCCTTTGAAGGCTTTCTTCCTTCTCTTGTGTTTTCTGGGGTGCTGGAGATTAAAGTGCTCTCCAACTGTGTTACACCCAGGTGGACTTCAAACTTGCTGTGTGGCTGAACCTGACCTCGAACCCTTGATCCTATTGCCTTCCCTTCCACCTTTCACGGTGCGGGGGCTGCAAGCACGGCACGCCCCACTTCCCGGCTCGCTCCCGTCTTCAAGGTAGGGCCTCACTAGCCAGGGGGACCTGGAATTCGCCACGTAGTCTCAAACTCATGATGATCCTCCTACCTCTGCTTCCCGAGTGCTGGATTCAAGGCAAGGCGTGCACCGCCATGCCCGGCTTTATTGTGTGTGTGTGTGTGTGTGTGTGTGTGTGTGTGTGTGTAAAGTTTATTTATTAGACAAAGAAAAAGAGAGAATGGGCATAGCAGCACCACTAGCCACTACGAGTGAGCTCCAGATCCATGCTAACTCCACACTCGTGCACAAATTTGGATCCTTAGGTTTCGTAGACAAGTGCCTTAACTTCTAAGCCGTGTCTCTAGCCCCAGTTTTTTTGTTTTGTTTTGTTTTGTTTTTTCGAGGGAGGGTCTCTGTGAGGTCATGGATATCCAGGCCATTCTGTGTCTGTGGAGAGCACCTCGTAAAGAGTCCTACCCTTCCTTTGGTCCACGCTGACCTGGAATTAACTCTGTCATCTTAGGGTGGCCTTGAACTCATGGCGATCCTCCTACCTCTGCCTCCCGAGTGCTGGGATTAAAGGCGTGCACCACCACGCCCGGCTCTAGCCCCAGTTTTTATTTGAGACAGGTCTCTCTCTGTCCCAGGCTGACCTGGAACTAGTAGTAATGCTCTTGGCCTCAGCCTCCCAGGCACTGGGATCAAAGGCACCGACAAGCACACCCAGCTGGAAGATACTGTTTCTGTAGTCAGGAAATGAGGCAAGAACACCCTGGCTGGCCCTGGGTTCTGCAACTGCCCACCGCTCCGGTTGAAAGGTCTGAGACACATGTCAAGTGTCAGCAGCTCACTGCTGCCCTGTGGCACCCTTATGTGTGACAGTGAGGCCGTGGGTCAGCCAGAGCTAGGAGACAAGGGGGTTATGCAGTGGCCTGACTGGTGGGGGGCTGTGTCCCTGCAGGTATGGACCTCTCAGCCAATCAGGACGAAGAGACCGATCAGGAGACCTTCCAGCTGGAGATAGACCGGGACACCAGGAAGTGCGCCTTCCGCACCCACACGGGCAAGTACTGGACACTGACGGCCACTGGAGGCGTGCAGTCCACCGCATCCACCAAGTGAGTACCTGAGCCCCCACTCGCCCGGGCTGGCCCTTCTCCCTGGTCCAGCAAACTGCCTGACCCTGTCCTGCCACACCCGCACCCCAGGAACGCCAGCTGCTACTTTGACATCGAATGGCGTGACCGCCGCATCACGCTGCGAGCGTCCAATGGCAAGTTTGTGACCGCCAAAAAGAACGGGCAGCTGGCCGCCTCAGTGGAGACAGCAGGTAGCCATCTCTGTGTTAAGGGCAACTCCCCCCGAACCAGGCCTTACCATGTCGAACCTGTAGGCTGGCTGCTGTGTGACCCCTAGGGTCTTCCTCTCTGTGCCATACCCTGGCTATCCCTGTCTCTTGTTGTGAAGCTCAGTTGGCCCTTCCTTGGCACAGGAGATGCCGAGCTCTTCCTCATGAAGCTGATCAACCGCCCCATCATAGTGTTCCGTGGGGAACACGGTTTCATCGGCTGCCGCAAGGTCACGGGTACCCTGGATGCCAACCGCTCCAGCTACGATGTCTTCCAGCTTGAGTTTAACGACGGTGCCTACAACATTAAAGGCAGGTTCTCCTGGGAGGGTGGGAGCGCACAGCCATTGGTGGCAGTCTCTTGGCTGTATCGAGGATGTTTTTTGTTTTTTATTTTCTCAATTTTTATTAACATTTTCCATGATTATAAAAAATATCCCTTGGCAATACCCTCCCCCCCACTTTCCCCTTTGAAACTCCATCCTCCATCATATCCCCTCCCCCTCTCAATCAGTCTCTCTTTTTTATTTTGATGTCATGATCTTTTCCTCCTCTTAATGGTGGTCTTGTGTAGGTAGTGTCAGGCGCTGTGAGGTCATGGATATCCAGGCCATTCTGTGTCTGTGGAGAGCACCTCGTAAAGAGTCCTACCCTTCTTTTGGCTCTTGCATTCTTTCTGCCACCTCTTCCACGTTAGACCCTGAGCCTTGGAAGGTGTGATCAAGAATGTTACTCAGTGCTCCAGTCACTTCTTTCCAGCACTATGATACCTTCTGAGTCATCCCAAGGTCACTGCCATCTGAAAAGAGAAGATTCTCTACCTAAAGTGAGAGTAGCGTTAATATAAGGGTATAAATATAAGAGAAGTGCTTACTGGGCAGTTTGATAAGCATAGTATATACATTTTTCCAGACATCAGCAGATGTTACACCCCTACGGCTCATGATTACCCATTTTAAGTTTTCAGTATCAGGGATGTATTCCCTCCCATGGGAGGAGGATGTTTTATGTCCAGCTTGGGCAAGTGCAGAGAAGGTAGGAGGCAGGCAGCTGACCTGGAATTCACTGTGTAGTCTCAAGGAGGCCTTGAACTCTCAGCAGTCCTACCTCTTGCCTCCCGAGTGCTGGATTAAAGTTGTGTGCCACCATGCCCAGCTCTTTCTTCTTCTTCTTTTTTTTTTTTTTTTTTTATTTGAGAGCAACAGACACAGAGAGAAAGACAGATAGAGGGAGAGAGAGAGAGAATGGGCGCTCCAGGGCTTCCAGCCTCTGCAAACGAACTCCAGATGCGTGCGCCCCCTTGTGCATCTGGCTAACGTGGGACCTGGGGAACCGAGCCTCGAACCGGGGTCCTTAGGCTTCACAGGCAAGCGCTTAACCGCTAAGCCATCTCTCCAGCCCTCTTTCTTCTTTTTTTTATGAGAAGTATTTTTATTTATTTGGGAGAGATAATACAGGTGTGTCAGGGACATCTGTCACTGCAAATAAACTCCAGATACATGCACCCCTTGTCTCTGGCTTTGCTAGGAAATTAAACTCAGTGTCATCAGGATTTACAAGCGAGCACTTTAAGCCACTAAGCCATCTTTCCAGCCCCTCCTTTTTTGTCTTTTGAAAATATTTATTTACTTATTTATTTCAGGGAGAGAGAGAGAGATAAAAGGCAGTAAATCTATAAGTAAATAAATACATATATATAGAGAGAGAAGGAGGGAGGGAGAGAGTATGAGAGAGAAAATGGGTGTTCCAGGGCTTCTAACCACTGCAAATGAACTCCAGATGTATGCACCACCTTGTGCGCTTGGCTTTACATGGGTACTGGGGATTTGAACCAGGGTCTTTAGACTTTGTAGGCAAGCACCTTAACCACTAAGTCATTCCTCCAGCCCCTCTTTTTGCTTTTTGAAGCAGAGTCTCACTCTAGCCCAGGCTGGCCTCAAACTCACAGCAGTACTTTTATCTCAGTCCCCCAAGTGTTAGGATTAAATGCGTGTGCCAAAAAACAAGCAAACAAACAAAAACTTTTTATAAAAACAAAAGGGGCTGGAGAGAAGGTTCAGAGACTACATAGTGAATTCCAGGTCTTCTGGGCTACCTTGAAAAAGAAAGAAAAGAAAGGAAGAGAAGAGCAGGTGTTGGGGAGCAGGCGGGAGGCACGGTGTGACGTGGGGTCTCCCTCCCCAGACTCCACGGGCAAGTACTGGATGGTGGGCAGCGATTCCTCAGTCACCAGCAGCAGTGATGTCCCGGTGGATTTTTTCTTCGAGTTCTGCGACTACAACAAGGTGGCCATCAAGGTGGGCGGACGCTACCTGAAAGGGGACCATGCCGGGGTCCTGAAGGCCTGCGCAGAGACCATCGACCCAGCCTCGCTCTGGGAGTACTAGGGCCATCTTCCCCCATGGGCCGCCCCTCCAGACCCTCCCGCTAGCCTTCCTCCTCAGGTGGCCCCATAACAAGTGGTTGAGCCCCTTGCCTTCCAAACTGGAAAACCCAGAGAAAACGCTGCCCCCCCCACATGTCGCCCTCCATGGACCCTTTCTCCCCCTTCCTTGCTGTCCATGGGTCAGTGGCCATAGCCGTCCCTTGGAGGGACTTTGGATCCCTCAGCACCCCTCCTCTGCCATGGGGCACACTGGCACCTCTTTTCTTCTGACCTCAGACGACTCTGAGCCTTATTTGCCCAGGAAGTGGCCCAGGAGAAGTAGGGGCCTGGGGAGCTGCCTCAGTCTCTGGGCTTTTAACTGGAATCTCCTGTACACATGCCCTCCCCCCCTCCCCCAGCCTGGTATTGGCACCTCGCTCGGTGTCCCACATCAGGAGACAAGCCTTGAGGTGGGCCTGCAGCTGGAGGAGGCCTGGCTTGCTCAGAGTGTGCTTCTGAATCACGTCTGGAGGGCAGCCCTCATCCTAGAGGCCCAGCCTAGTTCCCTGGTGCAAAGTGGGCTGGATGATGGTGACTAGTTTGCCCCCTGTATTTCTGGGATTTGGGGGTGGGGTACCCTGCTCCTGTCTCATTTTCACCCTGGCCAGACTGGAAATGACCAAATCAGTATTTTTTTTTTTTTTTAAATGAAATGTTAGCCTTGGAAGTGCCCCAGCTCGGAGCTGTGAGTGGTCTTTGGGGTGGGGTGTCACTTGTTTACCTTCCCAGTGGGTCTTGTCCCCTCCTGCCTGTTCACTCCTCAGCCTGGCCCTGTGATTGGTGCTTCACCTCTCTGCCTCACACCTTGGGGCTCCTGGGCAGGAGGAAGCCAGGTGCGTCCCTTCCCCGGGAGCCCCGGAGGTTGGGCTCTCCTTGGGCCTGGCTCCCGGCTCCCGGCCGCCACCCCTGCCCCATCAGTTCCTACCATCACCATGTATCTCACTCTGGGTGTCTTGGTCTTTTTTTATTTTTATTTTTTGTAAGTGTCATTTGTATAACTTCAGAGGCCCACCATAGTTGCTTTGAACTGGAAAACAGCAAAATAAAGTAACGCCAGTGCAGCTTTGGTGTGGCTTGGCGATCAGGGCCGTGGGGGAGGCACTGGGGCTGCAGTGGGCGGGAGGGGTTGTGTTCTTGTAAGGTGCCTGCCTCGCACTTGGGGGTCTAACTTGGAGCTCCAGGACGGTAAGTGTGGTAACATGTGCCTGTATTCCCTACGCTGGGGAGGTGGAGGCAGGCGGGTGCCTGGAGCTCTCTGGCCATGTGGTCTAGCCTAATTGGCAAGCTCTAGGCCGTTGAGAGATTTCGTCTCACAAAGAGGTGGATGGAACCAGGCATAGTTGCACATACAGAGGTAGGAGGGAACGCCGTAAGTTCAAGGCTTCAAAGTCAGCCTCTGAAACTACATAGTGAATTCTAGGTCAACTTGGGCTAGAACAAGACTCTAACCCCCACATTTTTTTTTTTTTTCAAGATTCTGAGCTATAGCTCAGGCTGACCTGGAATTCACTATGGAGTCTCAGGGCTGGCCTTAAACTCACAGCAATTCTCCTACCTCTGCCTCCCGAGTGCTGGATTACAGGTGTGCGCCACCACGCCGGGCTCCAAATTTTTTTTTTTTAATGCAATTCATTAACTCTTAGCTCTCATTAAAATTAGAATAAATTACATTAAAGTTGTCTTGTGAAAATGGGACCTTAACAATCTCAACTCTCCTTAAGGCTTATGACATGCATACCTTGCCAGCTTTCTCTGTACTTCTGCAGAAACACATTCAGATAAGCAGACTAATTGGCTGGCTTTTTTTTTTTTCCCCCTGGGGGCTGGAGAAATGGCTTAGCGGTTAAGGTGCTTGATTGGGAAGCCTAAGTATCCAGATTCGACTCTCCAGGTCCCATGTAAGCCAGATGCACAAGGTGACACATGCATCTGGTGTTTACTTATTTAAAAGAGGCAAAGAGAGAATGGATGCATCAGGGCCTCTAGCCACTACAAATGAGCTCTAGACGCATGCGCCACCTTGTGCATCTGGCTTATGTGGGTCCTGGAGAACTGATCCTGAGTCTTTAGGCTTTGCAGGCAAATGCTTTAACTGCTAAGCCACCTCTCCAGCCCTTATTTTCTTTTTATGAGATAATTGGTGCACCAGGGCCTCCAACCACTGCAATTGAACTCCAGACGCATGCGCCACCTTGTGTGCACGTACGACCTTGTATTTGGCTTATGTGAGAGTCTTATGGAGAGTCAAACAGGTCCTTAGCCTTAGCAGGCAAATGCCTTAACCACTGGACCATCTTTTCAGCCCAGGTTTTTAAAAATATGTATTTAAAATTTTCTTTAAAAATTTGTTTTTGTTTTTTTTTGAGGTAGGGTTTAAAATATATATATATACACACACACATACATAAATATATACACCCACATACTTTTTAAAGAGGTGAAGCCGGGCGTGGTGGTGCACGCCTTTAATCCTAGCACTCGGGAGGCAGAGGTAGGAGGATCACTGTGAGTTCGAGGCCACCCTGAGACTACAGAATGAATTCCAGGTCAGCCTGGGCTAGAGTGAGATCCTACCTCGAAAAACCAAAATAAAATAAGGTGGATAGTCTACGTGAAGGTGGCATCTGCGGTGGTCCTCTGGTCTCCACCGGCACCCATATACAAACACGGGTACCGCACATGCTGCACACACCCAAAGTAGGAACAAGGAAGGCTGAGTAGCTCCGTGCTAGGTAACTTGCCTCGCGTAGAGGAGTTCCTAGGTTCAGTCCCTTTCTATCTTACAAAAAAAAAAAAAAAGTCCGGGTTACAAGGTTACTGCATTCTTGGAGGATAGGCACTTTTAGACTAGGGCCTACCTCCTGGTGTGCTAGGGGCCTCTGCATCCACAGAGCATCTACAACATACTGGAGCCTTCTGGGAGGGCAGGCCAGGGGAAGGGGTCGGCTGGGGAGGGCTTGGGCCCCTGAATGAGTCATTTCATCTTAGATCATCCCAAGGTTCCCACTTTACAGAGGACAGAGGTACAGCCTTGGGAATGGAGTTGATACTTGACCCCCCACTTCCCCCCAGGCTCTGCTGGGGCCAACCACTGGGAGATGGTCTGCACTGGGGGAAGAGAGTGCCGAGATTGACAGGGACTGATGGTCACAAAGGGTCCCAGAGGCCCCGCCCTTGCAAGCCCCGGCCTCAAGCCAGACAAGTTAGAGACAAGAAGGGACAGATGAACAAATCCTCCTTGGGCCCTGGTGGGGGGCCCGCTGGGGAGGGGGAAGGAAGACCCCGTCCATTCCTGCTAACAAGCCCAGCCTGAGCTAGAGTCTGGAAAGCCCTGATGACTAAAGTTCTGTGTCAGCAAGCGTGCACCGGCGGGAGCCCGGCGGGCGGGAGGAGGCTCCCAACTGCACAGCAGGGGCTGCTGGGAGAGCCGCGTGGCGGGGGAGGGGCTGGTGGCAGTGTCAGGGAGGAATGGACGGAGAGGTCTTTAGGGCTGAGTAGGAAGGAGCTAACCCGAGAAAAGGGACAACAGCCACCTGGGCAGAGGGACACAAAAACGCCCGTCACAGGAGAGGAAGCTATCAGGAACTGGGCCAGTGTTCTCAGGTCCTAGATAAGGCTGGGTTTGTTGGTGTGTGGGGGGGTGTTCTAAGCAAACCGTGGAGCCCCTCACCTCCCCCTTTTCCCTCATGCAGGTCCCTGGTAAGAACAGGTTCTGGGGTCCCTTGGGGCTTCCCAATTTCAGAGTAGTGGGCACTCTACCTAGTCTTAACCGTCTCTTGGCTCCCTCAGCACTTCCCTGTTCACCGAGGTATGCTTGTAAACCTGCACATGTGGCAACTTGCACGTGTGCGCAGACACACGGGTACGACATGAACAGGTACACGCATGGGCCCCCATCCCCTCGTTTTCTCCAGGTTGAGTCAACTACCACAACTCTGCCATGGATCACCAAAGGGCATGTGTGTACAAAAGGGCCAATCCATTCCATTGCACGGGTGGGAAACTGAGGTACAGACTCTCAAGGGAGCCTGGGTCAGCAGGGGTTATGTAACGAGTTAACTGTGAACACTTTTTTTTTTTTTTTTTGAGATGGGGGTCTCCCTCTGCTGTGCTCACCATGAACTGGGAAATCCTGTCTGCACCTTCCATCTTGCCGTGGCTGTATGAGCCGGTTGGAATGACAGAAGCCCTCCATGGCTTCCAGCTCTTCACACGGAGATGGAACTCAGGCACTCCAGCTCCAGTATTGAGCCCTTTGGGCACTGACAGCCCCCACCGCTGTTTTTTTTTTTTTTTGGTTTTTCGAGGTAGTATCTCTAGTTCAGGCTGTCCTGGAATTTAGTCTCAGGATGGCCTCAAGCTCACGGCGCTCCTCCTACGTCTGCCTTCCCGGTGCTGTGATTAAAGGCGTGCGCAACCACACCTGCCTTTTTTCTTTCTTTTCTTTTCTTTTTTTTTTTTTTTTCCTCGAGGTAGGGTCTCACTCTGGCTCAGGCTGACCTGGAATTCACTATGTAGTCTCAGGGTGGCCTCGAACTCTCGGCGATCCTCCTACCTCTGCCTCCCTAGTGCTGGGATTAAAGGCGTGTGCCACCATGCCCGGCTTCTTTTCTTTTTTTGAAGCAGGGTCTCACTCTACCCCGGAACTCATTTGGTAGCCTAGGCAATCCTCCTGTCTCAGCTTCCAGAGTGCTACATAGTTCTAGGTCAGCCTGAGCTAGAGTGTGAGACCATCTCAAAGCAGGCAGGAGGGCAGGTGTTCAGATCTCTGGCACCCGTGTAAATGCCAGGTGGGTGTGGCAGTTGGAAGCAGAGACAGGGGCTCTCTGGAGAAGCTGTCTAAATAAGGTGGATGCACAAGGGGGCGCACACATCTGGAGTTCATTTGCAGTGGTTGGAGCCCTGGTGTGTCCATTCTCTCTTTTTCTCTGTCTGCCTCTTTCTATCGCTCTGAAATAAATAAATAAATATAAAATAAATAATTATAAAACATAAATATAAAAAAATAAACAACAAAAAAATAAGGTGGATGGAGATGAGGTCAGCCTCTGGCCTCTCCATGCAGGCTCCTGGACACCTACACACATAGAACACACGCGTTTTCCTTTTCCTTCCATTCATTTTTTTTTTTTTTTTCAAGGTAGGGTCTTGCTCTAGCCCAGGCTGACTTGGAATTCGGGTTGGCTTCCAACTCATGGTGATCCTCCTACCTCTGCATCCCCGCAGCTGGCTGACCTGGAATTCACTATGGAGTCTCAGGTCTCAGGGTGGCCTCGATGTTTGTTGTTTTGAGGTAGGGCCTCGCTCTAGCCCGGGCTGACCTGGAATTCACTGCGTAGTCTCAGGGTGGCCTTGAACTCAAGGCAGTCCTCCTAGCTCTGCCTCCTGAGTGCTGGGACTGAAGGTGTGCGCCACCACGCTCTGCCAGGCTGAAGTTGTAAGGAACTGCCACGCTACACCATCTTCAGTTCCTCATGTTGACAGGTCCTGTTTTGTTTACACATGGGCTAGCATGCACCCCATGGCTAGGCTTTTGTGTGGTTACCCAGGAAACGCCGCGCATTGTCCTTATCTGTACAGACAGACCCACAGTGTCCTCCTTGCGCTCTGTGGCAAATGTCTCATCCTATCTGCCTCTCTGACACTCACGTAGCGTCTCATTTGCCAGGGATGCAAACATGGCTGTATGAGCAACTGTGATGAGAAGCCTTTGTCCAAATGTCTGGGTAAATTCTTTGGAGGGTGATTCTTGGGTTACTTTGACATATATGGCTGAGTTAAAGGAAAAAAAAAAAAAAACAACCCAAAAACCATGGTGGTTAACAAACACTGAGGCTGAAGCAGAATTGAGAATTTGAGGTCAGCTTGGGCTACATAGTGAGACCCTGTTGTCAAAAAACTGAAACACTATTCCTAACCATGCATGCTTCTCTTTGCTGTTCTCAGAGGTGGAATTGTGCTGTGGTAGTGTTGTTACTTCTGGTCGAGGAAAAGTGTGAGCTTGCTCATGGGAACCTGTGTACTGATCATCCCAGCTGTGACAGGAGGGCTCACTGCCCAGGTGGCCCCTAAACTCAAGAGTATGAACTTGAACTCATTTGGAAAATGGAGCCATGTCCTCAGCCCCTCACTGGGGGATTCTAGACAAGTGCTCTACTACTGAGCCACAACCTAACACCACCACAGCCCTACTCTCACTGGGGGATTCTAGGCAGGGGTTCTACCCAGGTTTGATTCTCCAGGACCCGTGTAAGCTAGATGTGTAAGGTGGTGCATGTGTCTTCTGGAGTTTGTTGGCAGCAGCTGGAGCAGACCCTGGTGAGCCCATTCCCTCTCAAAAGTAAAACTACTAGGGCGATGCTGAGTTAACTGGGTAAATCCATGGCAATGAAGCGTCACAGAGATCTCAACAGAACAAATGTGATTCAGGGGACGTACAGCCCATGACAACTAAGGGGGAAAGCATGTGGCAGGGCAAAGTATTTGGTGACTTCTGTAAGAACCGAGGCCGGAACCCCACAAGTGGGTGGGTGCAAGCAGAGGCTGGGAGGCCAGCCTTTACGGGGGCTGTGCTGTCCAGCTGCAAAGGAGCCCATGGGACCCATGCAACGTGGAACATGAGCAGGGAGGGACAGCCCCTGGGACAGTGTGTTCACACACTGGCCCAGAAGCTGAGGCTGTAGGGAACTGTACTTTATAGCTGGGCACACAGTTCAGTTCACAGGATGCTTGCTTTGCAACAATGAGGGCCTGAGTTCAGATCTGCAGCATACATGCAAGACAGGTGTCTGCACACCTGTAATCCCAGTGCTGGGGAGGGAAGACAACAGGATCCGTGGAGCTCATTGGCCAGACAAGTTTAATGGGCGAGTACCTCTCAGTCCATCGAGATCCTGTCTCAAAAAGAGGTGGACATAAGCCCAGTGTGGTGGTGCATGACTTTAATACCAGCACTGGGGAGGCAGAAGTAGACAGATCACTGTGAGTTCAAGACCAGCTTGAGACTAACTCCAGGTCAGCCTGGGCTACAATAAGACCCAACCTCAAAAAACAACAACAAGCCGGGCATGGTGGTGCACGCCTTTAATCCCAGCATTCGGGAGGCAGAGGTAGGAGGATCGCCGTGAGTTCGAGGCCACCCTGAGATTCCATAGTGAACTCCAGGTCAGCATGGGCTAGAGTGAGACCCTGCCTCACAAAATTTAAAAAAAAAAAAAAAAATTAAACAACAACAACAAAAAAGTAGACACAAGGCTGGGAAGATGGCTCAGTGGGTAAGAACTTTTATCTCTCTCTCTCTTTTTTTTGACACAGGGTCTCACTCTAGCCCAGGCTGACCTGGAATTCACTATGGAGTCTCAGGGTGGCCTCGAACTCACGGTGATCCTCCTACCTGTCTCCCAAATGCCGGGACTAAGAGCGTGCGCCACCACGCATGGTAGGTTAGAGCTTTTGTCAAGCAAGCATGAAAGCTTGAGTGGGTCTAATGTGCTCCAAATTCAATCCCTCAGCACCCGTGCAGAAGCTGTGTGGTTGCGGCCGCATGCAGCTCCTCCAGGCGAGCAGGGCACAGCGCTCGTCTTGCAGCCTTTACTCTGTGGTTAGTTTGGAAGTCTGCAGCTCTCCAAGGTCCAGTTGGTGGCATATGAGGAAGGGCACTGCAAAGGAACTGCCTTTAAGAAGATTCTGAACTGAAAAAATACATAAAAGAAACCTAAGGCTGGGGAGATGGCTCAGTGAAAAAGCACTTGCCATGCAGCTGAGTCTCATGGGACACATTTCTGGAATCTGTGTGTCTATGTAGAGAAGGGACAAGGGACAGAACTTCCCAGAAACTCGCCAATGGCACTGTGGACGAAAGACCCTGCCTCAAAGGTAGAAGGTGAAGACTGACCTTAATGTTGTCCTCTGTTGTTTGAAAGGGCAATGTGACATGCATACACCACTCAACACACATACCAAATAAAACAAGTTTGAGAGCCGGGCGTGGTGGCACACACCTTTAATCCCAGCACCTGGGAAGCAGAGGTAGGTGGATCACTACTACTTCAAGGCCATTCTGAGAGTACACAGTGAATTAATTCCAGGTCAGTCTGGGCTAGGGTGAGACCCTACCCAAAACAAAAAACAAAACTCAAACCCTTTTGTGCCCTGATAGCCTAGAATACAGAGCTTCCTCCCTGATCCGAGCTGCTGTGGCCAGGCAGGGAAGCTGGCCTCCCTCTAGGGGCGAGTGGTGGGTGCTGGTTTGCATCCAGGGCTGTCAGAAACCTGAAAGACCTACGAGTGGGGACAAAGGAGGCCACAAGCAGTGAGTGAACAGACATTATTTATTTACAGAAGTCCAAGTTCTGTATGATACAGGCTTTCTACACACAGTAGCTTAAACAGATTTAGTTTATCTATTTTTACTACCAGAAGGTCAAGAAAAACATTATAACAAACTACTAAGTAAGTTTTTGCTATTTTTTTTTTTGTACAAAGTTAACAGACCATGCATTTCTACCACCCTTCACTTTGAAATCTTTTGCTAAGTGCAAATACTAGATTCTCTCCAGTTTTAAGGCAAATAAATTGGGAGTGGCTAGGCAGTCTCGACTTGGGCAGCAGCCTGAGTATGAGGTTAAGGTGCCAGCTGCCTCAGGGACTCCTGTTGGTCTGACTGGGCTGGTCCACAGGCTCAGGCACTGAGACCAATCACCCCTTTCTGGCTAGTCGGGGAGTCAGTATCCCTCTCCTCCCTAGCCCTGCTGGAACACTGAGGTGCTGGGAGTATCTTGTGGGACTAGATGCCTTTAAGGAGACAGCTAGAATGCATCTTGAAGGACATGTCCGTGGGTTTGACCTTAGGTGGACACTCTCTCTGGTCCCCTATCACCAAGTGCCAGGATCTGGGCGCCACCTATTTGGCTGTCCTTCCAGCTCTTCCAGAAACTGCCAAGCCCGGTGGTGTAGCAGCATGATGGGGCTCTCTGGCTGTGGGCTCGGGAGCTGGGCGCAGACTAACAGTGGTGGGGTACGGCCCACCTGGGGCTGTTTGGACACGTGCAGAGAACACAAGTTGGCTAACACTTAGGGTACGTGGAGGGCCCCATCGCTGCGGCAAGAAGCCTACCTTTCCAAGGCACTGTCGTGACCCACCTGAGCCACCTGTTGGTATACCTTAGCCACATTCAGGTGACCATGGGTTTGTTCATTTTAGTTTTTCAAGGTAGGGTATCACTCTACCCCAGGCTGACCTAGAAGGGTGGCCTTGAACTCACGGCAATCCTCATACCTCTGCCTCCCGAGTGCCGGGATTAAAGGCGTGCGCCATCATACCCAGAGATGGTCTTCTTCCTTTTCTTGTTTGAATCCTCAAAGTGCATTCACTGATAACCCCTCAGCCACCCCTGGAATATACCTGGCACCTCCCTGCCTCCAAGATCTGTATCCTCTGAATCTGCTGGAACCCCACAGCAACACAAGGACAAGGATAGCCTACAAAGGATGAAAAAATGACATGTGTCCACTGCTCAGCAAATAGGCAATGTGCCAAGGTTGTGATGCGAGCAGAGACATGGCGGGAGCCTGCACAAGCCAGGCAGACTCTTACCTGACCTCGGGGAGGACAGCTGCCCTTCAGCCAGCGTGGAGCTCCACCCTCCGCCTGGCTCCGCCAGTAACTGCTGAGGGGAGCGGGGTGGAGAGGTTTGCTGAGACAGCAGCAGCACTGCGGAGACATCTGTACTCTACAGAAGCCCCAAAACATCCTAGGGGAGAGCTGCTCATTGCAGGTTGGTGGCAATGAGCTGTCCGCCAGCAGTGGGGAGCCCAGGGGCAGTTGTGATGGCTAAGGAAAAAGGCCCCTTTGTTTGGTCTAAGTCACTAGCTCTTAGCAGTTGACTGCCAAGGGGAAATAATTTCAACCTGGTTTTCCATGGACAAAAAAAACTGTATGTAGTAAGCCACAGAAAATTTTAATCTAAATGTATGTGAACAGGATCAATTACTTCAGATAACAACAAAACCTGCAACATGGACCATTCTCTGAGGCCCTTTGACCTGAGTGGACCTAGGGCAGGAAGGGAAGAATGCCCTGGCCAGGGGAGGGGGGCCTCATGGCAATGTGTCCAGGATGGGGATGGTCTACAGCCCCTACTGGTTTTCCATAATCTGCCAGGGGAGGTGGCGAGGCAAATGTTCTCAGGGCCCACTTCATGGCTAAGGCCACTCAGATGATACAAGTGGGGAGAGCCAGATGGATCCCCTTACGGGGACCCAGAGGGCAGCAGCCTTGGAGTAGTGGCCCTTGCCAAGGAGGGAGAAGAGGAACACAGTCCCGTCCTTGAGGAGAAGCGAGCAACTGCCATCCACCCCATTTAGAAGGCCAGGACCCCAGGCGTCAGAAGCGATGCCTGGGCTGGGGGCCAAAGTGCATGGGCAGGTTGTGCTCCAGGGGTGCGTGAACGTGTCCGAAGTCATAGTTGATGCGCATGTTGGGCAGGGGGGGCACGTAGGGTGCAGGAACAGGGCCCATGTTGAGTGGGAAGTTATTGAACACAGGCCTTACGGGTGGCAGGGGGAAGGGTGGGTGCACGAAGGCATAGGGTGGCATTTGCGGGTGTAGGTTCTGTGGGACAGGCCGCGGCAGGGCTTCCACACGTTGCACCTTCTCAGGTGGCTTCTCCAGTGGGGGGCCGATGCGTTTGAAGGTGTTCTCTGGAAAGAAACATGAGGTTCAATGGAGGCCGACCGGCTGGCCCTTACTTGGCTGGAATCTTGCCTTTGACTGGGGCTGTATGTCTCCCTCAGCTAGGGACAGGCCAGTATAGGAGGCCACCTGACCCTCAGCATACTGGTTCCTTTGGGACCAGAGGGGTGGCTCTTGAAGCAGGCTGAATAAAGTGTCAAGAAACTACACATTCCCAAGGGTGTCAATTAACTGCTTATCCAGCCCAGCCTGGCCAGAGCCTTAGGGGTGGCTCACAGCAGCTCCAGGACATCCCCGGGATCTCCATGGCGGTGAGTCACAGTCTCTATATTCAAGACTGGCTTTGTATGTTTCCAGACCTCAAACCCATTCTTGGGAGCCCCTCATCTTTGAGAGGTACCCAAACCATACCCAAGGCTGTGACAGCCTTTCCATGACCTAAGTGGTGGCTCCTGAGGGGCAGGGACCCTTGGCCACCATGTGTGGCCAAGGAGAGCACTTGCCTCCATTCTTCCTTTTCTGCTCTTCTTCAGCCTCCTTCTGGATTTCCTCGATCAGCTTCTCATCATCTTCCTAGAGGAAAAAAGCACAGGAAGGGGAGCCTGCAGCAGTGCAGTGAGGCAGGTGGCTGCCAGTCCCATGAGGAGAGCCAGGCGATCAGTGCGTGGGCTCCATGGCAGGCATGCAGGCAGGGCCTGGGGAAGGCTGGAGCCTGCTCTGCTCAGTGCTGCGTGCAGGCAGTGGGAAGATGGATGTCCCAGGGGCTGGAGGTATTCGGGGTAGGTGGGGCCTAAGGAGTTTAGACACTCAGCAGCTCTGGGCACTGCAGACCTTTGATAAGGCTTAGAAGTCCCCTTGCCAGGTCCTGCTGAACAGAAACACCCTGTGGCTCTCGGTGGCTAGGTGGGAGAGGCAAAAGGGAGGGCACAAGAATGCAGGAACAAGCCTGCTGGCTCGCTCCCTCCCCCAAACTCAACACTTAGTGGGTTCATAATAACTAATTCAAACTAGCATCTGGGACAGAACCAGAAATACCTTGAGTATAGATAGCCATGGGCAGTGAGTATTGGGGTATGTGCCGTGTGTTACCCCAAATTCTGATGTGCCATGGAGAGAGAAGCAGGTTGCTGTCCCAGAACAATCCTCAGATGCCAACCAAGTAGCTTTCTAGCTTACTGTGGGAACAGAATACCATTCACTAGATTAAAGCCCTACGCCAGGTGTGATGGCACAAGCCTTAAATCTCAGCACTAGGGAGGCAGAGGTAGGAGAAGGGCTGCGAGTTTGAGGGCAGCCTGGGAATACAGAAGTGAGTGAGTTCCAAGCCAGCCTGGGCTGGGCTATAGTGAACAACTCCACGAAGTGTGTGTTTGTGTGTGGGGGGGTGTCATGAAACCCTACCCCTCCCTGAGGAGTTACTGACAGTTAATGATTACTGGGCAAGGGAGAGTCATATTTTTTAATGATTGTAGCCACTGGTAAATTGCCCATGTTCTGGTAAATAATTTCTCATCCTGTTCATGTAAGCAACCCTAATTTAGCCTCTTCCCCCAGAAAAAAAGCATGGAAGTTATTGTAAGGGGAACTGTTGGAAAGAAGGGTGACAGGAGAGGGTAAGGGTAGGCATATGACTATGGCCCATACACATTATACACATGGATCTAATCTGAGATAGGTGAATGAATGAAAATCACCACCAAGACAGAGGACTTCTTTTCCTGCCAGTTGCAGGTCTCAGGGCTATCATAGGCTGGCTGGCAGGTCTCAAGGGGCTAAGGCCTACCAGGAACAGGGCATGGACTATAGCAGATCTCAGTATGCCAACTGAACCAACTCAAGAGTATTCAGGAGGATAAACCACAGGAGGGGGCCTGTTTCCTGGAGTTTTCTGGAAGCTTCTCCTAAGTTATAAGTAAGCAGGTAGCCAGGCATCATGGATCCCAGCGCCTGAAAGGCTGAGTGAGGCAAGACGACTGCCATGAGCTCTAGGTTAGCCTTGGCTAAGTAAGCCCTATCTCAAAAAGCAACAAACAAACAAAAAACACCCAGAAGGCTGATGTGGTTCAATTAGTGAAGTGCCTGCCTGGCATGCATGAAGACCTGGGTTCCATTCTCAGAACTGGGTGAGACAGGCATGGCGGTGCAGGCCTGTAATCCCAACATTCTGATTATAAACTCAATGTCATCCTCATTTACAGAAGATTCTGTCTCCAAAAAACAAACAAACAAACAAACAACAACAACAACAACAAAAAACTCACGTGGTGGTGGCACACGCCTTTAATCCCAGTACTTGGGAGGCAGAGTAGGAGGATCACTATGAGTTCAAGGCCACCCTTAGTCTCCATAGTGAATTCCAGGTCTGCCTGAGCTAGAGACCCTACCTTGAAAAACAAACAAACAAAAACCAAAAACCATATCCAGAAACATGTCTGTATTCCTTAGACAAGGCCTCTGAGCCCAATCTCCTGCCTGGCTGCTTTGTTTTAGGCCAGAACATTATGAGAACACTGTTTTTTTTTCTTCTCTCTCTCATTATTAATTTGAGAGGGGAGGGAGGAAAGGAGGAGAACAGAGATAGAAAATTGGCATGCCAGGGCCTACAGCAACTGCAAACAAACTCCAGATGCATATACCACCTTGCACATCTGTTTTATGTAAGTCCTGGGGAATTGAACCTGGGTCCTTAGGCTTTGCAGATAGCACCTTAACTGCTAAGCCATCTCTCCAGCTACCCCGGCCCCCGCCACCTTTTGGGTTTTTCCAGGTAGGGTCTTACTCTAGTCCAGACTGACCTGGAATTCATAATGTAGTCTCAGAGTGGCCTCAATTTCACCTACCTCTGCTTCTCAAGTGCTGGGATTACAACTGTGTACCACCACGCCTGGTGACTGTTTTGAGACTGGCTTCATATTTAAAATACCCTAGGTGTGGTGGAGGTTCATGCCTTTAATCCCAGCACTTAGTAGGCATAAGTACATCACTGTGAGTTCGAGGCCTACACAGTGAGTTCCAGGTCAGCTTGGGCTAGAGTTTTGCCTTAGCAAAACTAAAACAAACCCTCGGCTGGCCTGAGCCTCTCAATCTTGAGTTCTGGGATTACAGGTGTGTGCAGTGCACAGCGTGCACACAACTTGGGTTTCTCATGCTGATTTCAGGATGCAGAAGGACAGCAATAGTGGAGCCCAAGAACCACAGAGATCCAGCAGGTACAGTCTGTAGTCTACTTCAAAGGTGACTCAAGTGAGAGCTGAGACAGTACTAGTGACATCACCACACAGGTAAGATGACCCTCGCTGACTTGCGTCAGAAATGGTGTTAAGACAAACCGCAGTGCATGCTGCTCTTTGAGAGGACACGCCAGCTACCAGATCCACAAGACAAAAAGTCATTCAGAACTGGGCTTCGTGATGTAATGCCTTTAATCCCCAGCACTCAGGAGGATCTCTGTGAGTTCAAGGCCAGCCTGAGCTAAAGTAACACCCTACCTCGAAAAAAAAAAAAAATCACTCCGTCACTATGTAGCACATTCCCTCAGCTTCTAAAGGGCTATAGAAAGACAGCCCTTGTAGCAACATGGGTGACCCTAGGGAACACTCAGATGCCAAAAACCAGGTTTGGTCACGACGGTCCCATTAAGCCTCTGTACAGGAACAAGGCAGAGCCTAAACACAGCCACCTCTGACTTGGAAACCCATAGCCTCAGGGTCAAGAGCTCAGGTCTGAGGCAAGACTGCCAGACAGAACTCACTGTGCTCTGCTTTCCTGGTCGGTCACGGAGGACGGCTATAGCATGAGGGACAGGGTGAAAAGCTGCTTGTGGCAGTGTTAGGGTATGCACATACTGATGCCTGCCAGATCTCAGGTCTCAGGCCTCGGGCCCTGGCTTCCTGCGACAAGTCCCCAGCACTGGACAAATCCAACTTGAGGGCTCCCATGGGAGGTTCGTGGCATTGGCAGAGGGGCGAGCTGAGTTTTCAGACAAATCCCAGCAGCTTGTTGAGGAGAGAATCTTGGCTTTCCACTGAGTCCTTCCTGGCCGGGGCTGCCCATCCCAAGAACAGGAAGCAGCCCCCCAGCCTTCCTTCTCTGATCACTCCCTGATGTGGCAAATGTCATCGAGACCATTTGTCCTAAATCCCTGTCTGGAGTCCAGCAGTCCCCTTGGTGTGCAGGACAGTCTACATAACTGAGTGCTGGGGTGACTATGATCTGACTTCGAACCATGAGCAAATTGCCAATGGGCTATATAGTTTAGATCCCAACCTTCAGTCAGGTGGGGTAGAGCAGCCTGCAGGTGGAGGAAGCAGGGTTGAGAGCTCCAGGCTGACATGGGCTACTTTGCCAGACCCCATCTAAAATGAGACTCCCTTTGTCCAAACGGTTGGGAGACACAGGATGCTGTGTTGAGCAACTTTAAAATTACAGTCTTTTCCTAAAGCAAAACAAGCAAACATACACACACCACCACTAGTAGCAGCAGCAGCAACAACACAACCACCAGGATGTGGTCACTCAGCATGCTACATTCCTGGAACTTCCTGCTTTGGTGGCATAGGACCCTTTCTCAACGTCTCCCTTCAGCATGCACAGTTAGGTCCATCAGGCAACGCAGGCTGGACTCAACAAATGACAGTATTTTTTCCCCCCTAAGGTAGGGTTTCACTCTCGTCCAGGCTGACCTGGAATTCACTATGTAGTTTCAGGGTGGCCTCAATCCTCCTACCTCTGCCGGGATCCCAAGTGCTGGGATTAAAAGTGTGTGCCACCATGCCCAGCTTTTAAATGACAGTATTAAACAATTTTTTTTTTTTTGAGTCAGAGAGAGAGACAGACAGACAGACAGACAGACAGACAGAATGGGCATGACAGGGCCTCCAGTCACTGCGAACGAACTTCAGACATATGTGCCACTTTGTGCATCTCTGGCTTACATGGGTCCTGGAGAATTGAACCTTGGTTCTTTGGCTTTGCAGGCAAGATAAGCCATTGCTCCAGCCCAACAAATGACATTTTTATAGGGGCTGGGGAGATGGTTCAATGGTTAAAGGCACTTGCTTGCAAGCCTGTTGGCCAGGGTTCAATTTCCCAGTACCATGTTAAGCCAAATGGGCATTAGTTTGCAGCAGCAAGAGACCCTGCATGCCCACACATGCACAGATAGACAGATAGAAGGAGGAAGGGAGGAAGGAAAAAAAGAAGGAAGGTTGAGTTAGGGTTAATTCTGGTCCTTCTTTGGCTTAGGTTGGAGACAGGGGAGACTGAATCCTGTGGAGACATTCCAGGCATCAGCATGGTGGGGGAGGGACACTTGAGAAAAAAGGGTTGCTTCCAATGGTGCAAATCCTAGGACACACCCCAGCTGCCGGAGCCAGAAACAATAGCAGGAAAGGGGAAGACAGGGCCCCAAGCTAGCAGGGTCATAGTATGGATATTCTCCTGCCTCTGGGGCTGAGTTACTTACAGGAAACTCCTAGGCAGAAGCCTGCCTGGCCACAGCCACAGGGTGAGTAGCCAGTGGAAATTATGACTTTGGAGACCCACACCTGGGCTTGGGCGCTAGCCTTAGCCCCACTCCTCACTGCTCACATACAAAGGGTCTCCAACGGAACACCAGGTACAGCAGCGCAGAGGCACTGGAAGCTGGACCTGACTGCCTCAGGAACTCCTAATTACTTCCCATGCAATGATGGAGTAGAGAGAGGCACCAGGCGTTGGGGAGGTTCCATCTAAGCAGTCCTGCTTCACAGCCTAAACTCTTGGCCATGGAAGCCAAGTCAGGTTTTAGAGTCAGAGCTTGGGAGGGCCTTTGCCTTGTTTGTGTACATTGCTATCTTTCTCCCAAATATTTTCAATCCACGGTTGGATGGATCTATAGATATGGTGGGTCAACCTCGTAACTTTTACTAAGAACTGAAATATTATCTACACATTAAAAGCAATCTTGAAAAAAGTTTAAATAAAATCAGAGGGTGGAGAATATAGTGAGAGAATGCTTACAGAGCATGTGCAAAGCCCTGGTTTTAATCCCTCCCCCTCCCAAATCCCAGACCAGCAAACCCCTCTAGCCTTTCCTATTAAACAAACAAAACCACCCTTGATAAATGCTCACCAGATGTAATGCTTTGGAAATTTTTTGTATACTACCAATGGTGATGGTTGTTTTCATTTTTTCCCCCCTATATCCCACTTTCAAAGCCACTACGATTCCATCGTAGAAAGCTGTTCTGTACCAGGCTTCCCTGCACCAGGGCTCAAGTTCCCACATAGTGCTTGGAAGGGATATTATAAGAGGACACTGAGGCTCTGAGGAGTCACCTCAGGTAAGAAGTGCAGTGAGGCAGGACTGGCAGAGGCTAAGGAACACTGGTCTGAGATCTGGGCCACATTCAATGACCCAAGTACCCAGGCTGCAGGGAAATGTGGTAGGAGCCCCACAGAACCTAAGCAACAGGTGGTGAGTGGACCCAGGTGCAGTACTCCCATCTCTGGGCTGTAGAAGGCCCCAATAAACTTGGATGAATAACCTTCCCTGTCCTCTTTCTGGTTGCTCCCAATTTTATTATTATTATTTTCAGAGAGAGGGAGGGAGGGAGAACGAATGAGAATGGGAGTGCTAGGGCTTTCAGACACTGTGAACAACTCCTGACGCATGTGCCCCTGGAGATTTGGATAGGAGTTCTTAGGCTTCACAAGAATGCACCTTAATCGCTAAGCCACCTCTCCAGCTCTGCTCCCAATTTAAACAGATCCACAGACAACTTCTTTCTGAAGAGCTGGGCCAGCTAAGATAGGAGAGTGTAGAAACTGATTAGTGACAAAAATGTCCTAAGAAAAATAGGGTCTTCAAAGATCGAAGTTTAGAGAGATGGAGAGATTGTTTGCAAAGCCTGCTGGCCTGGGTGCCATTCCCCAGTACAGACAAAAGGTCAGATGCACAAAGTGGGGTGTGTGTGTAATTTGTTTGCAGCAGCAAGAGGCCTTTGTGCACCTGGAGTTCATTTGCAGTGCTGAAGGCCACGACGTGTCTCTTTATTGCCCTCTCTCAAACAAAAATCAATTTTTTAAAAACTTTTACTTTTTAAAAATTTATTTGAGGGGGGCATGGTGGCACAAGTCTTTAATCCCAGCACTCAGGAAGCAGAGGTAGAAGGATTACCATGAGTTTGAGGCCATCCTGAGACTACATAGTTAATTCCAGGTCAGCCTGGACCAGAGTGAGACCCTACCTCAAAAAATCAAAATTATTTGAGGGCTGGATAGATGGCTTAGAGGTTAAGGCACTTACCTGCAAAGTCAAAGTGCCCAGGTTTGAATCCCTAGGACCCACGTAAACCAGATGCATAAGGTCAATGCGCCTGGAGGCCCTGGTGTGCCCATTTGCCTCCTCTCCCTCTCTCACAAATAAATAAATAAATAAATAAATAAATAAATAAATAAATAAATAAATGTTTAAAAATATTTATGTGAGAAGGAAAGAGGCAGAGAGAGAAAGAGAGAGAGGGAAGGAGGGAGGGAGAAAATGAATAAATATGGAAGAATGGGCACACCAAGGCCTCTAGCCACTGCAAACTAACTCCAGACACATGTACCACCGTGTGCATCTACCTTATGTGGGTCCTGGGGAATCAAACCTGGATCCTTTGGCTTTGCAGGCAAACGCCTTAACCACTAGGCAATTTATCCAGCCCTAACAAATAATTTAAAAAATGTGGGTACTGGAAAATTGAACCTGGGTTATCAGGCACTGCAGGCAAGTGCTTTAACTGCTGAGCCATCTCTCCAGCCCATACACACACACACACACACCCCCGCGTCACTAGCTCGTTCTAGCCTGAGTTGGCCTGAACTTCACTATGTAGTCTAAAACTGACCTCCAACTCACGGCAATCCTCCTACCTCTGCCTTCTAAGTGCTGGAATTAAAATCATGTCCCACCATGCCCGGCATGTTTTAAAAATATATTTAATTAAAAAATAATTCATTTCATTTATTTATTTTCAAGGGGAGATAGAGGAGCGAGTGAGTGAGTGAGAATGAGCATGCCAGGCCCTCTTGCCACTGCAAACAGACTCTCGATGCATGTGCCACTCTGTGTACATGGCTTTATGTGAGTACTGGGGAAGTGATCCCAGGTTGCTAGGTTTTGCAAGCAGGTAACTTTAACCTCTGAGCCATTTCTCTAGCTCAGTAAATAAATATACACCTTAACTGCTGAGCCACCTCAGCCCATACGTATATGTAAAACATTTAAAATTTTTTTTGTTTTGTTTTTTGGTTTTCTGAGGTAGGGTCTCACTCTAGCCCAGGCTGACCTGGAATTCACTATGTAGTCTCAGGGTGGCCTCAGACTCATGGTGATCCTCTTACCTCTGCGTCCTTAGTGCTGGGATTAAAGGCGTGCACCACCAATGCTTGGCCCTGTTTTTTAATTTTTATTTATTTGAGGGGGGGGGGAGGAATGGGCACACCGGGGCTTTTAGCAACTACAAACAAGCTCCAGATGCATGTGCCACCTTGTGCATCTGGCTTATGTGGGTCCTTTGGCTTTGCAGGAAAATGCCTTAACCATTAAGCCATCCTTCAAGCCCACAATATGTATGTTTTTAAAAGGAGTTGGGCATGATTGTACACGTCTTTAATCCCAGCACTCGGGAGGCACAGGCTGAAGGATTGCTGTGAGTTCAAGGCCACCCTGAGACTACAAGTGAATTTAAGGTCA
The DNA here is from genome assembly GCF_020740685.1 of Jaculus jaculus. NCBI lineage: Eukaryota > Metazoa > Chordata > Mammalia > Rodentia > Dipodidae > Jaculus > Jaculus jaculus. The sequence goes on from NC_059103.1 coordinate 3,836,249, forward strand.
GCTTGGGCTAAGCAAGGGGAGATCCTACCTCCAAAAAAAAAAAAAAAACAATAAAACCCCTAAAACAAACAAAAAAAAGGTGGGGGGGGGGGAGAAAGGAGAGTTAGGACAAGTCAGGCTGGGGTTAAGTGAACCACTACACAATGCCTCTCCTGACACCACAGCTGCTCTAAAAGGAAAGGCTCTTGGTCATCAAAGTCCATAAGGGTGGGGAAGAAACACGAAGCACCCTGGGGTGGACCAGGATACACCAAGTGCAGAGTCAAGGACAAAGGATAAGTGCCACGTGAAGCTCAAGCCTCAGCACCCAGCAGAACTGGAAGTGCTCTAAATAAAGCAGCCAGAGGACTTCCATCCTTGAGTTCTTTTGAGCTCAGCAGCTCCTTCCAATGCAAGGAGTGGGGGAGTGCGAGGGGAGCCAGACCCACTGTAGAAAAGGCGGGGACTAAGCTGCTCTAGAAACTTGTAGAAAGAGAAGCAGAAATCACGGCTGAAGTCTTAGCAACTGAAGGGCAAAATGCAGGAAGAGAAACTTTGACTGTCTGGAGGGAGAGGCAGGAGTGTTTTCTACAGCACACATACTGTGTGGGTCCTAAAATGGATGCTTGAGCACTTGGCCAGAACTACTCTTGCCAAAGCCTTTAAGGTGATCCTATTTTCTGGCCACCATGCCTGGCATACCTGCTGACCAGCCTCCTGTGATTACTGGGGAAGGGGGAGGAGAAGGATGAGCAACTTAACTTCTTCCCCCAGAAAGGTGACAGGCACTGGCAAATTGCCTGCTGTGCCCCTCCCGTAGTGCTGGGGCTACGATCCTGGTCATGTGTGGCTACAGCTGTTGTTAATAAACTTGCAATGATTTCATGAAAGGCTTCCAAAGGGCGGAAGATTTAGTTTCACATTATTCCCAGCTCAGTTGTGGACTGCCTGAGCCAAAGCACCCCTGCCCCCACGTTCAGCTGTCTCCCTGCAACAGGAAACTGGGAGGGGGGAGGCCAGGGCAGGGGAAGGGGAGGCACATGCTGCGCAGCTGGCTGGTGGGAGCTGGACAATGTGCTGGGGAGTAGCAAAGACTTCACAGGCTCCATGGCTTCTGCAGCCATCTGCCCGTCACCGTGGAAGCCTGCCATCTGCCCGTCACCGTGGAAGCCTACCATGCAAATGCTTCCTCAAGGAACTGGAGGCAGCTAAGAATGTGGCTCCCCATCCCCAAGGTAGGGTCTCAGTCTAGCACAGGCTGACCTGGAATTCACTGTGCAGTCCCAAACTAGCCTGGAACTCAAGTGATTCTCCTTCCTACCTCTGCCTCTCAAGCGCTGGGATTAAGGCCGTGCACTGCATGCGATGCAGAATATGGCACGTTTGACTCCTGTCCAGGTCAAGTGCTCAGGCAGGGCCTGTTATGATCCTCTGAAGACCTGTTTCCAGGGATGACTTTCACTGGACTGTTCCGCCTGCCCTCTTTGGCAAAATTCTTCAGTGACATCCTTATCCTCATACAGGGAATCTGGTGCCCTCTACCCCATGCTACCTAAGGCTCACCTACCAGTTAGTTGCAAGGCATCCTACTGTATAGGTGTGAAGGGAGGGAGAAGCAGCAGAAGTCCAGTTTTAATGACACTTTAGAGATGATGCTCCCCCTCCTTGTATTTTATTTCTCCTATTTATTTGTTTGTAGTGTGAATGTGTGTGTGCTTGTGCACTCGTACACGTACACACACACACACACACACACACACACACGCGCGCGCGCACACACATCGCTTGCCACTGCAAATCAGCTTTATTAGGTCACTAGGGATTTGAACTTGGGCCAGCAGGCTTTTCAAGCAAGTATGCCTTTAACCATGGAGCGAACTCTCTAGTCCTTCCCTTTTCACACCCCCACCCCCAGGTAGGGTCTCACTAGCTCAGTGCAACCTGGGCTGCACTCTAGTGCCAGAACAAACAACTATCCTCTTATGTCTGCCTCCTCCTGCTGATTAAAGGTGCCCATGCATCACCATGTCTGTCCCTCGAGAGAGGGAAAGAAAGGGGGGGGAGGGGATGAGAGAGAATGGATGCTCCAGGGCACCCAGCCACTGTAAACTAACTCCAGACGCATGTGCCACCTTGTGCATCTGGCTTATGTGGGACCTGGGGAATCGATCCTAGGTCCTTTGGCTTTGTAGGCAAGCACCTTCACTACTAAGCCATCTCTCTAGCCCCTCGTTTCTTTTTTGCTTTAAAAATATATTTTATTTACTTATTTGAGAAAGAGGAAGAGGGGGAGAGAGGGGAGAGAGAATATGCATGCCAGGGCCTCCAGCCACTGCAAACGAGCTCCAAATGCATGCACCCCCTTGTGTATCTGGCTCACGTAGGTCCTAGAGAGTCGAACTGGAATCCTTTGGCTTTGCAGGCAAACACTTTAACCATTAAGCTCACTCCCCAGCCCTTGTTTTTTGCATGTGTGTAGTATATCCACAAGTATATGCCATGTGTTCTCATGTTTGTACAGGAAGTGCTCTTAACCACTAAGCCACCTTTCTAGCCCACTCTTACATTTTCATACAGAAACAACGGCATTCAAAACAGTGAATAAGCCACACATGGTGGTGTGCACACCTTTAATTCCAGCACTTGGGTGGTAGAGGTAGGAGGATTGCTTTGAGTTGGAGGCCACCCTGAGATTACATAGTGAATTCCAGGTTAGCCTGGGCTACAGTTAGATCCTACCTCAAAAAATAAAACAGAGCTGGGCGTGGTGGCACACGCCTTTAATCCCAGCACTCGGGAGGCAGAGGTAGGAGGATCTCCGAGAGTTCGAGGCCACCCTGAGACTACATAGTGAATTCCAGGTCAGCCTGAGCCAGAGTGAGACCCTACCTCGAAAAACAAAACAAAACAACAACAAAACAAACCAAACAAACAAACAAAAAAAAACCACACACAACAAACCCACAAATCAAAACCAGACAGTAAATAAAACAAGAAATCAGAAGCTAAGGCTAACTGGAAGCTGGGCGACTGGCATCATGAGGCTCCCTATTTTATTTCCTCCTCCTCCTCCTTTTTTTTCTTTTTCTGGTTTTATGAGGTAGGATCTCGCTCTAGCCCAAGCTGACCTGGAATTCACTATGTAGTTTTAGGGTGGCCTCCAACTCACAGCAATCCTCCTACCACTGCCTCTTAAGTGCTAGGTTTCCTTCTTTATTTTTCAGCAAAGACAGAAAGGGAACACCAGGACCCCTTGGCTACAAATGAACTGCAGATGCATGTGCACCTGGCTTTGTGTGAATGGGGGGAATCGGACCCAAGCCAGCAGGCTTTGCAAGCAAGTGACTTTAACCACTGAACCATCTCCCCAGCCCCACTCAGCTACCATGAGCTCTGCCACACTCTCAGACTGCAGTGGCCTGGGTGATGTTCTGGTGATATGAACTCTTAGTCAGATACTGGTCCCTTGACTGCCTTGCTTTCAGACAGTTGTGGATAAGAGTTAGCACTCTGGTGTTCAGCAATGTCAGATTTTATTTTTCTTCCAATATTGGAGACTGGCCCAAAGGCTTTTGCATGCTAGGCAGCAATCCATTTCTGAGCTGCACCTAACCCCATATCTGACCCTTTAAGTGCTGATACTTGGTACTGTATTTGCTTCTTAAATAAGTCACCCTGTTTCATAAGACCTGTTTTTGGCTTATCTGTGGTAATGAACTGAGAAAGGAGGCTACTATTCACAATTCAAGCCCTCAGCAGTCATTCAGGTTTCTAAGCCACCTCTAGTCATTAGGACTCAACTCCTCTGTGCTCCGAGCCAGGCAGGAACAATTCCCTGGCTGACAATGCAAGTCTCTTCCCTGACTGCTAGTTAATGAAGCCAGAGGATGGGCCCAGGACACTGTGAGCTTTGTCTCTAGGGCTTCTGAATGGCTTTGTGTTCTCAGAGGGCACAGCAAATGCTGGGGTAGAATTCAATCAGTCTCCTAGTGAGAATCAAGGAAACCAGGCTGATCCCTGGTTTGATGGGAAGAGGACAAACAGAACAAAATCTATGCCGTGGTGACCAGAGGAAATTGGAAGGACTGGTATATGCCTAACCTTGTTTTTAAACTTTGAGTAATCAAAGAACCTTCTTTTTGTTAAAAAAAATTATTTATTGGGGGGCAGGGAGGCATATAGACAGAATGGCGCACCAGGGCCTCCAGCCGCTGCAAATGAACTCTAGACGTATGAGCCACTTTGTGCATCTGGCTTATGTGGGTTCTGGGGAATCAAACCTGGGTCATTAGGCTTTGCATGCAAGTGTCTTAACCACTCAGCCATCTCTCCATCCCGCAAAGAGCCTTCTTTAGGCTAGAAGATGACAGTCCAGCAGAAAATGGGCTGGTGCTTTTGCTGCAGCAAGCAGACAGGGAGGCGGGACACAAGACTTCATGAGGTACAGGAAGGGCGTGGAGGAGAAACAAGACACGAAGGAGCAGAGATGGTGTGAGCATAGGCCAGACTGCTGTCCTTGTCAGTGACATCCAATTAAGAGATGAAAAAGGGCTGGAGAGATGGCGTAGCGGTTAAGCGCTTGCCTGTGAAGCCTAAGGACCCCGGTTCGAGGCTCGGTTCCCCAGGTCCCACGTTAGCCAGATGCACAAGGGGGCGCACGCGTCTGGAGTTCGTTTGCAGAGGCTGGAAGCCCTGGCGCGCCCATTCTCTCTCTCCCTCTCTCTGTCTTTCTCTCTGTGTCTGTTGCTCTCAAATAAATAAATAAAAAAAATTAAAAAAAAAAAGAGATGAAAAATTGGGCTGGAGAGGTGGCTTAGCGGTTAAGCATTTGCCTGTGAAGCCTAAAGGACCCTGGTTCGAGGCTCGGTTCCCCAGGACCCACGTTAGTCAGATGCACAAGGGGGCGCACACGTCTGGAGTTCGTTGCAGTGGCTGGAGGCCCTGGCGCGCCCATTCCCTCTCTATCTGTCTCTTTCTCTCCCTCTCTCTGTCACTCTCAAATAAAGAAATAAAAATGACAAAAAATATTAAAAAAAAAAAAAAAGAGACGAAAACTCAGTCCCTATTTCCACCTGAAGTTCTGGAGATGTGAGCTGGATAGTCTGTACAGGGAAATTAACAGAATGTCCAGGCCTGTAACAAAGGCCCACCTAGGTACCAGACGAGCATCCCTTCCTTAGCAGGCTGTCTCCTCCAACACAGGAAAACGTGGCTCTCCCTTTTCCATAAGCCTTCTAGGTGACAAGATGGTAGGCTTGCTGAGTGAGGGTCCCACTGGGTAGTGAGCTGCAATGACCAGATAATCCCTGAGGTCATTTCCCAGCCTTGTGAGCACTGCAGCCTGCTCCCGACAGAACATTCCTAACATAAGCACACCTGGTCTCCAGCAGGCTGTTTTTCCACTGAGATGGCTCTGACCATGGCATATTCCTTTAACAAGGGCTAAAGTCACCCACCCCCATCCATTGCCATGAGAATGGTGAATCTGTGACTGGCATTTTCTTGTGTCAGACCTGTTGTAGCAGAGGAACGCTTTGATTTTCAAAGCGCTGGCCCAAATAGTGAAGTCAAGAAATTTGGGTAAGGGCTGGAGAGATGGCTTAGCAGTTTAGTTGCTTGCCCACAAAGCCTCAGTTTGATTCTCCAGGACTCACATATGCCAGAAGCACAAGAGGGCACATGTGTCTGTAGTTTGTTTACAGTGGCCGAGGGCTTGGAATGCCCATTCTCTATCTGCCTCTGTTTCTCTCTCTCTTCCTCAAAAACAAAAACAAAGAAAAACAAACAAAAAAAAAAGGTTGAATCCCCCTCCCTCCTCCTGTGTTTGGTGCTCACCGCCTTGTCTGAGGCAGGGGCTCATGCTCATTGCTGAACTGTCAGGCTAGCTGGTAGGTGAACTTCTATCTAGGACAGTCTCCTAACTGTTTTCTTTCTGGGATATACATGCTCACACCACAGTGTACAGCTTGTGCATGGCAAGTGCTCTATACACTGAGCTGTCTCCCCAGCACAAATACCAATTATTTTGTGGTCGAACTAACAATTCTCCTGTCTCCACCCACCTCAGGGCTAGGGGGACAGGTGTTTGTAGTCATACTTGGCATTTTTTGTTTATTTGTTTCTTGAGGCAGGGTCTCACTCTAGCCCAGGTTGACTTGAATTCACTCTGTAGACCTGGCTGGTCTCAAACTCAGTGATCACTCCAGCTCAGCCTGCAAAGAGTTGGAATTCCAGGGATGAGCCACCACACCTGGGTTTAACACCTGGCTTTTATTTTATTTTTTTAAAGAACTTTTCTATTTTTTATTATTTATTTTGGGAGAGAGAGAGAAAACGGGCATACCAGGGCCTTTAGCTGCTGTGAACAAACTCTAGATGTGTGCACCCCTTTGTGTGTATGTGCGACACTGCATGCTTGATTTACTGCATCTGGCTAGGTGGGACCTGGGGATTTGAACATGAGTTCTTAGGCTTCCCAGGCAAATGCCTTAACCGCTAAGCCATCTCTTCAACTATATTTGCAAATTCTAAAATAGAGATATATAACATTACTTTTTGTATTCTTCCAAAATTTGCGTATATAAAATGTAATTGGTTTCTTTAAGGTAAGTTAAGTATGGTTTCTAAACTTAAGACTATGGACCAGGGATATGGCTCAGTGGTTAAAGGCGCTTGCCTGCAAAGCCTGCCACCTTGTGTTCAATTCCTCAGTATCCATGTAAAGCCAGATGCACAAAGTGTTGTATGCATCTGGAGTTCATTTCTCTCTCTTGCAACTAAATATAATAAAAATATTTTAAAAAATAAACTGGGGTTGGAGAGATGGCTCAGCAGTTAAGGCACTTGCCTAAAAAGCCTAATGACCAAAGTGTGATTCCTCAGTACCCACATAAAGCTAGATAGACAAAGTGGTATATGCATCTGGAGTTTCTTTACAATGGCTGGAGGTCCTGGCAAACCTAGTCTCTCTGTCTCATCGCTCTCCCTTTCTGCATTTAAATAAGTAAAAAAATGTTTAAAAAATAAACTTATACTACTTTAAATAATTAGGGCGTTTGTAGACAGACCTTTTTGAACTTGTCTAATTGTTTCCTTAGCTAACTTTTCTAATAAATGAACTGGTAGGCCAATGAATATACATTAAAATTTCTCTTGGAAACAAAAGACAACCCAAAACATCAACAAAACAAAACAACGAACTCAAGGTAGGAGGATCACTGAGAGTTCAAGGCCACCTGGAGGCTAACATATGAATTTGAGATCAGCCTGAGCTAGAGTGACACCCTACCTCGACCCCCCCCCCCAAATAAATAAATAAAATTAAATAGAAAAACCTTTGAGCTGGGAAGATGGCTTGGTGGTTAAAAGCACTTGCTTGCGAAGCCTGTCAACCTGGGTTCAATCTCCCAGCACCCACGTAAAACCAGAAGCAAAGCGGCACACTTATCTGCGATCCTACTGTACCTAGGATGAGGGGTGGGGCAGACCCAGGAAAATTCCAAGGTTTTTCATTTTCCAAAGCACGAGAACCTGTTTCAAAGAAGGTGGAACACAAGACACCTGATGTTGATCTTTTGACAGCCACACATGCACTATGGCAACCCCAACAAGAAACAAAGCAAACCTTTTGATCTGCCAGGAATGGGCATGTGGCCATAATCCCAGCTGGAAGGGTGAGTGAGGCAGGAGGATGGCAAGTCTGAGGCCAATCTGGGCTACTCAGGCAGCCCTGTCAATAGCAGCAGAACCCCTCTGACCTATGCACCCTCCTGATCCCATGTTACGTCTTCCCTGCCACATCCTCAACAGGCTGAACCATATTCGTCACTTTGACAGGTGATATTCCATCTCCTTTTGACTTATTTAGCATTAATTCCCAACTTCAATGGGTAGACAGAAAAGCCAGCAGCCTTTTATAACTTTTTCTGCCTATCTGTAATTCTCTTTTCACTTCCCTGCCCATTCTTTCCAGGTGTAGTAGTGAACAGACTGAGTTGGCTTACCAGCAGAACACTTGCCTCTTTCACAGTAAGGGAAATTTAGCTGTGTTCATTTTGACCTAAAACACATGTGGTCTTCCATCTTTGGTGCTGTTGGGGCCAAATGATTAAGTTTTGGCTAATGGGACCAAAGCAGAAGTGACCAGAGACAAGGCAGTTCTTGGAAATACAACATTCTTTCTTTAAGAAAGAGCTGGATGGGGCTAGAGAAATGGCTTAGCGGTTAAGGTACCTGACTACAAAAATCTAGTGATCAGAGTTCGATTCCCCATTACCCACATAAAGCCAGTTGCACAAAGTGGTGCATGCAACTGGAGATCGTTTGCCATGGCTGGAGTACCTGGCATGCCCATTATGTCTGTCTCTTCAATCTCTCTGCATGCAAATAAATGAATGGATAAATAAAATCAAAATTATTGTTTTTTGAAGAATTTATTTTATTTATATGAGAGGGGGAGGGAGGGAGAGAGAGCGCAAGAGAGAGTGTGAGTTAGGTTATGGTCATGCAGGGCCTCCGATCATTGCAAAGGAACTCCAGACACATGCATCACCTTGTGCATTTGGCTTACATGGGTACTGAGGAATTGAACCTGGGTCTTCAGGCTTCACAGGCAAGCACCTTAACCACTAAGCCATCTCTTTAGCCCAAAAATTATTATTTTTCTGTTTTTTCAAGGCAGGGTCTCCCTCTAGCTTAGGCTGACCTGGAATTCACTATATAGTCTCAGGTTGGCCTTGAACTCATAGCAATCCTCCTTTCTCTCAGTCCCGAGAGCTGTAATTACAGGCAAAAATTATTTTAAAAAAGCTATTCCTGCCTTATTTCTGGTTCCCCAACAGACTCAATTTGTTTGACTCCCTCTCTCCTCTCTTTCTGGTTTTTCAAGGTAGGGTTTCACTCTGGCCCAGGCTAACGTGGAATTCACTATGTAGTTTCTGGGTGGCCTCGAATTCATGGTGATCCTCCTACCTCTTGTCTCCTGGGTGCTGGAATATATTTTGTTTTTTTGAGGTAGGGTCTCACTCTAGCCCAGGCTGACCTGGAATTCAGCCTGTATTCTCATGGTGGCTTCAAACTCATAGGGATCCTCCTACCTCTGCCTCCTGAGTGCTGGGATCAAAGGTATGCACCATGCCCAGCTTAAAGGACATATTTTGAAGACAATAAATTCTACATTATTCTCAGTTTGTCAACATCGACTGTAATGCTAATTTGAGAGTGGCTTTTCAGTGAAGCTGTGACACAAACAAGAGAAAACCCAGCAGTGAGTAGTGAATTCTTACTAAATTTCCCCGTCTCCCAAATCTCCACAATGTTTCCCCCCTTAAAAAAGAGGTCCTTGCAAAGGCTAGATCCAGTGTTTTTCGGGGACACAGGACTCAGCAGAGCGTAGCTAGCTCGGATGCCACAGTTCTTTCCCTGTGCAGTGCGCTGGTGATAACACACTGGGGATTCTTTTTTCTTTTTTAAAATATGCACTCCAGGGCCTCCAGTTACCACAGATAAACTCCCGTGTGCCACCTTATGAATGTGGCTAATGTGGGTACTGGGGAATTGAACCTGGGTCCCTAGGCTTTGTAGGCAAGCAGTTTATTCATTAAGCCATCTCTCCAGCCTCGTTTGACTTTCTTGGTGCTCTTGCTCCTTCTGCAAGCTTAGCTACAAATGCTTCCCAAGGTGGACACCTGCTCATCCCTTGCCCTGTGAATATTTCAGTTCTGCCTATCTATTTTTGTATCTACCATCTAGAAGACAGGGTAGCCCCAGGCTTTCAACACTCTATGTAGCTGAGGATGACCTTTATTTTAACTTCCTGTCTCTCCTTCCCAAGGGCTAGGATTACAGGTGTGTGCCACCATGTCTGGTTTTATGCGGTGCTGGGATCAAAGTCAAAACTTCATACATACTTGAACAGGTACTCGAGCCCAATCCCCAGCCCCTCACTGTGATTTTCTGAAGCCACAAAGGAATCCTGTTTTATACTGTTAGGTTGGAAATTCTGTGAGAATAGGGCTTTGTTATTTCTTCAGAGATGTGACTGTTTCTTTCTGGGGGAGCTCTGATAGGGTCTCATGTAGCCCAGACAGGCTTCTAGTTCCCTATGGTAACACGTGGGCCTATAGTGTGTGTAGGTTAGAAGTTGATGTCTGGTGATTTTCTCAATTGTTCTCTATCCTGTTTGTGCTTAAACTTTAATGTTTCTCAATTTTTATTTACTTGCAAGGAGAGGGGAGGGGGACGGAAAGAGATGCATGCACTACTTTGTGCATCTAGCTTTTTCAAGACTTTACAAGCAAGTATCTTTAACTGTTGCGCCAACTCTCCAGCCCCATCTCATGTTTTTTAGCCTATGCGTATGTGTGGATGTGCACACCCTGTGTAAGGATGTGCAGAAGACACCGGAGGGTCTCAATAGTGTCCTTCCCTGTTGCTACTCTGCCTTATCTCCTTGAGACACGGTGTCTCACTGAACCTGAAGTGCAATGTTTTCCAGCTACACTAGTTGGTCAGAGAGCCTAAGGGATTCTCTTGTTCCCATCTCCCATGTGCTGGAACTACTGGCACACTCCTCTACCTCAGGTATTAATGTGCAGGCTAGGTCTCTCCACTCAGGTCCTCATACTTGTGCAAGTACTGCACTGACTGAGCCATTTCCACACACCCCTTTTCTTTTAAAGCTGAAATCAAGAATTTAGGTTTAGATAGGTATAGCAATACGTGTCTACAATCCTAACACTTGGCAGGCAGAGATCAGACATTCTAGGTAATCTTCTCCCCCCCCCCCCACCGCCGCCCTGCAGGCAGGGTCTTGCTCTAGCCTAGGCTGACTTGAAATTCATTATGTAGTCTCAGGGTGGCCCTGAATTCATGGTGATCCTTCTACCCCTGCCTCCTACAAGTGCTAAGATTAAAGGCTTGTGCCACCATGCATGGCTGTCCAGATAATCTTTGTAAAAAGTGAGTTTGACTTGGCTGTGGTAGCCCACACCTGGGAGGCAGAGGTAGGAGGATTACTGTGAGTTCAAGACCAGTCTGAGACTACATAGTGAATTCCAGGTCAGCCTGGGCTAGAGTGAAACCCTACCTTGAATCCCTGACACCAAAAAACCTGAAAAACAACAACAAAAAACAAAACAAACAAACAAAACAACCCACCACCAACAGAAACAATGACTTTGAGACCGGTGGGGGCCATAAGACAACTTATCTGAAACAAACACCAAACCACATCAAAACCATCTACACCACGACAGTGGCTCACTGGTGAGAGATTCATGAGAGCTCTGTTAGTATGCCTCGCTTGAGCTATCTCTGTTGAGCCTTGGTGGCAGCACTGTGCCACCAGTAAGTCCCTTTAATGGTTTATGTTCTGGAATACTTCAGCTGGCACAGAAGTCCCCAAAGGGATGAAAGAATTTGCCCACAAAACTCTTTTGAGATGGTGTCTCCCTTCTGTTGCCCAGGCTGGTCTCTCAAGTGATCTTCCCACCTCAGCCTCCTGAGTAATGGGTTGCAGGGGCATGCGCTACACCCAGCTTACTTCGTGATGAGCAGCTTGTTTTATATATTTTATTGACAACTTCCATATTTAGAGAGGTAATAAACCATGATAATTCTCTCCCCTCCCTCACTTTCCCTCTCACAAATCCACTCTCCACCATATCTCCTCCTTCCCTCTATTAGTCACTCCTTTTATTTTGATGTCATCATCTTTTCCTATTATGAGGTTCTTGTGAAAGTAGTACTAGGTGCTGCCAGGTCACGGATATAGAGGCAAGTTTCTGTCTGGACAATTGCAAAGCAGTCTTACTCTTCCTCTGGCTGAGCAGGTTTTTTGTTCTTTTTTTCCTTCTTCTCAAGGTAGGGTCTCACTCTACCCTAGGCTGTCCTGGAACTCACTCTATGGTACCAGGCTGGCCTTGAACTCACCAACAGAAACATCTACCTCTGCCTCCCAAGTGCTGGGATTAAAGGCATGCGCCACCACACTCTGCTCATCTATTTTTTAAAAAATATTTTCATTTTATTTATTTTCAAGGAAGGAGAGAATAGAGACAGACAGAGAGAATGGGCGTGCCAGGGCCTCCAGTCATAGCAAACAAAATCCAGATGCATGAGCCACTTTGTGCATCTGGCTTTATGTGGGCACTGGGGAATCCAACTCTGGTCGTTAGGCTTTGCAGGTAATTGCCTTACCCACTAAACCCTCCTATATGTTTTTATGAGTCTGAATAGATCATGTATTTACAGAATGTTTTCATTCCATGTATACAGGGCTGTTCCCCCACATGGAACTAGGAAGCCATGCATGTACTCACAGTAGGGTCGGTCCAGAGAGAACATCTTGAACACTCCTGGCAAGGGGCTCCTGGAGAGCGAGGATGCTGGCAAAAGTGGTCATAGCCGTTGATGGGCACGCGACAGAGGTAGCACATCTGGGCACCACAGCGGCAAGACATGCGGTTGCAGCCTTCCGACTTGATGAGGCCAGTCCCGCACTTGTGGCACTTTCTAATGCGGGCAGCAGTCATTTTCTCTTCACTGAGAAAAGAAAACATGATTGGAGCTGGCAGGAAAGATGAGCACAGAAAAATATTACCGCCATTAAGTATTTATTTCTTTCCAACATGTAATGATTGCCTGCAGCTTTTAGTGACATTCAAACAGCAAAAAGATCCTATGTTTTAAGAGCCAGAGAACTGGGCTCAAAGTTTATTATAAAACCTTGGGTAAATTTCCCAACTGCCTAGACACTCAACTTCTAATTTTCAAATTGGGAAAACACAACTTTCTCATGACCTGGGTTCCAGGTAAGACATAAGGTCCCTGGCACAGTGCCTGGTACCTTTGCAGTCAGAAAAATGATTTCTCTGTTATAGGGGTCCTAGAGACTTCCAATGGAGAGAAGAAAAAAAAAAAAAAAACAACACCTCATAATCTTCCTAAACTATGGGTTTAGACACGTAAAACACGATAAATAGGATCTGGTAGCCTAAGCCTTACACGTCTGGACTTCTGAACAGTTGGCCTGGGGGTGGGTATTACTTCTGTGTTGCAATAGGCTACTTCCCATGTCATAAGCCCACATTCCCAAGGCCCACTGCAGTGAGGCTGTTTTCAGAATCATGTGAACTGATTAAGTTGGACAGGCAGCTAAAGTCAAAATGACAGAGTGCTCTTTATCAGAAGCTGCTAGTCCCAGCTACAAAACCATACTTTTCACATTCCTCTGCTAAACTGGTGGCCTTAAAGGCAGAGTGTGAAGGGCTGTGTGTTGTACACTCTGCTGGAAGTATGCAGGGTCCCAAAAACAGCAAGTTCAAAGGTCTGCTACTGAATGCACAGCGGCCAAAATGTGGCCAGTTGCAAGCTGTGGCTCATAGCACTGGAGTCCAGGAGGGGAGTCTGACAGGAAGTGCTCTGATTGTAGATATGTGGAAGAGCTTGCTGCAGTGAGCTCCTCATATGGCAGATCATGTGTCTAAATATGTGTCAAAGCATTAGAAAATTGGATGCTATGAATTCATATCCAATCTGCCAGTGGCACAAAAGGAAGGAAAGCAGAACGTTAGCTAGAGAAGAATTGGCACTCAGTGCAAGTTACAGAAGAACAAGTGGTTTTTAAGCTCTTTTGAACAGGAAGACAAAGTTTAAAGTGAATTTACCATTGGTAACTTAAGAGTAGAGCATATGTTGATGATATTAATTACTGAGCAATAATGAAAGATTTTCTTTTAGTGGTATCGGCTATGACACAAAATTCTGATGACAAAGTTTCCCATATGAAAAGCTGTGTGCAAAACACAAGTTCAGTTTTCTGGAAGTACACCCTGGAGTCAGGCCTGGGTTTCAGCTGCTGTGCTGGCTGGCTTGACTTTTCCCCTGGCCAGCGTGCAGCATGTAACATGTAGCATACTGTGTGAGAAGAAGCTAAAACGACAATCAAGGTTACACTGGTTTCCCAAAGGTTCAAAGACAGGGTATATTTGCTTGTTCTCTTCCCACCAAGTTGCCACGTGTGAATAATAGGTGTGGTTAGGAAGAAAGGGTAGTACCAAGGAATCCATGAAGAATGCTTCCAAGTCAACACTGCTGAGATGATCAAAGAGCTATCTGACACTGCATGAAGCTGGCCCAGTCTACTGCTTTTGTATTCACTAGAAGATGATACAGAGGACCAGAATGATCCTACCAAAGTCTGCTACTATGAGAATGTGGTGCCAAGGGGAATGAGGAAAAGCCACAGTCAGTTCTTTTGTTGGAGGGTGGTTTAGAAGTAGACTGTGAACTAGGCAGGAAATAGCCCCACAACAGGATGCTCCCAGGGGCAGGGCAGGAAGAAAAGCCTGAGCTTCTCCCAGCTGTGTGTGCTGACCTGGTGCTCAACAGGAAGACTGAGAGACACCTTCTGCATGACCAGCTGGTGCCCTGATTCCACGGCTACTTGCTATAACCATCCAAGGATAACGGGCAGTCCTCTTCGGCAGCTACCTTACATTCTAAGACATATGCTATTAAAAATTTTATCGTCTTCCTTTGTGAGTATGCCTATTATTATTATTATTACTGGTTTTTCTTTGAGGTAGGGTCTTGCTCTAGCCCAGGCTGACCTGGAATTCACTATGTAGTTTCAGGGTAACCTTGAACTCACAGTAATCCTCTTACCTCTGCCTCCCTAGTGCTGTGATTAAAGGCTTGCACCACCACACCCAGCCTATTTTTAAAATTTTATTTACTTATGGGGGGGGGGGATGAGTGAGCGAGTGAGTGAGTGACAGAGAGAGAGAATGGGTGCATCAGGGCCTCCAGCCACTGCAAACAAAGCAAACAAATTTCAGACACATGTGTCACCTTGTATATGTGGCTTATGTGGGTACTGGGGAATCAAACCTGGGTCCTTAGGTTTTAGAGGCAAGTGCCTTAACCACTAAGTCATCACTCCAGCCCAAATATGTGTATTTTTTCTTTTTTTTGTAATGATGTACATATAATTGACCAAACTAAACTATTCCAAATGTATCATTCAGGACTACAGGGGGATTTCTTCACTCTCTAAAAAAAAAATTTTTTTTAGAGCCAGGTGTGGTGACACATACCTTTAATCCCAGCACTTGGGAGGCAGAGGTAGGAGGATCACCATGAGTTCAAGGCCACTCTGAGACTACATAGTGAATTCCAGGTCAGCCTGGACAAGAGACTCTACCTCAAAAACAAAACAAAACAAAAGTTATTTATTTATTTGTAAGCACAGAGACGGGGGGGGGGGGGGGGGGAGGGAGAAAGGGAGTGAATGGGCATGCTAGGGCCTCTAGCCACTACAAACTCACTCCAGATGCATGTGCCACTTTATGTGGGTATTGGGGAATTGAGCTCAAGTCGTTAGGCTTTGCAGGCAAACACCTTAACAGTTGAGTCATCATAAAATAGTTTGTTTTGGTGGTTGTGTTGATTTGGAAACAGACAAGAGAGAGGAGACAGACAAGAGAGAACGGGTGTGGCAGGGCCTCTAGCCACTACAAATGAACTCCAGATGCATGTGCCACTTTGTGCATCTGGCTTTACATGAGGAACTGAGCCTGGGTCCTTTGGCTTTGCAGGAAAGCACCTTAACTGCTGATCCATTTCTCTACCCCCATGTGTGTATTATGAGTGTGTAAATGCCACCAAGGCCAGAGGACAACCTTGGGATGTAAGTTCTCTCCTTCTACTTTATTTGAGACAGTGAATCTTGTTATTTTGCCACTGGGAAGGCCAGACCAGCTAGCCCCAAAACTCTGGGGGATTCTCCCAACTCCGCTTCCTACTGTCTGTAGTGGCACTGGGATTGCTTTTCCCTCCCACTGGGCAGGCCTCAAATCCAATGACAGCAACTAGTTACCCTCATAACAGACATGTAACTGTTGTACTATGTGTTCCTCCTTGCCTATGCGGCCAGTTGTGTTGCTTGTAGTTTCCACTGCTGGTTGGTTAAGGCTGCTAATTTCTTTCCTCCATTAGGCAGCATAGTACTTTCTGGCATTATGACCATTAGTCAGCAAGGAGGAGGCTTCTAGCTCAGCTCCAGCTTACTTTCTCAGTGACATGCAGCCCAAATGTGTAGCGTCTTCAGCAAAAGGCTTTCCTATCTTGTTCTGGTGGGAAACCAAGACAAGAGCCTTGATAAATAGCCTGCATTGTTTTGGGTACCTCAGAGGCCACCTTGACTAACAACTCAGCGGTTACTATAGATCTGAGCTTTAGTAGGCAGGCTAGCTTGTGGAGCAAGCCTTTCACCACTTGGTCACCTCCCTAGCACATCTATTTATTTTATTTTATCAAAGACTTACTGTCGGACCCAGGTTCCATCCTCCAGGTCCAATGTAAGCCAGATGCATAAGGTGGGGCATGTGTCTGGAGTTTGTTTCCAGTGGCTAGAAGCCCTGACATGCCCATTGTCTTTCTCTCCCTCTGTCTCAAATAAAAATAATAATAATTAAAAAAAACCTAGTTCCAGCCAAGATGACGACCGCCTAGCTGTGCTGCAAATCCCGGGGAAAGAAAGATGCAGATCCTAAGGAGAGAGCCATCCCTCATACCTCAAAAGGGCCCCAGCTGAAACTAAGGAAAACTGGGGAAACAAGCAAGGGTGCTGTTTTCCTGATGAACCGGATACCAGCACAAAGGGGAAGGAGACCAACACAGAAAAATCAACGCCTACCACATCAGAGAGCCAGAGCCTCAGAGGCCCCCAACACCTCAGCACTGAAGCAGACCAAAAATGAACCCAACAAGGCTCAGGGAAATTTTGCGGAAGAGGGGGCAGAAAGAATGTCGGAGCCAAATGCTGGGTCATGATATGCAGAGACATTGATCGTACCAATAACTGTGGGCTAACTCCACAATGCATGACTCATATACCTCAACAAGGAGGGGCCAATGGGGAGGGGGTAAGTCATGGATGAGCCTAATAAGGGTGCCAAACTGCCTGTATTTGCAGAATAGAAAACTTAAAAAACAAAAAACAAAAAAAAAAAAAACCTGTATAACAGAAAGAAAAAAAAAAAAACTAAAAAAGGAAAAGAAAGGGCTGGAAAGATGGCTTATTGGTTAAGCCACTTGTTTGCAAAGCCAAAGGACCCAGGTTCAATTCCCCAGGACCCACATAAGCCAGATGCACAAGGTGACGCCTGCTATTTGGAGTTTGTTTGCAGTGGCAAAGAGGCTTGTAGATAAGTAAAATATTTAAAAAAGAATACTCAATTCCCATGAGCATCTTTTTTTGTTTGTTCTTTGTTTTTTGAGGTAGGGTTTCACTCTGGCCCAGGCTGACCTGGAATTAACTATGTAGTCTCAGGACAGCCTCCAACTCATGGCGATCCTCCTACCTCTGTCTCCCGAGTCCTGGGATTAACGGCGTGTGCTACCACGCCCGGCTTGCATGAGCATCTTAAGAGATTCAAGGTGCAGGGTGGTGGCTCTCCTCACATGTCTGTGTGGCCTGTACACAAGAAGGGGCCTTGAAGGGCAGTGCACTGTGGAAGCCCAGTGCTAAGAGATTGTAGCTGCTGTTCTAGACACTATTCTTAACACAGCAATAAACAGCTCCTGGTAACTGGTATACAATACTGATCTGGAAAGCGCTTTTATTCTCTGACCAGAAAAGCAGCAGACAAGAATCTTATCTGTCACCCACCAGGACAATTCCCTATTTTGTGACTCAAATGACACACAGACAGATCTGACTTGCTGAACAGAGCAGGTGATCTAGGATGCACTGATACGGGACATGAATGTCAG
The DNA here is from genome assembly GCF_020740685.1 of Jaculus jaculus. NCBI lineage: Eukaryota > Metazoa > Chordata > Mammalia > Rodentia > Dipodidae > Jaculus > Jaculus jaculus. The sequence goes on from NC_059103.1 coordinate 3,854,006, forward strand.
ATAGTGGGAGTGAAAGTCCTGGTGTAATCACACAGGCACGTGTCTAGAAGTCAGGTGTGGAACAGATCTGTCTTTCCAAAGGCAAGCTTACTAAAGCAAAGTATGTTTGTTTGGGAAGCTTTCTTGGCATCTGGAATTGATATACATCACATTGGATACTCTCCTCTGACAAGGCATGCTGATAGGATGGGCCACCAACTTGAAAGAGGGCCCCACATATTCCAAGGGTCCAGGGCTAACAAATCTCAGAATACAGGGCCTATTCCAAGGAGCCACACTCCCTGAGAAATATCTGCGGCTTGCTGCTGTGTCTTGGAAAAGCCAGGTCCTGAAGCTATGCTTTTCAACATAAAGGCTGCTTGTTGCATGTATGGGCTATTGGCAGGACTCAGCTCCTGGACATAAGGACTGAGGACCAGTTTCTTGGTGGCTACAGGTTGACATGCGCTCTTAGCTCCTAAAGGCTGCTACCTGCTTAGCTCCATCTTCACAGGTAGCAATGGAAGATCAAGCCCTTTTCATGTTTCATGGCTGCTCCATCTATCTGACCAGGGCCAGAAAAAGTTTCCTATTTAATGATGTGTGATTAGATTAAGTTCACTCATGAGTATCTGCCCATCTCAAGGTTCACAACCTTAAACACATTTGCAAAGTCCCTATGGTCATATAAAGAGAGGACATCACTGGGAAGAGGGAACCATTTCATTATTCAGCTACCAAAGTTATGGCATAGCTGGTCGTGGTGGCACACACCTTTAATCCCAGCACTTGGGAGGCAGAAGTAGGTAGATCACTGTGAATTCGAGACCACCATAGGGTAGAGTGAGACCCTACCTTGAAATACCAAAAAGTTACAGCATAGATCAAACAAGAAACCATGAACCCGAGGTTCAAGTCTTTGCTATGCCACTTACTATTTGTGTGACTTGGGCAAGTTACCTGGGCTTTCTGTGCTTCAAGTGCCGTACCTATAAAGTGCAAATAATAGATTCTGATTGTGCTGGAGACTCAAAGATGGTTAACAACTGCTCCAGTGGCTACATATGGTATCTTTCTTAGAGCCAGATTGTATCCATGTGGTTTACATAACTTCTGCATCATTTCCAACTTGAAGAAAAGCTGCCTGACAGACAACTTGTCTCCTCATTCTTTTTTTAAAATTTATTTATTTGAGGGTGACAGAGAGAGAAAGAGGCAGATAGATAGATAGATAGATAGATAGATAGATAGATAGATAGATAGACAGGGAGAGAGAATGGGCACGCCAGGGCCTCTAGCCGTTGCAAAGGACCTCCAGATGCGTGCGCCCCTTGTGCATCTGGCTAACGTGGGTCCTGGGGAATCGAGCCTCAAACTGGGGTCCTTAGGCTTCACAGGCAAGCGCTTAACCGCTAAGCCATCTCTCCAGCCCTCTCCTCACTCTTTACCTATGATGGAGTGGTAATGCAACCACTATTTAGGGACAACCTTGCTGAGAATTCTCCCTGTAGAGTGGCAAGGCAGTGGAAAAAGGAACTTGGATTTGAAGTTGACCTCACAGGGCACAGGAGAGAAACAGACTTCTGCAGCACTTGAGTCATTGGACTTTATATTTACTTTAAATATTTTTATTTATTTACTAGAGAGACAGCATGAGACAGCAAGGGCACATTCTCAGGCCTCCTGCCATTGCAAATGAACTGCAGAAGCTTGCACCACTTTGTGCATCTGGCTTTATGTGAATACTGGGGAAACTAATTTGTAAGTGTCTTTAACCATTGTGCCATCTATCCAGCCCTTATAATATTATTTAGAAAATGTTCAGTCAGAGGGAAGATCATATTGTACAGATATTTTTTTTTTTTTTAAGGTAGGGTCTCACTCTAGCCCAGGATGACCTGGAATTCTTCATGTAGTCTCAGGGTGGCCTCAAACTCACAGTGATCCTCCTACCTTGGCCTTCCAAGTGCTGGATTAAAGGTGTGCATCATCACACCCAGAAATATTAGTATTTTTTGTTGTTGCTGTCTTTTTTTTTTTGAGTCAGGGTCTCACTCTAGCCCAGGCTGACCTGGAATTCATTATGTAATCTCAGGGTGGCTTTGAACTCACAGCAATCCTCCTTCCTACCTCTGCCTCCCAAGTGCTGGGATTAAAGGCATGTACCACCATGCCCGGCTAGTATTAGTAGTTTTGATACAACCTTTTGAATTCAAGAGACTGGCAATTCTACTTACCATCTCAACCACCAGCATACTATAATATGGATAGAAACAATGTAACCTGTTACGCCTGTTTATTGTTAGTTAATAAGAAGATAGAAGGGGCCCAGTGTTTATTGATGCATACATACAAGGTTGGCATTCATAGGCACCAGTTTTCTCTAACATTTTATTTATTTGCAGAGAGGGAGAGGGAGAAGGGGAGAAAGAGAAAATATGAATGGGTGTGCCAGGGCCTCTTGCCACTGCAAATGAACTCCAGATACATGTGCCACTTGGTGCATCTGGCTTTACTTGAATCCTGGGGAACTGAGCCCAACCCTCAGGCTTTGTCGGCAAGGGCTTAACCACTAAGCCACCTCTCCAGCCTTTGTTTTGTTTTTCAAGGTAAAGTCTCACTTAAGCCCAGGACGACCTAGAATTCACTCTGTATTCCCACGTTGGCCTTGAATTCATAGCGACCCTCCTACTTCCCTATCTCTGCCTCTGTCTGCCTCTGGAGTGCTGAGATTAAAGGTGTGTACCATTATGCCTTTTTTTTTTTTTTTTTAAAAAAAGCAGGGTCTCACTCTTGCCTAGGCTCAACTGGAACTTACACTGTAGCCCAAACTGGCCTTGAATTCACAGTGATCCTCCTACCTCGGTCTCCCCAGCCAAATGCTGGGATTAAGGGTGTGTGCCACCACACCCTCCCCATATGCCTTTGTACCAGCTCCATGAGGCTATGGGGGGACTGAACCTTTCCCAGCATCCTTGGGAGACTGGAGTGATTGAGCTGGCTCTCCCCAGAGCCCTCTCTGCCCTGCAGCTCTCCATCACATTACTTACATAGACGTCCGGTACTTGATGTCATCCTTTTCAGCCAGCTCTTCACACGTGAGGCCATTATGTTCTTTCCAGAGTCCCTGACACTTCCTACAGGTCTCCTGGGAACAAAGGACAGACAAAAAGACAGCTCCTGATGAGTGGGTAACACGAAAGCTCTTGTTTACAAAGGCTCATTAAATGTGCTTCATGGGACTTGGAGTCTTTGCGGGTTCCTGTCCCTCTTGGCAAGGCTGCTACTAAAGAGGTAAAGCAGCACAAGGTGCAGGACGGTTTTCCCTCTCTTTCCATCACCCAATCTGGGATGCTGGGGGCTGCTTGGAAGCAACAGAGACAAAGATTGGGTCTTTTGTAAAAAATATTTTATTCTTATGTATTTATTTATTTATTTGACAGAGAAAGAGGGAGAGAAAGAGAGTGGGTGCGCCAGGGCCTCCAGCCACTGCAAACAAAGTCCAGACACATGCGCCACCATGTGCATCTGGCTTACGTGGGACCTGGGGAATCGAACCTGGATCCTTAGGCTGTGCAGGCATGTGCCTTAATTGCTAAGCCATCCCTCCAGCCCTCTGCCTGCTTTCTTGCTGTAGGTGTACTGGGTCATAGACACCAGAGCCATAGTACCAGGCTCTATGTGGGCTCTAGGGTTCTGAACTCAGCCATCTGGTGATTGTGCAGCAAGCACTTTACCCACTGAGCCGTCCCCCCAGCTTTCAGACTTGTGATTTTATTAGATCAATCTGTGTAGGAAACAGACGGGAGGAAGGAAAGACTGAAGTGCAAGAAATGGCTAAGATTGAGTATGGCCATGGCCATCTGACAGGGACAAAGGTGACTAATGAGGACTTGGGAGAAACTGAGGAAGCAACTGAGCTTGCAGCAGGAAGGAGGTGCCAAGGGCGGAGACTTGGTTAGTGGTTTGTGCAAGCAAAGATAACAGTGATACTCATGAGGCTTTGGGTGGAGGGAGGCAGTTAAGATTCCATCTGACCTGGGCAGCAGTGACCCCAGTGGATGGGTGACAAGAGTCAGTGGAAAAGTTTGCCACTTAGGAAAGGGCAAGGCAGATGCTGCTTAGATACACATTAGTACTTAACAGTACTTTCAGAATTATCTTCTACAGCTGAATGCTCTATGATTAACCTGTGGTTGAGGTAACTCGATTAAGAGTCAAGATGGTACAGGACAGAGCCTGGCACTTCTCTGTAAGAAAGGTGCTGGTAGGCCAAGGCTTCACAGCACCTGCCTGTGACCCCAGCACGCAGAAGGTAGAAGACATATGGTTAAATCTGAGATATGCTTGGGCTACAAAGCAAGAGACTCTGTCTCAAAAATAATAAATAAATAATAATAAAATAAGAACATGGCTGGAGAGATGGCTTACTGGTTAAGGCATTTGCCTGCAAAGCCAAAGGACCTTGGTTTGAATCCCCAGGACCCATGTAAGCCAGATGCACAAGAGGGTGCATGTGTCTGGAGTTACAATTGCAGTGGTTGGAGGCCCTGGAGCACCCGTTCTCTCTCTCCCTCTCTCTGCCCCCCCCCCCAATAAATAAAAGTGAAATTAAAAAATAAAAAGAATCCTAGCCTAAAAAAAGAAAAAAGTAGGAAAAAAGTAGAGCTGGATATGGTGGCATGTCTTTAAACCCAGCACTCAGAAGGCAGATGTAGGAGGGTCACAGTGGGTTCAAGGCCAGCTGGGGACTACAGAGTGAGTTCCAGGTCAGCCTGGGATAGAATGAAACCCTGTCTAAACAAACACACACACACACAAACAAAAGAAGGTAACTTAATTTTAGAGATGTAAACATCAAAGTGATGGTTCAGGGAGCCCAGAACCTGAAAGGATGGGCTGTGACCTAAAGGCTCCAATCAATGGGGTAGCTGAGTAGTTTATGTAGTGCTGGGGATTGGGAAAGCCCCCACTATAATGCCATTGCTTCCAAGGGACACAGATGTTTTCTGGTCCACTGCCTACATCCAGTTCAGAGAACAGAGGTGAGTCAGTAGTGTACTTAATTAGCACCCACTGAAATGTACAGCAGCACAGAACTGTTCTTCAATTGCCTGCTGCGGAAAATGAGTGGATAAACAACAGCTGGAGAATAGATGAGTTGTGTTGGGTCCTATCTTCCCAAACAATACAATAGAACCACCCACCAGGAATGACAGCTTGGAAGCAATACATGATAGTGAGGTAGCACTTTTTAGCATTTGTGGCCAGTCTGTTATTAATTCATGGCCCTGCTTCCCAAAGTTAAGAAGCCTGGGCTGGAGAGATGTGGATAAGGCACTGGCCTACAAAAGCTGAAGGACCCAGGTTCAATTCCCCAGGACCCACATAAGCCAGATGTGCATGCACCTGGAGTTCATATGCAGAAGGGGCTGGAGGCCCTTGCACACCCATTCTCTCTCTCTCTTCCTATTTCTCTCTCAAATTAAAAAAAATAAAAAAAGGTTGGCAATGGCTTAATAAGTGCTTAAGGTGCTTGCCTGAGAAGCCTAAGGACCCAGGTTTGATTTTTCAGGCCCCACATAAGACAGACGCATAAGGCGAAGAGTTCATCTGCAGTGGCTGGAGGCCCTGGTACACCCTCTCTCTGTCTCAAATAAAACTAACTAATTAATTAACCAAAGAAAGAAGCCCCATTCTCCAAGTGAGGCACAATGAGGGCCAAATGGCCAGACTAAGCTGGAGCCTGTTGTGTTGTGAGGGTCACACGTTAGTCCTCTGGTTCACATTCCACATCATCGTGGTCAGACTATGGCTATCAGGCATGGTACTTTCTTCTCAGCAAAGGGCCCAATGGTTCTGAAGAACAAGCCTCAACTGTCTTCTGTGGAGATGCTGTAGCTTGACACCAAAACACACAATTTAAAAACAAGGCAAGCACAGAGCAGCCTGGGCACTCATGCGACTGTCTCTCTTCTAAACACAGTGGGTAGCTTACTAAACTGTAGTTCTCTCCTGTCAGGTTTTGTTCCTAAGCTAACACTATGAGGCCGAAGTGGTGTTCTGAGTGCTTCTGTAACGTGAAGATAACCGTGCTCTAAAAACCTGTGCAGGGCCATTTTGGAGGGTAAAGCCTCCTGAAAGTAACTTGACAACAACATGAGGGACAAAACATCTCGACAGGCCTGTCCTTCCCAGATTTTCCTGCTGCATGTGACTTTAGTTCAGGAGAGAGCAAGGAGAGGGGAGGATGGCTTACTTGGGCAGCTCCTTAAAGTACCTGCCAGTTACTGCTCTTCATGGTACCAGAAGCCTGCTGGTTAAATCTCATGAGACCAAAAGGTTCTCCAAATGTGGAAGATTTTTTTTTTTTTCCTTCTTCTTGAGACCAGGTCTCTAGTCCAGGGTGACCTGGAAGTCACTCTGTAGTTCCAGCCTGAAACTCGTGATGTTCCCTGCCTCCACCTCTGGAGTGCTGAGATGGCAAGCCTGTGGATCCGTGCCTGGTTTATGTGGTGCTGGGCACTGAACCTAGGGTGTCATGAATGCAAGACAAGCACTCCAACAACTGAGCTACAGTGTGTCCAACTCAAACATTTTGCTATATGAAGAAAACACTGTCTCATGTCTAATGGGAAGGAGGCTGATCACCCTCCAACTCAACACCAGCTGTACAAGTCCCAATACCCCAAAAAACAATGAGTATTTTTTTAAAACTGTTCTAGACAACTCTCTCAAGAAGCTAAAATTCTTCCTAGATATATAGCTTACTCAAAAACCAGCAAACCATGGGCTGGAGATACGGTTTTGCCTGCAAAGCTAAAGGATCCTGGTTTGGTTCTCCAGGACCCACGTAAGCCAGATGCACAAGGGGGCGCATGCATCTGGAGTTCGTTTGCAGTAGCTAGAGGCCCTGGTGTGCCCATTCTTTCTCTCCTGCAAATAAATAAATAAATTGCACCCACACAGATATACATACTTATACACATATACCCAGAAGACAACTATCCTGAAGGCATTACTTCACCCAGACCCAGCAGGTTAAAATAGCCTCTTTGCTGTGCAAATCTTGGGCAAAGAACAGGTGAAAGGCCTGAGGACACAGATCCTCAGCTCCCTCCCAGGCTTCAGATTTCACCAGCTTGACCTTTAGCTTATGTTGGAGTCAGAACACCAGAGAATTGCTCCCTTATTTCTGACTGGTTCTTCCAGTGCAACCATCAAACTTGCTCTCCAGGGAATAGGAAATTGCTGGTCTAGCCCCAGGACACAAGGCTATGGCTGATCCAAATCTAACCTGGGCAATTCCAGCTGTCCGTTTGGTCACCTCAGGTACTCAAAAAAAAACTGGTAAGACTGTCACTTTTCTGAGGTTTCCAAGTGAAAGATGAAACACCTGATTTCACAAATACTTAGCCAACTCTAGGGACCACAGGGACATAGGTAGTCAGGCCACCCATGTCCTTCAGCTGTCAAAGCCACTGGTGGTCCCTACCAGGAGGCCCAAGTGCCAGATGAACAGTAGTCAGAAGGGCACTGTAACAGATGCAAGAAGCTCTGGAATCAGTGTAGTCCAGCCATGTTGAAGACCAGGCAGACTGACTTCCTCTTCTTCTTCACCCAAGGCCCCAAAGACTTCCCTTTCTCTCAGGCTAAAGAGGAGGTGCACATCAGCCAGAGGAGCCTGGTCCTTGTCCTCAAGAAGTTCAGTCTACAGAGGAAGCAGCTGGCTAGTCAGGAAAGGAAGCACGGCACGGCGGAGTGAAGTGAAACAAGAGGGCACATGCACATGAGCACCAAGCAGGCAAGCCATCGCTGAGGAGCAGGTATCTTCAAAGGATGGGATAAAAAGTAAAGCCCTCTAGGAATGAGCATATTCATGCAACCAATACAGCACATCACTTGCGGGGACCCATACCATCTTGTGAGGTGCCTTTCCCAGGTCTGCCAGCTATGGCAGAGCAGACCCTTCACACTCAATATCTCAACAACGAGACAATCCACAGGCTGAAGTTTTAGGGAGCACAAGTTTTCCACATTGTTAAATAGTATCATTTTAGCAGGGCATGGTGGCTCATGCCTTTAATCCCAGCAGTTGGGAGGCAGAGGTAAGAGGATTGCTGTGAGTTCGAGGCCAACCTGGTACATGTAGGCATGTTAATTATTCCAGGTCTGTCTGTCTGTAACAATCTGGTGATGCCTAACCTATCTCATCTCCAACTGAGGCTAAAGGCACAGAGATAAGAGTAACTGAGGCACCTTACTGCCAGCTTTTACAAAGTCCTGTTCCAGACCCCCAGAGACACCTGGAGGCCTAGACAGTCACTGTCCTAAACAAGTAGTTACCTTGGATTCCAAAACACAAAAACTTCTCAGACACAGCAGGAGCCAGACTTCTTCAAATCACCTTGCAGAATCGGAACTGAGAAAGTGATCATACAGACTATACTATGACCAAAACTACTTCATTATGCAGACCTCTCACCATCTGCCCCAATTCTTCCTCTGTTCAGGCCTAATGCTCATGCCAGTGCCCTGAATAGAGACTTGGGGTTACAGAATCTCTTTATCTGTATTTCCCAATGTGGCCATGCTGATTGAATCTCCTTTCACCACTATGCATCTCTTTTTCTCTGAACTTTTAGGTCTCCTAGAGCCAGGGCATTAGCTCTGAAGTTCTGGTAACAAGGCCACGACTACTTCCTAAACCAAGCTTGGCAGGGTTAGGGGAGATGGACCTAGGATGGGGAAGAGCAGCACACCTACTGAATTATAAACAAGAGGACTTTAATTTTCCCACATGGCTTCAGCAAGAGACTTTGTTATTACTATCTTAATTTTAGATTTTTATTTGAGAGACAGAGAGAGAGAGAATATATATTGGTGTGCCAGGGCCTCAGCCACTGCAATCTAACTCTAGACACTTGCGCCACCTGGTGGGCATGTGCAACCTTGAGTGCTTGCCTCACCTATGTATGCATCTGGCTTACATGGGATCTGGAAAGTTGAGCACAGGTCTTTAGGCTTTATTGGCAAACACTTTAACCACTAAGCCATCTCTCCAGTGCTATTATCTTAATTTTAAAGCACACTGTTGGGGTGGGGTGTGGCACTTTGGTAGAACACTTGTCTTGCTTTCATAAGGCCCAGGTTCCATCCCCACCACAAAAAGTAAAAAATAAAGAACACTTGTTTTATCAGTTTTCCACTAAGAGCCTGGCTCTGGGAGGTGTATTTTCAAGAAGGGCAAGCAGCTCACACATCTCATTCCTCTTTCCTGCAGTACTAATCCTAGATGTATGGAGCTCGAAAATGACAGTTGCTAGGTACTTAAAATATATACCTCTTCCAGGACACTCTGAGTACCTCATTTGGTGCTCAGAGAAACTCTCTGAGGAGAGGCTTACACCATTACCTCCATACACATATGGTTTTTAAAGTAAGAAAGACAGGAAGCCCGGAGTCAAGGCCATGCAGCTATGGACTCAAGTTGATCTGCTCTTTCCCTTTCTGCCCATTGTGCACTTGCTGACAGGAGTAGGTCATTGTTTTGTGAGAGCCTAGGGCACAAGGGTAGGAGATAGGCCCTTAGGTTTCAATATCTTGCGTAAGGAGAACACAGATGGACATCAGCAAGGCCAACCAGCTGCACAGGACACTGCTTCCCAAGTGAGCTTCCTGAAGTTCTGGGAATAACCCAGCAGGCAGCAGGATGGAGTGGGATTAAAATCTGAGGCCACCCTTTCTTTCAGGTAATGATAGGAACCCGTTAATTAGACTGATCTTAAAATGACCCATGTGAAGAAACAGCTGTTCCTGCACCTTCAGCTGCTTCAAGTCTGGTGGAGCAGCAGAAGGAAGCACAGTTTAGATTTCCATTATACGTGTGAACAGAAAGGTTCCATGTGCAATTTCTACACCCGAGCCAAGGGCAACTGAGTTACTCCTTCAGCCAGCCTGCTCTGGTCCCTTGTACCCTTTTGTGAAAAGCAGGCCTGGAACTCACAATTCTGTGTCTGCTGAGTCCTGGAATTACAGGCACACACTACCATGTATCCTAGTTTAAGCAATGCTGGAAAAAACCTGAGGCTTTGTGGAAGAACTTTCCCAACTGAGCCACATCCTAAGCTCCTTCTTTCCCCTTCCTGGCCCCTGAATCCAGTTCTACGGTAAATCAACCCTGACCTGGCAAAGGTTTGAGAGCATCATAAGGCCTTGCCTTCACCATCTCCCTATGGGCCATGATCAGGTTTTGGGGCACTTGGAAGTTAAGTCATACAAGGGTGGGTGCTTGGGTTCAAGGAGGCCCCACACAGAGACAACATTTCTGCCCAACCTTGAGCTTATCTAGGATAGTACTGCATGTAGAGGGGATGCAAGCAGACAGTGCTGTGATCCAGAACAGACAGAAGAGCCTCAAGAACCAGGTGGTCAACAAGCACCCAGGGCCAGTGGCCACTTGCCAGTGTCCACATTTATACATCCTCAATGGGACAATCAGCCTTGTATGTTCTTTCTCCCTAGTAGTGCTTGTTTCAAATACCAGGGACGCTGAGAAACACTGATGACCTGGGCAAAAGTTGGTGTTCTTTCTCTAGACTCTGGGGCTCTTGGCTTACATTCCATTACAGCACTTTTATGGTGTTTTATAATCTGGTTACATCACATCTAAGAAACCAAGTTCTCTTTATGGGCGGGGACCATGCTGCCTGACACTGTCAACAGAGAGTTCATTCATCTATTCAAGACCCAGTAGTAAACTGGCTGCATCTTTTGTGACCATGAATAAGCTAGCAGGATTCCTCACCTCAAGGAGCTCACCATCTGCCACAATGTCACAGTTATCACTGGACTTCCGGGACCTAGCTCTGATCTGTACAGAGTACATCTGAAGGCTTGCAAGACAAAGTGCACACCTCCCTGCGCATTTCAAATGGGGGTTGGAAACTTGTAAAGATCCTACCTCTTCCCTGTCAGTGCTTCATGTCTATAATTATGCAAACATATATTTCATATGCAAAGTTTATGTGATGTCTTTAGGCTAACCCAGGAAAAGTTTTGAGGGCTGGTTTTGGCCTCAACGTGAAACCTTTCTTTGCACACTTATTCCTTTCCACAGGGTAATGAGTTAAACTCCAAGAACAGCTATTGCTAAGAGGATGATGACCAAATGCTGGCAGCTGGTAGAAGAAAGCAATGTGTTATTCCAATCAGCTACTGACTTGAGCTGACGCTGAAGGGTGGCTGCAGCCTAGGAGTTCAAGGTCACTCAGGAGTAACATAGTGAGATCCAATCTCAAAATGGTGCTTATTTCTCTTACAGCTAGAAGAAGTGTAGACTACTTCTGTTATGCTTAAAGGAATTTTACAGATCGAAGCTCCTCAGAATGCGTGTGTGAGAGAATCCTAGTGCAGAGGGGTCAAGACTAACCAGTCTGGCTGGTTGCTGTCAGCTGCTCTGCTGTGACCCCTCCAAGGTTATTCACAGACCCCTCACAGCCAAGATTTCCAAGGTCCTTTTGTGTGTGTTTGTTTCTGAGGTAGGGTCTTACTTTGGCCCAGACTGACCTGGAATTCACTATGTAGTTATATCAATTCTCCTAACTCTGCCTCCTGAGTGCTGGGATTAAAAGCATGCATCACCATGCCTGGTTTAGACTAGATTTTTTGTTTGAGACAGGGTCTCACTATGTCGTCCAGGCTGGTTTTTAACTTGAGATCCTCTTGCCACAGTGTCTTAAGTGCTTGGGCCCCCCTTTTTTGGCTTTTCAAGGTAGGGTTTCACTCTAGCCAGGCTGACCTGAATTTACTATGCAGTCTCAGGGTGGCCTCGAACTCACAGCGATCCTCCTACCTCTGCCTCTGGAGTGATGGGATTAAAGGATGTGCCACCACACCCAGCTCTAGTAGTATGCATTAAAAAATATTTTACTGGGCTGGAGAGATGGCTTAGCGGTGAAGCTCTTGCCTGTGAAGCCTAAGGACCCCAGTTTGAGGCTTGATTGACCCATGTCAGCCAGATGCACAAGGTGGCACATGCATCTGGAGTTCGTTTGCAGTGGCAGAGAGAGAGAGAGAAAGAGAGAATGGGTGCGCCAGGGCCTCCAGCCACTGCAAACGAACTCCAGACGCGTGCAACCCCCTTGTGCCTCTGGCTAACGTGGGTCCTGGGAAATCAAGCCTTGAACTGGGGTCCTTAGGCTTCACAGGCAAGTGCTTAACCACTAAGCCTTATCTCCAGGACACCCTCCCCCTCACTTTTTGAGGTAGGATCTCAAACTCTTACCAATGCCTTAATAGTGCTGGGATTAAAGGTGTGTGCCACCATGCCAGGCCCCGGCACCTTCCTATTTTAGCAGGATCTCATTCTAGTCCAAGCTGACCTGGAAATCACCCTGTAAGCCAGGCTGGCCTCAAATCCACAGGGACCTTCCTACCTCATCTTCTTCAGTGCTGGGATTAAAGGCATGTACCACCATGCCTGGCATAGTACGTCTGGCAATAGGACGATTATCTCATGTCTTTCTGGGAAGCTGAGCTCTCCATGTGGGCTTTTGTGGATTCCTCAAAGTGAACCATTTCTCAGTGCCTGCATGTGGGATGTCCAGGGGAGAATGCTGGTTAACTGTACAAATAATCCTAGTCCTCTCCCTAGTCTCAAGAAAAGGGCTTCTGTGAGGAAGATGTCCTTAAACATCTTTTCTTTTTTTCCTTTTTTCTGAGGTAGGTTCTCACTTGTAGTCCCAGGCTGGCCTTGAACTCACAGTGAGTTCAACTCCTCAACTCCTACCTCTGTTGGGATTAAAGGTATGCACCACCATGTCTGGCCTCTTCATTTTTATAAACACACTGAACAAAACGTGTGCACACCCCAAGAAGACATGGCCGTTTCTCCAAGGCAAGCCTCTCAGCCTTCTTGTGTCGGATTGGAAAAATCAAGGGCTTCTTTCAGGAAGACCCAATAAAAGGTGACCCAACTGGACTAGGCAGCTCCAGCTCCTTGCCTGGTGTCTGTGGTAATGCTGCCACCCAGGGGCAAAGGGCTGTAAGAACACTGAGGTCTTCCATTTATTGGGGTCTGGACAGAGGACCTCTACAGACACACATCCAGCTTCCCTCCTGTATCATGGCTTTCTAAGGTCAAGTAGCAGGCAGTTAATGCCAGAACTGGCATTAATAAGAGTTCTGTTTCTCTTAATCAGTACAACTTCAAATCAAAACCTTAATTTCTTTTTTTAACTTAAAAAAAAACCCAAAAAACAAACAAACAAAAACCCCCAAAGAATCCAGGTGTGGCAGTGCAATGCCTTTAATCCCAGCACTCAGGAGGCAAAGGTAAGAGGATCACTATGAGTTTGAGGCTACCCTGAGACTACATAGTGAATTTCAGGTCAGTCTGAGCTAGAGTGAAACCCTACCTGGGGAGGGGGGGGGGTGAATTTGTAGGTGCTTTCCTGTGAAGCCTAAGGATCCAGGTTCAATTCCCTAGTACCCATGTAAGCCAGATGCACATGGTAGTGCATGTGTCTGGAGTTCATTTGCAGTGGCTAGAAGGCCTGGCATGCCAATTCTCTCTCAATAAAAAATAAAAATTAAAAATTTATTATTTGCAAGCCAGGTGTGGTGGCACACGCCTTTAATCCCAGAACTCGGGAGGCAGAGGGAGGAGGACAGCTGAGAGTTCAAGACCAGCCTGAGACTACATAGTGAATTCTGGGTCAGCCTGGGCTGGAGATCCTACCTCGAAAATTTATTTGCAGCAAGGTAAGGGGCACACCATTAGTTCTAGCAATTGGGAGGCAGAGGTAGGAAGATAACCGAGTTCAAGGCCAGCCTGGGCTAAAGTGAGATCCTACTTCCAAAATCCCAAAAAAGGAAAAAATTGAGCTGGGCATGGTGGCACACACCCTTAATCCCAGCACATGGAAGGCTCAGGTAGGAGGACTGCCATGAGTTTGAGGCCACCCTTAGAGCACACAGTGAATATAGTCACATAGTCAACCTGGGCTAGAGTGAGACCCCAACCTAAAAAATTAAATAAAAAGAAAAAAGAACAAAATATTTGCAGATAGAAAGAGAGGGAAAAGGTAGAGAAAAAATGAGCACTCCAGGGCCTCTTGCTATCACAAATAAAATCCACATGCAGAGTCACTTTGTACACCTGGCTTTATTTGGGTACTAGGGAATGGAACCTAGGTTGTCAGGCTTTGCAAGCAAGTACTTTTAACTGCTGAGCCATCTCTACAACCCCAATCCGCAATTTTTTCTCAGCAGTCACTCAACTCTGGGGCTGGCTTCCCTCCAAGGCTCTTAGCAAATCTGCCAGGCTATAGCCAGCAACCCCTGGATAATGCTGACAAGTGGACGAATCATACAAAAGCTCTAAGGCAAACATTCCAAATCCCTTGCGCCAAGGAACACAGTGAACACAACTAGTACCTGCCTGCCAGGTTACACTGCAGGACAAGCCTGGTAAACAATAAAACACACAATTACGAGTGCTAAGAGAAGCATGTCAAGCCAGAGAGGGAGGGCAGAGGTTCAGTCACAAGGAGGGTGGCAGGAAGACCTTCACTCAAGTGGTGATGGAAGATGAGGTGGTGAGTCCTGTGATATATGGGTGAAGGAATCTCACACAAGGGGCCTGGTGAGAAGGAAGATGAAAGACCAAAAGACAAGAGCTGGGGGCTATGTGTATATGAAATTGCCTGGGCATGGTAGGTGATCATCAGGGCCTGGCTGGCACTCAGAGTAGGTGGAGGGTGAAGAAGTCTCTTTCAATAATAAGATAATTCCAAAGAACCCCTACCTACTGGCTCTCCTTTCAAGGGGTGCTCAGAGCCACACCTCCACTGAGCCAGGGCCTTGTTCGCCTCTGCTCTGTGCCAAGGGGTTCAGTTCTCATAGCCTTGAAAGGGCAGGAGGGCCAAGGCTGTGACTCAGTCTCTTCCAGTGGTGCCTGCTCACAGCAAATGCTCCACAGCAGGAATTTGAGGTGCCCAAGTCACTGCAGCCGTGAGTTTAAATTCTGCGAGCATGAGTGAGTTGGTATTGCAATAGTAACATAAGACAAAACTAAGTTTGGAGTGGCTTCTTAGGAGCACAAAACCTTAGCTCCAACTTAAGAAACAAAGGAAGCTCTAGGTAGACATCTAATTGGCATCAGTATTATTCTTGGTAGAGGTGCCCTTCCATCCACATTTGGTTTAGGGTTTAGGGTGGAGAGTGTTATGTCTAGGCAGTGGGGGGACACAGCTTCTGCATGGCTGTAAAACTGGTATAGTTCATATGACCACTTCTCGTACCAAGACTGAAACTATTTTTTGGAAGAGTAGGGAACAGGAGACCAAGTTCTAAGACGTGGGGTAGAGCATGTGCTTATAATAATTTCTCTGCCATGGTTACTCTCTCTCTCATGGCTCACTGTCCACCAGCCCTGTGTATGTTCTATTAACATGCACCATGGTCCCGAAGGCCTCTCTAGCCCCATGCTGCTTTCTCCAACAACATCATTTTCTCTTTCAGCCAACCAAGCTATGGGAGGAGGAAGAGACCAAGGTCTGCCCTTTGGCTGGGTTTGTCCTGTTCTTCAACCATGGGCCCCACTTACGAAAAGGGAGTCACCTCCCTTTATTGTTTCCTGAGAAAGACACATGGGCTTTTTTGTGGGGCACACTTTACTGCTCCCCACCTTAGGTGAACATAATGGTGGTAAAAATGGCTTGTGGGAAGTTACTTTTCTTCTCCAACAGTTGTGGTTCTCTGGGTCCTGGTTTAGGTGGACTTGAGCTGCTAACTGAAAAGTCTCACTCCCCCCGCCAAGTGCTTGGGTCAGTGTGTGTGCCATCACTCCTGGCACCTCCACTTTTGTTTTTAAAGCTTATTCTCCCTGGCTGCTATCCCATCTTCTGAGAGAAAGAATAAAACAAAATGTGTGTATCTGGGGAGGAAGGGCTTGGGGTTTGGAGATGGAGACAAGCAACAGTTCAATGTCTTGGTTAAACCACCTTCTGGGCAGTACAAAGACCAGCTCTACATAGTGACTGGCACTCAGCAGGCTGTCCTGAATGCTAATCACAAGGTGTCGCCCCCCCCCCCCCTCATGTGTCTTTACTTCCCTGAAGAAAAGAAGTCTGGCGGGCTGCTGCTGGCTCATTTTCTCCTTGCTGTTCCCTAGAATATCTATCTCTTCCTTGTCCTAAGGTTTGCGGGGCAGATTTTATGCTGGCTTCACCACTGGAACTACTTACTACATGCTTGCTGGGGAAGAACCACAGTGTTGCTTCAAATACTGGGATGCCTCTGGATAGCAGGGCCTATGCCTGACCACACTTGGCTTCTCTGCTATTCCTGAAGTATGGTCCACAGTGTCATGGCCAGCTCAGAACAAGAACGGAACAGGGCCTTTGTGCGCGGCAGTATGGACAGCACTCTTCACCAGTGCCGTTTACACAGCAGGCCTGTACTTGGTGCTTATCAGTCACTCATAGAAGACCCACCCTGCCTGGGGCAGAGGCCAAAAGTGGCTTTTCTGTCTGCCTTCCTCGATAGTGAAATGGATGTGGGAGACAGGAACCAAGAATGAGGGCCACAGAAGGGAGGAAAGGGTCAGCATGACAGGGGAAGGGTGAGAAATGCATGGACAAATGGACACTGAACACAAAAGTGAAGGTGTGAATTATTTACTAATGTGTCCCTCCTTCTCCTAGGTTACAGGCTTGAGAAATTGTTAAGTACAAGCTAGGTACAATTATCTCTCTCTCTCTCTTTTTTGAGGTATGGTCCTACTCTAGCCCTGCCTAATCTGGAATCACTCTGTAGTCCCAGGATAGCCTTGAACCCACAGTGATCCTCCTATCTCTGTATCCTGATACTTTTTTTGCCACTGCAATGGAACTCCAGATCCATGTGCCATCTGACTTTATGTGGGTACTGGGGAATAAAACTTGGGTCCTTGGGCTTCACAGGCAAGCACCTTAACCCTACTTGTAAGCCATTTCTATACCCCTAGAAGTTTTTTTAAAATCTCATATTTTGCTATGGAAAATAGTAAAATACTATTTGATCAGTTCATATCCATTTAAAGCCTCACGGCCTCTTGCCACAGCAAATGAACTCCAGGTGCATGAGTCACTTGGTACATCTGGCTTTATATGGGTACTGGGGAATTGAATCCAGACCATTAGGCTTTGCATGCAAGTGACTTTAACCTTTTTTTTTTTTTTTTTTTTTGAGGTAGGGTCTTGCTCTAGCCTAGGCTGACTTGGCACTCATTCTGTAGTCCCAGACTGGCCTTGAACGCACAGTGATCAGCTTGCCTCTGTTTTCTAAGTACTGGGATTAAAGGTGTGCTCCAACACACCTGGTGAAAATCTTTTAACAATCACCCATCTTAATAGTTCAGTGGGACCAAAAAACCCCTACAAAGAGCATTATAGGGGATTTGGGAAATGGCTCAGTTGGTAAAGTGCACATCATTCAAACATGAGGGCCTGAATTAAGATCCCTAGGAGTTGCTGGTTAGCTAGTCTAGCCCAACTGGTAAGCTCCAGGTTCAATGAGAGACCCTTTTTCAAAAAATAAGGTAGAGAGTGACTAAGGAAGATAACCGACATTGACCTCACACATATACTGAAGTGCATACATACCCATACCCTTACACTAATATGCATACCACACATATAAGCAAAAAAAACCAAAGAACAAAAACCAGGTTATTTTAAGATAGGCAGGTAAGCTACAAATGGTTCCTCCGTCACCTAGTTCTTGCTACTAAGGACAGGAAGCTGAATCTTCATCTGGGGACTTGACAGAAAGGCACAATGACCATGGTTCTTCCCTGGACCTACTGACCTGAATAGCACTTTGATAAAGCCTGAGTGACAGAACTGTTCTGACATGCTGTGTTCTCTGGAAAACCAATTTTTGCAACATGAAAGTTGTCATAGTCCTCATCTTTTCTTTGCAGTGTGGCTAAAAGGACGAGGGGAGCTTATGCAATGTTCATGGAATCATCACTCGCTGGGCTTCATGATGGGGTGATCAACAGTTAACAGTAAGAGACCACAGTGGTCTCGCAAAGCGAGATGAAAGGATTGTGCATGTCTGCAAAAGAAGACCTAAATTTTATTTTCTTTTTGGTTTGAGACAGAGACACTATGTAGTCCAGATGGGACTCAAACTCCTCTTGCTCCTGCCTTAACTTCCCAAGTGCTGGATCATAGGTATGTGCCTCCATATCTGGTCAAGACCCAAACTTAGTATCAAAGCTATAGAAATGTATGCATGCATATATGCACGTGTGTGGAGTACATGTGCGTGGAGACCAGGAGTGTCTTCCTCAACTGCTTTCCACTTTACTAAGTCAGGGTTTCTCACTTGAACCCAAAGCTCCCCCAATTCATATACTCTAGTAAATCAGCTTACTCTGGGGGTCCCCTGACTCCAACTCCTATGTGCTGGGATTACAGGTGACTGCCAACCCGTCTGGTATTTACACGGGTGCTAGGGGTCCAAATTCTGGTTCTCACATTTGCACAGCAAGTGCTTACCACGTGAGTCATTTCCCAAGTCCCCAGAACTGTATTCTTGAAAATGTATTGGGGCTGGGTGTGG
This sequence comes from Jaculus jaculus, assembly GCF_020740685.1. NCBI lineage: Eukaryota > Metazoa > Chordata > Mammalia > Rodentia > Dipodidae > Jaculus > Jaculus jaculus. The sequence goes on from NC_059103.1 coordinate 3,872,600, forward strand.
TGACACCTTCAGTCTCAGCACTTGGGAGGCAGAGGTAGGAAGATTGCTCTGAGTTTGAGGCAACCCGGAGACTACATAGTGAATTCCAGGTTAGCCTAGGCTAGAGAGCAAGGCCCCACCTCGAAACACACACACACACAGAGTATGTCCTATCCCTGTATATGTGTGTGTGTTTATTTATTTATTTTTGGTGTTTCGAGGTAGGGTCCCAAGTGCTGGGGTTCAAGGCGTGCACCCCCATGCCCAGCTGGGACACACTTTGTGTGTGTGTGTGATGTGAATGCCATGGTGTGCAGGCGCAGGTCACCTTTCATCTTGTTTGAGACAGGATCTCTTGTTTGCCATAGGCAGACTCGTCACTTCCTATCACAATAGGTGCATTGGGATTATAGATGTGCACGCTACTTGTGGCCAGCTTTATATGAGGTTCTGAGGATCCAAAATCTGGTGGTTGGGATTGCATAGCAAGTGGATTTAACCAGTGAGCCATCTGCCCAGCAAAGGATGTACTTTCTTCTGTGCGATACTGACAGAGAACTTGTCAGGACAGGAAATAAACTGATCACAATAGCACATTCTCAAGTCCCAGATACATGTCCTGTTAAGTGTTGGCCACATAAGGAGCCTGCCTGTGTGAACCTTTCTCAGGGGTGAATCCACCACCTGGTGGGGTAGGAATGAGGTAGACCACTGCAAGTCACGCTGCCTCTGTCTGAGAACACACAGTGACTGCAAACTACTTGGCCCTATGGGAGATGCCAAAGTGGCAGCCGGCTTTCGTGTTTGTTAGCATCTTTGTTTTTAAGTCTTTATTTCTTCTTTAAAGCAACATCTCAGAATAACACAGATGGACAACGGTACAAAATATCACTGGAAGCAGGGGAGCTCTTCCAGGCTCCCTGGCTGCCCTCTATTTAAGCTCAGCGGCTCTGCCGGTTGCCTGTGTGAAGACTGGGTCACTGAGGAAGACGGAGGGCACGTGTGCTAACACAGGACTAGACTCTGGCTCAACTGCAACCCTAAGTGTAACTGTGCCAGCTTTATGCTGCTTCCTTCACTGCATCACACTAGCTAATCGACACACCATTCTTTTGTGACTGTAACGGGCTCCGTTGTGCCCCTCTCAAATTCATGTGCTGAGCCTTAACTCCAGTGTCTCAGAATGTGAGTGTATTTAAAGCCAGGATCTTGGGCTGGAGAGATGGTTTAGCAGTTAAGCGCTTGCCTGTGAAGCCTAAGGACCCCGGTTCGAGGCTCGGTTCCCCAGGTCCCACGTTAGCCAGATGCACAAGGGGGCGCATGCGTCTGGAGTTCGTTTGCAGAGGCTGGAAGCCCTGGCCCGCCCATTCTCTCCCTCTCCCTCTCTCTGTCTCTGTCTTTCTCTCTGTGTCTGTCGCTCATAAATAAAAAAAATTAAAAAAAATATTAAAAAAAAAAAGCCAGGATCTTTAAAGGACTGGAGTGACAGTTCAGTGGTAAAATGCTTACATAGGGTATATAAGGCCTTCAGTTCTATCCTTGGCCTGCACACCCCAAAGTGATTAAGTTAAAAAAAAGTGAGCCAGGTGTGGTGATGCAAACCTTTAATCTGAGCATTCACTTGGACAGCAGAGATTACCAAAAGTGAGACCTTACCTTGAAAAATCAAAAAAGAGTCTGTGTCTTCATAAGAAGACCAATTTGGACACACAGAAAGATATCAAAGCACATAAGAGCAAAGACTAGCTACTTGGGAGGCCAGAGAATTCTCTACTTGGGCTATATCGAGAGAATTTAGGGACAGCCTGAGAACCTGGAGATCCTGTCTCAAAACAAAAAGTAAAGAGAACTGGGCATGGTGGTGTACACCTTTAATCCCAGCATCTAGAAGGGAAAGGCAGGCAGGACTGCTGTGAGTTGGAAGCCAGCCTGAGACTACAGAGTCAGTTCTAGGTCGGTCTAGGCTAGAGTGAAGCCCTATCTTGAAAACAACAAACATACAAAGTGTGTTAGGAGTGTGAGGTCCTAAATTCAATCTTCAGCTCTGCCAAAAACAGACAAAAACAAAACACCAAGGACCATATAAGGATACAGTGAGAAGACGGCCACTTATAAGATAAGGGGAGAACCTGCAGGAGACACCAATTTTGCTGGTACCTTTTGATCTTGGGCTTTTGGCTTCCAAAGTTATGAGGAAAGACATGTCTGGGGCCATCACAGGAAGTAGTGGAGACAGGGTGGTAAGAGTGAGAAGTTGGGCCCTTTTGAGTAGGTGAAGTGTCTTTCCATCTTCCCAAGTACGGAAGACACTAAGTCAGGGTTCTTGAGGACAAATGGAAAATGGGCTGTAAAGTCCCAGAAAACCAAATATGGTGGTGTGAATGAATACAGACTGAGGCATTTTTGATTAAGCTTCTTACTTAGAAGGAGTGTGGCTGGAGGAGGTATGTCACTGGGGGAGGATTTTTGAGTCCATCCCTACTAGGTGTGTAGAGAGGTAATTTAAGCTCTGGTTGTTGGTTCTGTCTCTCTGTTGTGGATTATGAAATGAACCAGCTTCTCCCATCATAATGAAGCTTTTCCTGGAATCTTTAGCCTGAAATAAACCCTTTCCTTCCCTGAGCTGCTTCTGGCCAGGCATAAAACGTGTAGTCAGGCTTGCATTGCTGGCAGAAATCACCTGACCAATAGCAGCTTTGGGGGGGGGGAAGGGGGTTTATTTGGCTTACAGGCTCAAATGGATACTCCACAATGGCAGGGGAAACAATGGCATGAGCAGAGGGTGGACATCACCTCCTGACCACCATCAGGTGGACAACAGCAACAGGAGTGTGTGCCAAACACTGGCATGGGGAAACTGGCTATAATATAACACCCATAAGCCCGCCCCCAACAATACCCTGCCTCCAGGAGGCGTTAATTCCCAAATCCCCATCAGCTGGGAACCTGGCATTCAGAACTGAGTTGATGGGTACGCCTGACTCAGCAGCTGCTCCTAAACACGTTTGCTCAACAGAATGATAAACTACAGATTATGTTTCTTGGGGCTGGAGAAACAGCTAGTGGTTAACACTGCAAAGCTGAAGGACCCACATTCAACTCAACAAGACCAGGACCCACATAAGCCAGATGCACAAGGTGGCACATGCGTCTGGAGTTTGTTTGCAGTGGCTGGAAGGCCCTGGTGCATCCATTTCCTCCCTCTTATAAATAAATAAAAATAACCCAAATTATGTTTCTCTGGTTTCCACTTATACTTGTATCAAATGATCCTAGCCTGCAAAATTACCAAGCAGGGCTGGAGAGATGGCTTAGTGGTTAGGTGTCTGCCTGCAAAGCCAACGGACCCAGGCTCGATTCCCCATGATTCATGTAAGCAAGATGCACAGGGTGGCACATGCGTCTGGAGTTTATTTGCAGCAGCTGAAGGCCTGGTGTCCCCATTCTCTCTCTCTCTCAAATATATAAAATAAAAAAATATTAAAAAAAAAAACAAGCAGGTGCTTGTTAAATAGAAAGCAGCAAAGCAACCAGATTTCAGAGTAACACTGTACATCTGACGTAGTACTTGTACCATGAGAAGACAACAGTGGATCTGACTGATGCACTTCCACATGACTTGGACTCTAAATTCATGTTCTGGGAACAAAAGAAGATCCCAGAGTTCACAGACTACAGGCTGAACTAAGTTTACGTCCATACTTAGTGTGATTAAACTCATTTAAAGACATATCCACCAAACAAGCCAGACACAGCAGGAAAGTGGACATTCATCTGTAGATAAGATTCTGCCTCTGCCCATATAGGAAGCAGGACCATGGGCTTTTTTTTTTTTTTTAATTACAGCAAAAGCCAGGCATGGTGGTGCACATCTCTAATCTCAGCACATAAGGCAGAGGCAGGAGGATTGCCGTGAGTTCAAAGCCACAGTGAGACTACACAGTGAATTCCATGTCAGTGTGGGCTAGAGGGAGACCCTGCCTCAAAAGAGTCTGAATCTCCGTATCTCATGCAGACTGCTGGGCCTGCTCACAGACTCCTGTAGCCCCAGCCCTGCAAAGGAACAGAGACTGGAGCGTCGCCCTGTCCCCACAAGCTCTGGAGGAGTCAATAAAGAGACTGGCTCAAAACAAGGCTGGGCAGCAAGAGCAATGCTTGTATATGAGGGGCCACACCACACCCAATGGAACAAACAAACAAACCTCCAACAGCTAAGCATGCAGACGTGCGTGCTGACCCACAGCTGCCAAACAGGGATGAGGGTCTTTATTTTATTTTTTAACTTTTTTTTATTGACAATGCCCATAATTATAGAAATAAACCATGATAATTCCCTCCCCTCCCCCTGCTTTTCCCTTCACAAATCCACTCTCCATCATATTCTCGCTCCCCTCTCAATCAGTTTGTCTTTTGTTTTGATGTCTTCATCTTTTCCTCCTATTGTGAGGCTCCTGTGTAGGTAGTATCAGGGATTGCGAGGTCATGGATATCCAAGCCAGGGCATGAGGTTTTGTTTGCCAGTTTCTAAATTTAAGAGACCTAGAAATTGACGATTTTGTATCAAATCTGATGGCATGCATTAAAACTAAAGTACCATCTCCATCTTTTGTGTATGATAAGCAAACAAACATGGTTCAGGTCTGGGGTCCAATCCCCTGCAAGGACACAGACTCTGGCTCTTGCCTAAGTGTCCACATAGGCTTGGAATGGCTGCTGCTCACAGGCTGGACCCTGCTGTGCTCACACGCAGCCTCAACCCCCCGTCCTTTCTCATTTCAAGAAAATGCTCCCCTCCTGCTGCCAGTCTGTGGTTGTTTGGACAGGCCCTTCTGAAAATGGCTGTCTTCCCACACCAGCAAGCAGCGACTTGTCCTCATGATTCACAGCCTTGTTCATTCAAACCAGCAGAGGCAGGAACCATGCAGGTCCTGGTGCTTTGGTGCCCCTCACTGAGTTCTTCCCAATTCAAAAACATTCCTTTCTTCCGAGCTACACACTTCAAAATTTTATTTGACTTCAAAACAAAACAAAGCTGGCTGAACAAGTAGTGATAGTCGGTGCAAAATGTAAAACTGTACACCAAGACAAGTCCAATCACTAGAATGACCACTGTGGAGAGCAGCAGCAGCAAAGGAATCACATGCACCACTGGACAGAGAAGAGCAGCCTGGTCAGAAAGACCACCTGAGCTCCTACTCCTATTCTTCTAGAGCAGTGACATTCAGGCCTACCCAGGAGAAAGAAAAGACGTACACCACCTAATACATTCTAAGCCACGACACACACAAAAGCCACTGACCTCAGACCCAAGTACTTCCGCTCCAGCCATTGTCCCATGCTGCTAATTCCAGGCTGATAGGGGCCTATGAACAGCTGTGCGTCCAGCTGGGACCAGAGGTGCGGATATAACCTCAACCAAAGTTGATTTTGTGAGTACAAGTCATTGTTCTACGGTTCTGTTTGTTTATTGTTCTGCTTGCATGAGGGGCCACACCACATATACCTCAAGACAACCCAGGAAGTAGCCTTTCTTTTCACAACACCTAACTAAGGACCTAAATCTAAGCAAAATATTACTATACGATAAACATTCCACAAAGTTTTGTGTTTTTGTGGGCACATGTGTATGTGTATGCTAGAGATGGATGCTGGGTGCCTTCCTCGTTTGCTTTTTACCCTATTTAATGAGACAAGGTGTCTTGACTAAACCCAAAGCTTGCTGATTTGGCTAGACTTTACCTTCAGAGCACTGGGATTACAGTGGACTACCACTCCTATTTGCCCTTTCTGTAGGTGTTGTGAATCTGAAATCAGGTCCTCACATTTGCAAAGCAAGTATTTTACTGACTGAGCCATCTACTCATCCCAAACAACTCTCAAAACAATCTGATACGTGGCTTAAAACAATTATTTGCCAGGCATGGTGGCATATACCTTTAATCCCAGGTAGGAGGATCACTGTGAGTTCAAGGCCAGCCAGGGATAGAGCTAGATCCTGTCTCAAAAAACCAAACTGGAAAAAACCCAATTACTTGAGTGCATATGTGTATAATATGCACAGCACAGTGCATGTGCGGAGATTAGAAGTGTTGATCACCTCCTTCCATCTTGGATACATGGTCCCTTTTTGATGCTGTTTAGCCATTGGGGAGGACAGTCTAGCTGGTCTGGGAGCATTGCCATAGGCTTACAGACATATGCACCACTTTGTGTCTGGCTTTATGCAGGTGCTGGTGATCAGACTCAGGTTGGCAGGTTTGCAAGAAAGCCAAGCCCCTTTAACCAATGAGCCATTTCTTCAGCTCCAACACAACATATTAAAGATAATCTCATGGGGCTGGAGAGATGGCTTAGCGGTTAAGCGCTTGCCTGTGAAGCCTAAGGACCCCGGTTCGAGGCTCGGTTCCCCAGGTCCCATGTTAGCCAGATGCACAAGGGGGTGCACGCGTCTGGAGTTCGTTTGCAGAGGCTGGAAGCCCTGGCGCGCCCATTCTCTCTCTCTCCCTCTGTCTTTCTCTCTGTGTCTGTCGCTCTCAAATAAATAAATAAATAAATAAAATTTTATAAAAAAAAATAAATAAAGATAATCTCATGCATGAATTATAATAAGAATTTTGCTTCTTGTTACCTTTCTCTCCTCTCTCTCTTGACCTTTCAAAGTAGGGTCTCATTCTAGCCCAGGCTTACCTGTAATTCACCATGTGGTCTCAGGCCTTGAACTCACCCAGATCCTACCATCTCTGCCTCTCAAGTGCTGGGATTAAAAGCATGTGCCACCATGCCCAGCCTTTCCCTGTCTTTTTGAGGCAGGTTATTGTCACATAGGCCAGGCTGGCCTCAAATTCATGATCCTTCTGTCTAAGCTTCCTGAGTGTTGGAGTTGTAGGCAATGATACACCTCACCCAACTTAGTGAGTTCACATTCTACTGGCACAATCTCTAGTCAGGCTGTTCATCACAGAATGCCCCAGACTCAGGAAGATTGCTCAGACTCAGCAAGAAGTCACCATTTTGGCCATCCTTCAGGAAGCTCTAATGCTTTGCTATGTGGGTGGCACAGGCAATGTCACACATGGTTATTAAGGTAGGCACAATACTGATTATCCTCACAGTTTATAATTCCTAACCCCAGAACCGTATACTTTTTTGGCCTTCCTGTAATTCTCTCAAACAAAAATGGGGACTACAGAAAAATAAAGAGGAATGACATATGAGACACAAGCCATGATTTAAAGGCCACATACTGTCATAGATAACTTTTGGCAGATTATAGAGACAGCAAGCACACTCAAGACCCTGTTATAACCTTTTATTTTCTTCTTTTTTGAGATAGAGTCTCATTCTAAACCAGGCTAACCTGGAACTCACTATGTAGTCTAGGGTGGCCTCGAACTCATGGAGATTCTCCTATCTCTGCCACCCAAGTGCTGGGATTAAAGGCGTGCACCACCACGCCTGGCTATGACCGCATATACATCATGCCCATTCACGCAATGTCAGCAGTAAACTTTGGTCAATGAGTCCCAGCAGTTCTCTTTTCTTTGATTCCCCCACACCCTGCTCCCCTCTCTGGCAGACTGGGGTTTCAGATGTGCACAACCACACCTCCAACTTTTTATATGGGTTTTGGGGGATTCAAACTCAAACTCAAGCCATCTTGGGCACTCCCAGACTCTAAAGCTTAGGCAGCAAGTGCTCTTGGCAATCGCTGAGTCATTTCCCTATCCAGCCTGGCTGTCTTTTATACCTACATTTGGCTTCCTCAGAGTGTATCTGGAACTCGTTCCACCATAACACGACGCCTACCTTCTCCCACACACGTATCACGCGCACATCCATCTTCTCCATGGTGCCTGTCTCCTCTCAGGTCAGTGAGGAGTGCTCTACTATCCCTGTCACACCGCTGGTGGCAGGGACTGGTGAAAATAGCAGGTTTTAGCCGGACGTTAGGCTTATTTGTGATATTCTGGGGCCCTCTGCTGGCTGTCTTCTATAACTATCAGCTCTTCCTAGACCAACCAAATCTTTCTGTTATTGCCTCTATGATATTTCCAATTCATTTTAAATGCTCAAGCTCACAGGAAGCTTGTCTGTACTTCTGCAATCTAAATATTTCATCCACATTTCAAAACAGGACTTCAAAACAATAAGGCCTGTAACAGAGTTAAGAAGAAAACAATTAGCCGGGCGTGGTGGCGCACGCCTTTAATCCCAGCACTCGGGAGGTAGAGGTAGGAGGATCGCCATGAGTTCAAGGCCACCCTGAGACTACAGAGTTAATTCCAGGTCAGCCTGGACCAGAGTGAGACCCTACCTCAAAAAAACCAAAAAAAAGAAGAAAACAATGGCAAAACCTAACAGCACCAGCACCTTGCCAGACATAACGCAGCACTTCAACCTGCGGAGGGATTCTGAGACTTGCACAGCTTGGCGTCCCACCGCCCGGTGAGCAGGAGGCCGGCTCTGAGCAGATCTAGGTCGTCCTCCTGGGCCACATTCGAGGCGGTGACTGAGCAAGTGACCTCAGCTGTCTTCTGTGTACAAGACGGCGAGAGCAGGGCTGACTGAAAGGACACACTAGCAGCACCCAGTGAAGAAGCTGGCCCCCAACAAGTCATCTCAGCCCCGCTCTGCCACTGCTGTTGTCGGCATACTGGCCAGGGCTCCTGGGCCTTCCTGGTGTGTGATCGCGATTACTGGGACAAACTGGAGAGGTCACACTCTCCAACCAGGAAGGGGATAGTTCATGTTTCTGGGCACCAGCTCACCAAAAAAGAATGAGAGCAGAGTTGGGCAATTTAAAGGTAAAGGGAAACTTCCAGAGGGTAGGCACAGTAAAAGTGCCAAAGAACTACAGCCAGGCATGCAGAGCCAGGGAGACCAAATATGGTAGTTTGAATAGATGGCCCCCAATATACTGAGTGTTTTATTAGTTTGTAGTTTGCATCTGCAGCCACCTGGCTGGAGGTGGTGTCATTGGGCAGACCTTAAAGTGTGGTGGTGAGGTTGGGATTTCAATCTAAAGATATGCAAAGTGTGTCTAGCTGGAGTTCCTCAAGTGCACTGTGTTGTGTGGCTTTTGGCTTGTGCTTCTCTCTCTGTTTGGACCTGTGAAGGCAGGCCAGCTTCTTCGGCTATTATGGAACTTCCCCTGGATCTGTAAGCTTCAATAAATCCCTTATTCCATAACTGTGCCTGGTCTGGAAGTTCATCTCAGCAAACCTGAAGCTGTCTGCTATAGCAAGCTACCAACAGTAAGAGCAGGCTGTTTAATCAGCCAGACCTTCTAATAACTCAGACCATGACCACACAGAGACTGAGGGAGGAGACACAGAAACAGAATATTTAAGGGATTACTGAGTAAAGCTGTGAAAATCCAGGAACAGGAGAGAGATGAGGCATAGTAGGAGGAATAGAAAGGAGTTAGGTTTGTATCCCAATCACCAAATCACTTGATCCTCACACTCTCTCAAGAGGTGCTGCTACCCTCCCCCAGTCACAGGGAAGAACTGTGCCAGGCAGGTGAGGTGTTAGGAAGGATCACACACTGACCAGGTTCTGTTCTGTCCCACTTACTGTGGACGTGGGGCAAATCCATTAGCCAGAGGAAGTGCTGCTCTCTACGAGGCTAGCAGGCAATGGGCATTGCTCTGACCCATGTAGAGATACAGGCTACTGGTGTGTCAGGAGAATCTGAATAAAGGCTTCTGTCAGAGAACTGGCCAGAGAGCCCCTTGGGAGCCTTCCTGTCTCTGTTTCTGGAGTCTAAGTACTCACCAGATGTGTGTTTGATAAGGCCAAACTGAGCTAGAGCTATGGCAATAGACCACAGAAATCAAGCAAGCAAGAAAGAGAATATATTTGTTATGGAATTTGCCCAAAGAATGTGTCCTTGCTGGGGGGGGGGGGGGTAAGGCAAGGAAGAGGCACATATGCGCACAAGCAGGTGCACATCACAAACAGAAGGCCTGTATGAGTGTGTTGGCACTTCTCACAAATGGTTAGAGCAGCTTTAGAATGGTCAGTGGTAGCACCAATTCTAGCACACTTGGATGACAGAGGCAGCCCTGCCCCAGCAGTCTGGAGACATCTCCCACCCCCATGACCCGCCCTTCTGCTAAGCAGCCTGAGTCCCATGGCAGGTGAGCAAGGTGCTTCAAGGTCCTCAGTGAGGACAGGGTCAGGACAATGTCTCTACATGCAACTGAAGTCTTGTGAAGGGTCTTCAAGGTCTCTTGAGTGGATTAGTCCCACTGTTCTCACCTTCAGTCCTTTCATCTAACCACCAGAATCATCTTTTCAGAAACTAAGACTAAGTTCCCTAGTTACGTATGGCTCTGTACGGACATCCTGTTGCTTATAGGAAGATGTCCACCTTTTTCGCATAGGGACCACCTTTTTGCACCAGCTGACTGAGGCTTCCAGGGCTCTTGGCCCTTGCCCCTCCCCTCCCAGGCCCATTTCTCTACTTTAACATGCTGTCTTTTTCTGGAAGGCTTCAGCCACACCCAGCCCTAACAGAATCACAAGGTGCGACACCAAAGTCACTGCTGTCGTGGCTCTCCTCTAGGCAGAGGTAGGGTGCTTCCTCTGCACAGAACATGATCCACCTCTCTTATGACCTTCATCAATTCAGCCCAGGCTGGTGTGCAGAGTTCAATGACTACTCAGCATTTCCAGGTTAGTGTCTGACACGTACCCTCCCAACCCCTAGAGTCTAAAACATACTCTCTGAACATTTGGCCTCCCTACAACTCTTTTCTGGATCACTGAAGGGCACAGTCATCTGAACCCTTCCCTTTCCCTTTCCTCACTCACTCCATATTCCACCAACCAGCCATTTCTATTCCACTCCTTATCTAAGATTCTCCATTACTACCCAGGTCAGAGGCCAGTATCATTTTAGGCCTGGGCCATGGTGCCAGTTTTGAACTCAACTCTTCCAGAGGAAACTTTGTGACACTAAGTCCGTCTGTCTCAGTTGACAAAAATCAGTCTATTTTCCAAAAGAATATTCTAGCAGCAATTTGAAAATAAGTACTAGAGGGGAAAAAAAATGAAGGGGAAAAAGTCTCTGCAGGATGTATGTGCCCAGCTTACAACAGCTATTCTTAACCAACAAGATCCCAACCAGCAGCACTGCCAGGAGGCTTCTCCCACCTGAGGGAGACCTGCTTCACTTCTCCCTGTGGGAACAGACAGACCACAGACACACAGGACATCCCCAATGTAGCCACTGGAACTTTCGGAATGGACACAGTGCACACTTAACCTGGGGCTGGGTCCTCAGAGGACAATAATAATGGCATAGCAGTAGATAAGTACTGAGCCATACAATCATGGAGACAGGAGTGGTTGCCAGCCAGTGTCTTTGGATAGACCGAGCAGCAATTCCTAGCATACTTCTTGGCTGTCACAAGAGACAAATGAGAGGCAGTCTTTCCAGGCTGCACAGTGGATGAGAATATGCATTGCTTGCATTCAGAAAAAGGCACCATTCTGTTACCAGTTGGATCAGGCTGAAGTAGGGACAAGATCAAATAGACAGTGGCATGTGCAGAACACAGGGGCAGTACAGCAGTTTGGTCGGGCCCTGGTAGGGCATGGGTGTCCGTGACTGGACTTTCTGGGCTAATACACCTTTGCATGAGAGAAAGAGGACTTCTTGTCATTCACAGGGACCAGCCATACCTCTTGCAGGCCTGGACAGTGCAGTTTGATTTCTGAAAATCAAGTCTGGCTGGTGGAGGCGGGATGGCAGATGACTCCTGTGCCCAGAGAGCTTCCCCAGTTCCTCCCAGCTGTGTCCTGCTACAGAGAAAGGCAATATACTGCTTTCTTACAGCAACATCACAGCTGCTCTGACAGGCAGCACTCGTATGGCCATTCAAGGCACCTGATGGATGAGAAGGAAATAAAACTTTCTTTTACTTTTGTGGCTTCTGCCCTCTAGCTGACCAAATAATAAACCTAATCATTTCTGAAGGAAATGGACAAAGGAAGAAATAGCAATTCATTGGAAATTTCTGAATACACAGGTACAAAGACCCTTTAAATAAAATGACTTATGTCCCTAAGGAAAAAAGGGACTTCAGGCAGCCCAGGAGAACAGAGATTGGCATAGAGTGATCATTTAGTAACAGCTGGCCTGTTTTTGTAGAAGGGCCTTATGATGAGGTGCTGGGTATGGGGTAAACTGCACTCTAAGCAGCACAGGGTCTCCTGGCCAATCGTGCCACACTGTGCCAAACCAGGTGGAAACACTGAGTCTATGGCTCCTTTGCCACCTGTAGTCACTATCACCAGACTCATGGACAGCCAAAGAAGGAAAGGAACACAACAAACCAGAACCAGACGAGCTTCTCTTCTCTGTGATCCAGAGCCCCAGACCAACTGAGTCAGAATCAGCGACCCAGGCCAGGTACACATGTACGTGCCTGCCAGCCAGCTGGACCATTACTTCCCACCTCTACTCCACACAGGCCCCCAGGAGACTTTGGGGAGAAAAAGGATCTTGAACGCGTTCTGTTACCTACATGTCAAGAGACACATTGAACTCTACTACTGAAAACACTATGCTTTGAGATGAACCTCAATAAAGATAAATCTTACTACCTTTTCTCCCTAGACTGAAGAGACAAAGGAATATATTTTAAAATCCAGAGGGGAGGAGGAGACATGGTGGAGAAGGAAGTAAAAATCCCAAAGCAGAACTTGATAGAAGTCACAGCTTCGCCTCTTCTCCTCTCATACATCCAAATGGCAAATCACCAAGGCTGCAGCCGCTTATCTCAGGAGTAATTAAATCGAATGAATCTCAGGAGAAGAGCTTTAAATATTCAAAGCCCCATTAATCCTCATGCCTTGTAATTAAATATGCATGCTAAGAAGGCTTGGACAAAAGCAAAACACTTGCAAAATGTGCATTCTTTACATCTGTGGCATTGCAATGCATATCTGCCTTGACCTTGTAGAAACTATATAAAAAATTCCATGAAGCATACACTAAAATTGGCAGAAAGAATCTCAGCCCATACTGAGCTTTTTAAATGTGCCTGAATAGAGTTTCATTTTTTCTCGTTCTTTTTCCACTGCCTTGGTCCAGGGCCTCATCTACCACTGAATTACACCTCCAGTCCTTACCAGCTCAGTTTTAAGGACCCATATTAATTTAATCCACAATACTCATGCTCACTTCCTTTTCACTCTCTGATCTGCACCCTCCAGGAACCCCCTGCCGTCTTAGGAGAGGCCTTTGCTTCTACTGAGCAGCGCTCTTTCCCACCTGAGTCCTGATTAAGATGCAATGTCACCTCAGCCCTCTAGGAAAGATCTTTCCTTTGACAATCAGCAGTGAGAGATGGTGACCCAGACATGCTGTTTGTCCTGGAGGGAGGAAGGAGAGTGAAACTCTAGCTGCCTTTGTCTCTGCCCACTGACAATGCTCCTTGTGGAGAAAGAGCTGGACCAGGAATGGGCACTACCATTTCTCTGGTGAGAAAATCAAGAGACTGTTCTGTTGAGGATCACATAGCATGCAGTTTGGAATCTGAAATGTCATCATTTCTGTGATCAGGAGCTGCTGCTTGGAACTGTGAGTGCTATTATAAAGGTCACCTCACCTGCCATGTATACTGGTAACTTTGTCTACATCTTTTTGCTCTGTTAATTGTAGTCCACCCACTTCTTTTAACACATGCAAGCAGGTCTCGGGAAGCTTGTCAAGGGAGCCATCAAAGGCAGTGCTATTTGTGACAACAAACTACTACAGAAGCCCTTACCAGCCCAAATGGATTCATTACCACAGTCAACTGACTGTATTTGTCAAGAGTACCAGGTTTCAGATCAAGAGCTAGACATTAAGGGATGTGTGGAACTTCTAGACATTAAAGAGAACTCACCTGCAGCCAGCTCTGGGGCAAACACAGTGCAGGAGGGCAAGCTCTCCTCCCTTGACACCACCGACCTAAAAGTCACTGAAGTTCGTTCTAGCTTCAAGATTGGGCTTCTTTGCCCCTTATAAGACTCTAGGTAAGAAGGTCTTACAGAAAAATCAAATGCCCCTAAAGTCAAAGAAACAAGAACAGAAATGGTAGCAGTAGAGGAGGGAAGGCATAAATAAATTCATTCACATAGCAAAGGACCAGAAGATGAGCAGCCACAAGAAAATCTCGCATATGCCTCTTCCTGCCCACCACAGGCAGCCAGCGAGGGAGAAAAGGCCATCACTGTCACTTTCTTCTTTTTTATCTTTTTGAGACAGGGTCTCATATGGCCCAGGCTGGTTTCAAATTTGCTACATAGCCAAGGGTGCCTCTGAACTTCTGACTCTCCTGGTCTAGGGATATAACTGCCACTTAGTGTATGAAAATGAAACTAAAGAGGGGGCTGGAACAATAAGAAAACATGCATCATTTGGCTGATGGGCTCGCCGGGCTTTAAGCTGAAAGCACTTCCAGCAATGCTGGGTCTTCTTTCAATTAGTATTAGATTACAAGAAAAAGTAGACTAAAATGTTCAGGGCATGGTGGTGTACACCTCTGATCCCAGCACTCAGGAGGAAGAGGCAGGAAGATCGCTGTGCGTTTGAAGCTAGCCTGACACTACATAGTGAATTCCAGGTCAGCCTAGGCTAGAAAGAGACCCTACCTCAAAAAACTAAAAAGTTACAGAAAGTATAAGCAAGCAATAAATGTAAAAACTGTGTTTCAAAATACTCTTAAATATCTGGGAACTAAAGAAAGAAGGGCAGGAGCTACACACTGGATCATTCCAGGCAGAACACACAGCAGGAAAACCACTTCATCTTTTTCTTTTTTTTAACTTGAGTCTGTTGACAATGGGGGAGGAGGACGACATACATGTACATGCTAAGAAAGGTTTCACAAAGGGCTTCTAGAAGTTCTTTCTTATATCAAATCTTTCTTTGGCTGTTTCCTTCAAGAAAAGAGCTGTGCTTGTTGTTAGAGGTCCATTAAGGGACCAGGAAGCTCACCCTGTGCAAACTTTGCCTTGTCCTATGTCTTTGATGTGTTTCTTGAACAGACTTCCTCATCAGAATTTACATGTCTACCTTCCTCCCCTTCCCCCCAGGTAAGGTCTTGCTCTAGCCCAGGCTAACCTGGAATTCACTATGTAGTCTCAGGATGGCCTCCAACTCACAGCGAGTGCTGGGATTAAAGGCGTGTGCCACCACACCCAGCTCTACCTTTTTTTTGGAATGGGACATACAAATTGGGTTGATGACTCTAGCACTCGGTATTTCTTAGTTTATTTCACTTTCTCATCAATAATACAGTTGTTTTTGATAATTACGATACAAGAACTAACATTACCTAAAATACTGTACCTCTGTGCTCTTAAGGGTAAAATTTAGAGCTAGGTGTGATTCAATAATCTTACCACTTTAGAGGATGATCAGAACTGGGCCACATGAGACCCTGTCTCAAAATACAATAAAAACTGAGGAGCCTCAACTTCAACACTGACTGAATGAGGAAACAGAAAAAGAAAGGTTCAGAGACCCCAAAAAGGCCTGCTCTTTTATCTTGGGAGGTCTGTGAGGCTGGAGGCAGAGATGTTTTTCCTATGGCTCCGGCTCACAGGAAAGTAGATTACCATACTGGAAAGACAGAATGAAGTCCCACGACACAGCATTACACTCAGGACTCTGGGGAGGAGAGATCCCCTTGTCCCAGTGGGGCTATGATGGCTGCTACAGAGCTAGTGTCATTCCTGTGATCATAGGCAGCATTTTCTAGTACATGAAACGTGAAAAGTGCCAGGATTTACTTTCAGTTTTGGAAACCATGACTCACCCCATGACTCTCTTAAGCATGGCCATATTTGAGTACAAAACAGAAAAAAAGGAGGGGGAGAAGAGGAGGAGGAGAAAAAAAGAAGGCTAAAGATATAATTCAACTGGTAGAGTGCTTGCTTCATATGCATAAAGCCCTGAGTTCCTCACTTGTCTGTAATTTCAGTACTTAGGAAGTAGAGGCAGGAGGATCAAGAGTTCAAGGTCAACCTCAACAACATAATGAACTTGAGGGTAGCCTGGGCTACCTGACACCCTGCCTCCAATTCACAACTCTTTTGCCTCAGCCTCCCACATATTGGAATTACAGGTGTGTGCCACCAGACTTTTTAAAAGTAGCTGCCTTCTGGGGTTGGGAGATGGCTCAGTGGTTAAAGGCACTTGCTTACAAAGCCTGCTGGCCTGGGTTTGATTCCCCAGTACACATGTAAAATCATATGCACCAAGTGACACATATGCCTGGAGTTTGTTATCATTGGCAAGGGCCCTGGCAGGCCCATAGTATCTGTCTCCTCAAATAAATAAATGAAAGTATGTTTAAAAGCCGGGTGTGATGGAGCATACCTTTAATCCCAGCACTTGGGAGGCAGAGGTAGGAGGATCGCCATGAGTTCGAGGCCACCCTGAGACTACATACTGAATTCTAGGTCAGCCTGGACTACAGTGAGACCCTACCTCTAAAAACTCAAAAAGAAAATATATTTACAAAGTAAATAAAAGTAGCTGCCTTTTCTTCTGGACTTCCTACAAATTAAGCTTGTAAAGTTGTAAATTTAAGAAACCTAGTTTTGGGGGCTGTAATTCTACGACAGTAAATGAGTAAAATACAGCATGATATCAGAGTGGGCAGGTAGCACTGAGAATTTGGTGTCAATCCATTGTATAATTCTCCTTTACATCCCATTCCTCTGATTAACAGCTGCATGGGTTTTGGGTGTGGATACATTCGAGGCTTCCCAGGTGGCATCAATGGCTATGCAGAAGTAGTACTCCATTCCCACAGTGGGAGGAGGTGGTGCCCTGTATTTAATGCCAGCTACCCTGCCAGCTCATCCGTGCATTTCCTGAATGCCTTTACTTCACAGGAGAACTGGGTGGGGAGGGGCGAGGTAGCATCCCCTCCACAGAAGAGAAGACAGCTTCGTATAGAGGGGTAGGGAGGCAGGGAGAAGACCTAAGTTCTCTTCTATCCCTATGCCAGGGACACATGCATGGGTTTTCTGCCAGCACAGGTCTGCCCTAGCAACCTCAGGTCTTCTAATTACACATGTGCACATGTATACAATGTATATACATCTATCACGGGCTACAATTCGGGGGCTGATGAAGATGGAACTTAAGATGAATCAACTCTGTAGGTCACAGGCTTACCAAAACACATGGAGCCAGCAAGGGTTGTTTCTCTGCACCCTGCTTGCAATGTCAGTCCTACCACTTTCACACCCAAAGAACTCTTTTCTGGGTCGGGGGACCGTTGTGTGATGCTGAGTGCAAGCCCAGGGTGATAAAATGAGAAGCATCTCCATTCTTGCCCTGCTGGGTCTGTCTGTGCTGAGAGGACAATCCAGTCACATCCCAACCAAGACAAATACTTCACTATTCTACCTGTAAACAGGACTGAATTGCCAGTACACTGTCTCATGACCCATTCTCCTCTCCACTCCTCAGTTACAGGCAGTAATTAGGAGTGTCAGGGTTCTGGCTTCATTGTTCCAGGTCCATTAATAATGCAGAAGTAGGAGTGTGATGAATGCAGAAACATGCAAGAGAGGTTTCAAGGTTAAAAGCAGCAAAGCAAGCTGGGCATGGTGGCGCACGCCTTTAATCCCAGCATTCAGGAGGTAGAGGTAGGAGGATCGCCATGAGTTTGAGGCCAACCTGAGATTACAGAGTGAATTCCAGGTCAGCCAGAGCTAGAGTGAGACTCTATTTAGAAAAACCGGAAGAAAAACAAACAGCAAAGGAGAAAGCCGAGGCAGGCGTGGGGAGATGTGGTGTGAGCATACATGCATTTGAGAAAGAGAATGCTGGTTGCAAATCTAGATTTGAAAGCCTTGGCTTCCTTTATGAGTAACATGTATGGCAAAGTGCAGCTTCCTGAGGTACAGCCGGTTCCATGTCCCTGGCCACCTGGCAGGGAGTCCACCAGTATTGGAGAGTAGCCAGTGGATGAAACTGAGGCCAGAGGAAAATAGACCAGCATCTTTCAAACATATTTCCGATGCTGTAACTGACTTATTTCATCAAAGGCCAGGCCTGCTTATTCAGCAGAACTTGCCTGCTGACCACTTTTCCAGCCACAGCAGCAGCCTGGCTTACGGCAGCTCCTTCCTTTGCCAGAGAGGGTAAGAGTCCGCAGTGTTGCTACTTCCTTGTCTCTGCCTCTTCACAAACCTACAGGTTTGCAAGAAGAGATTTTGAAAGCTCTCATTTCTGACATTGCTATGGAGTTTTGTAGACAAACTGAATGATGGCAAGGAAGCCTGCAAATTATGCCTGGGAAAGGCTTAGTTCAGCTATTTGAAGAACATCTGCTTGGGAAGATGAGGCCAGCAGCCGTATGTGAATTCTTCATCTGTTTATACCCACACTGCCTCCTAAGCAGAGAGGGATTTGCTATCCAACCTTTTGCACATACCAAAAAGTGAACTGCGCTTCATACTGGGAAAGCTCAACTTCATCAGCTGCTTTCACAACCCAAAACAGGCATTTTAAAAGCCAGTCATGCTGGGCGTGGTGGTGCATGCCTTTAATCCCAGCACTTGGGAGGCCACCCTGAGCTAGAGCAAAACCCTACCTTGAAAAAACAAAAACAAACGAACAGTGTAGTAAAAGCCAGTCATGCCAATGTTTGTGAATCAGAACCCTTCTAGCTGATATCTGGGAAAAGGAAGCCATTAAGTCATTGGAAAACAGTCCTGAATTCTAGTTACTAAGGCTCTTTTCACTCCCACCAGGCTCTGACTTCTGGCCCGTAATTTTGCATCCTGCCCAGTGAGTGGCTCCAGAGCATTTGCTATCAATGGAGCCTGAGCAGAAAGACCCAAAAAGGCATTGCTGGCTGGCTGGCTCCAAATCCTTCCACTGAACACAAACCTCAGCACCTCACCTACAAGTGAGGCAGCAGTTCTTAAAGGCGATAGGACGTGCTCACACGGGGTCAGAGACCCAGCTCTGAGACCATAAATACACAAGCATTCTTTAACAATTACAAGCCCTCTTTTTTGTTTCCTTTTTACCTTTCTTGAAACAAATTTAACTCTTTAGCTTTAACAGATCAGAATGAGGATGGGGGAGATGGCTTAGCCAGTAAGTGCTTGCTATCTAAGTGCACACATAAAAGCTGGGAATACAGGCACAGTCCTGAAAGGGGCAAAGACCAAATAAACAGCAGCTCCAGGTTGAGTGAGACACTAGTCTCAAGGAAACTAAATGAAAGAGCAGCAACAGAGGACAACTGATGGCCTACTCTGGCCACTGCTAAGGGTACATACAGGACACACGGAACTGCACATTCATGTGAGTACCTTATATAGACAGCTCTCTCTCTCTCTCTCTCTCTCTCTCTCTCTCTCTCTCTCTCTCTCACACACACACACACACACACGATCAGAATGACAATGACTAATGATTTTTTCTTTTTGAGTAAGGGTTTCTTGTAGCACAGGATGACCTTGAATGACATGGTATAAGTGTACCTAAATGTGCTACTCCTTGTTCATGAATATCTAAGTAGAAAATAGACAGCCCCATCCCCCCCTTTTGTTGAGACAGGGTCTTGTTACATAGCCTAGTTTAGCCAAATTCATGATAGTCCTGCCTATGCCTCCTGAGTGCTGGAATGATAGGTGTATACCACTAAGCCCAGCCTTGAAAATGAGTACCTTAGGCCTGGGTGTGGTGGCGCACGCCTTTAATCCCAGCACTCAGGAGGCAGAGGTAGGAGGATCGCTGTGAGTTGAGGCCACCCTGAGACTACACAGTGAATTCCAGTTCAGCCTGGGCTAGAGTGAGACCCTACCTCAAAAAACAGAAAGAAAGAAAGAAAGAAAGAAAGAAAGAAAGAAAGAGAGGGAGGGAGGGAGGGAGGGAGGGAGGGAGGGAGGGAGGGAGGGAGGGAGGGAGGGAGAGAGAAAGGAAGGAAGGAAAATATCCTGAAGAATAAAATTAAGTTTACATGTAGGGGAGGCAGTAAAGATGAGGAAGAAGCCAAGCTTAAAGAGAGAACTTCAGAGCCAGCTACCCCCCCCCCCTGAAGTGTCACTTCCTTCTTTGTAGAGGAAGTAAGGGAGGAACTGTGGGTCTTCTGATAAGAGGAAATTCCCCTTTGCTCTCTGGGAGCTACTCCCTGTGTTTGTATTTTTCTGAGGTTAGGCAAGACTGCTTGGAGCATACCGTAACCAAATTAGGAAAGAAGGCAGCTGATTTCTCTAAGTGGTCATCACATGGCCAGGATGTACTGGCATGCACAGACAGTGAGGGATGGGGAAGGAGTGTGTGTCAGTCACAGAAGGAAATGCTACTTACTTGAGAAATTAGCCTCAACAGTTAGAATACTGTTCTGTAAGATGAATTTCATTTGCTGTTGCTAACAAAAAAAAGTGGGAGGGGTTGGCTTCCAAGGTTGAGTGTGGTGGTGCACACATGTGACCCTAGCACTCAGGAGGCAGAGGCCACAAGTTTGAGGCCAGCTTGGGCTATGTAGTAAGATCCTGTCTCAAAAAGCAGAAAGAAAATTATTTCCTAGATTTCCACAGGAGAGAGGTATGGGCCACAGTGCGATGCTCTCCCCACCCTCCCTAACCAAAGCCTGTATGTTCCTAGAGCAGGAAAAGCCTTGAGATGGGCCAGGGAGGTCACATTAATCAGCTTCAATAGGTTAAGAGATTCAAAGGCTGTGGTTATAAACTCAGTAGTAGAGTCCCTGCCTGGTATACAGAGCACTGGGAATCAAGCCCCAGTACCAGAAAAAAAAAAAAGAGGGAGGGGGGATGAAGAAGAGAAGGAAGGGAGGAGAGAAGAGGTAGAGAGACTGAGATTCAGCCTTAGGCTAGTGAGAAAAAAGGAACTGAGAAAAGTATTACTTAAAAAGAAAGAGCTGAGCAGGATGTGGTGGCACACACCTTTAATCCCAGCACTCGGAAGGCAGACGTAGGAGGATCACCCTGAGACTACATAGTGAATTCCAGATCAGCCTGGACTAGAGTGAAACCCTACCTCGAAAAAAAACAAGGGAAACGAAAAGAAAAGAGTTGCATAAATTCCATTTTCAGGCCACCCATCCAACTGCTTTACTTGCCAGAATGGTTTCAAGCTCGTCTTACAGCTTCAGAATAGGGTCTAGATATGCAATACTTGACTCATTTCCATAGAGCTTGCTCCAGCCACTTCTACTCAATGATTCTCTCTTTCAGGAATGACTTGTGATTCACTTCTAAACTGGAGCCAGTGAGCACAGAACCCAATCCAACTAGCACTATCTGGGCAATAACATTCAGCCTCGAAGAGCCTTGCTTTCCTAGCAAATTTCGTGATCAGCAAGATTCTTGGTCATGATTTTAATTCCCTCTGGAATGTGCTCTGTTTAGTTCCAGCTTCTGCTGGAATCAGTTAGGGAGAAGGCTTAAACAAAACAAGCCTCAGTTCTATACAGGAAAACTTTCAAAGGAGCCAGACCCAAGACACAGACGGGGCTGGTTGGGCCTTCGGTATTGGGTTGTATGGCTGAAACAACTCTTCCTTTCAGACACCTGCCTAATTTGTGTCAAGATGCTATGCTAGGGCCAGGCATGGTGGCACATGCATTAATCCCAGCACTTAGGAGGCAGAAGTAGGAGGATCATCATGAGTTCGAGGCCTGACCAGAGTGAAACCCTACCTCGAAAACAACAACAACAACAACAAAAAAGCTATGCTAGCCCCTGGGACAGGGCAAATGGGATAGGGATTTCACAGCCACTGTGTCAAAATATCCTAATATTGTCCACACAGCTGAGCAGCTCCTTGTCTCTTTGACAAGGTCTCATGTAGCCCAGGATGGGTGACTCCTGATCCTTCTTGCCTCTACCTCTCAAGTGCAGAGATTACATGTGTATGCCACCACGCCCAGCTCCCAGTTCCCAGTTGGGAGGATTTGCTTTCTAAACACTGCTTTGCTAATTCTGAACAACCTAAGAGTTTAACAGATAACACTACAGATTATTTTTCAAAAGATCCTAGGAGAATGACAAATAAGCCTACCAATTCAGACTTGTCTCAATTGAGACCTGGCTCACCTTTACTTGAGATAAACTGTACACAATAGATGTTAAGGGAAATGTGCTGTTTAGAGAGCTAACCAAGAGCCACAAATAACCAAAAAGATAGAAAATTTAATGATTTCTCTAAACTGCACACAAATCTGGTACTTAAACTATTTAGAGTCTTTCTTCACCTGAGGGAGGAGGATGGGATAAGTCTTTTTTTTTTTTTTTTTTTTTTTTTTTTGAGGTAGGGTTTCACTCTAGTCTAGGCTGATCTGGAATTCACTATGTAGTCTCAGGGTGGCCTATAACTCTGCTGGGATTAAAGGTGCACACCACGTCCAGTCCAAGTCTTCTTTATAAATGGAACACCTATAATCACAAATCAAAAGAACCAAACACCTGGCCTGTCCTGAGCTCCCATGCCCTCTTCTCACAACTGCCACTGTGCCCTGGAGGCTGAACTAATAAGCAAGGCCAGAGCTCCTCTGACAGCAGTTCTCCATGCCGTCTGCTTTCTCCTCAGGGTGCAGAAGGCATCGCAGCTATAGACAGACCTCATTGCCCTTTTATGGTAGAAAAATGAATTGCTCGCCCAGCACTGGAGCCCAGAGATGACAGAACGGAAAGTTGTCATTTGTTGTGGTTTTGGCAGTCACAGCAGAGAGTGCTCTCCCTTCAGCCACCCCAGGATGGGGAGGTACACATCAGGCATCCTTGAAGGGAGAAGATAGACCCTGCCAGCTGCTCCCGGGAGTCTCCCCTCCCCTTGCCGTTTACTGTAAGTGGTGAGCCTTAGTTTTGTGCAAAAGGCTTAAGCAGGGAACTCAGTTCTTTCTAGTCAGACCCTGCCCAAACACATGTACAAACTTGGGGATTAGGATTGGGTCAGGAGATGACTTGATGTGATGGACAGAAGAAACCAGTGTGGCCTCTCTCTCTCTCTGTCTTCCGTGAGGCATGTAGGGCCAGGAAAACTGCCACTGACTCCAGATTAAGTCCATACCAAGAAAATACACCCATATGCCAGGCCCTTGTACTAATAAAACAGCAGTTTGTAACACAAGGCCTTAAATTGTTTGTATTTCTGTCAGGAGGCCCACAGGGGAAAAAAAGCAGGCTTCCCAGCAGCTGGGGAAACACATTGCAAAAGGAGAATTAGGCAATTCTCTGGAGGCACATTGAGAGTTAGGGAAATTAAGCTTATCTGAGTGAGAGAAATTAAGCTTATCCAACATGCTTTCGGCTGGAAAACAAGCCATTTTAAATGAGGGAGGGGAACTCTGTGATGGTTGTACAGTTTCTTCCACATTTAAAGTGCCCAGGGAGGGACTGAAGAAACACACGCATGCACGCTGACTGGTGGAACTGTAGTGAGGCTCCAACTGCCCAAGAATCTGCTCCAGGGAAGGCTACAGAAGCCACAGGAAGGAGGAGCATAGCTCTGGCACACAGCCCGAGATGTGTGTCTTTGATGGCCCTAGAAGCCACCTTTACAACTCCAATGCCACACTTGACCACTGCCCCAAGCCAGCCCTCAGCAAACTGGCACTCCACAACGACTCTCAGTCTTGCAGGGGCTGGGAAGGCATCACACAACACAGCCTTAGTGAATGGGCTTTGGGGCAAAAGGATTGATTGATGAGTACAGGAGCTGTGTCCCCAGGTTACCAGCAATGACCTGATGTGGTAACTTTCTTGTCAGGCTCCCCAGTGTTTTCTATCTATATGCCTCTCTCTGCTGATCATTCCCTCTCAGGGTTCTGCAGTTCACCCCTAAAGCAAACAAGCCACTGTCTTCTCCTTGGGACCCTCCTTGCTATGTATTTTTGTGAAGCCCTTCACAATCTGGGGCTTACTTTCTTTCTAGTACCACCTCTTTCCTCTTAGATGGTAAGATGCCCAATGGCTGACCCTACAAGCAGCTTGGCCTGTGTCATTCTCCGGCACCACAGTAAAATGCTGCCTCCACCTATTAGATCCACTGTAGTGCAGTCAGGCTAAAGCCAGCCTCATTCACCAAGCAATTTCCTCAAGCCTGCCGAATCGAAATGACCTTTTCTTTTCAGATTCCTATGGCAGTCACCAACTCCCACCACCTAACTGTCTGGATGACTCAGCCTCACACCTAGCCCCTAGTCCAGGCTGCAGCTATCCTTCCTGCATTTGCTCTGGCACAGCCATGCTCAATAAGCAGCTGCTGAACAAATAACCAAACTGTTCCCAGAACAGAGATATCCCACCATAGAGAAGGAAGGAGGGCAGTCCCTCATCTGCATCTATGGCTGGCAGATGTTCTGAGGAAGAATCAAGTGCAGAGACAGATCCAAGGACAGGGAGAGCAGCAGCTGCCAGCTGTCAGGGGGTGGAAAAAGTGAGGTGCTCTCCTGGAGAGAGGCTGTGCAGAGAGTTTCGAAATGAGAGGGTCCTGGTAACAAGAGATGTTTTTAGCTATGAAGTCTGTTAGGTCAGAAGAGGAAGGCAAAGGATAGGCTAGAGTCAAAGACAAGACAAGACAAGAAAAATTGTGGTGTTTCACTTGCTATGAGCTGTAACCTAGATCAGCTTCATAGATGAGGGAGCTTTTGAAACCTAAAATGCTTTTCATATGAAACTCTGATGGGAAATAATGGAGGAAAAAAGTGCTTTTGTGTGGCTACAGGGATTTGATCTAAGAAACTCTCAGTGTGTTTCTTTTTGAAAAGCAATTACCAATCCCAGCTTTCTAGAAATCACTGACTTTGGGCTGGAAGGACACTCAAAAGGTTATCTCATCTCTCTTTGGGCTTTGAGGCAGGATAACATACATTGTCCTGGAGACCGTAAGACAGTCTGTTATAGGTCACACCAGAGACTCCAGCAGAAGAGCAGGGAAAAAATAAGGGCCTAGGCGGTAGGGGAAGAATAAGCGGAAAAAGGGCCCAGTAAGCCAGCACAGATTCCACACAGGTAGTTTGGGTTGGCTTTCCCAGGGGAGTCAGAGAACACAGAACAATCTCAAACAGAAACTCCATACAGAACTTTCCCTCCTCCAGAATAAAGAACCCTTTGCCTTCTCACAGATAGCTGCTGCTGTTTTCCTGCTCTATTACCACTTTATTTGTCTCGGAAAAGCAACACCCCCAAGACAGAACACACGAGTAGGGTCTTCCTAGTTCTAGGGACGTACCTTCACACCAAAAAGAAAAGCAGGTAACGGCACAGGCATAACCAAATTATTTCTTTATTTTAAAAAATATTTATGTATTTATTTTCTTGCAAACAGAAAGAGATTGAGAGAATGGGCCCCTATGGCCTCCAGCCACTGCATATGAACTCTAGATGCATGTGCCATGTGCATCTGGCTTTGCATGGGTACTGGGGAAATGAACCTGAGTCCTTACGCTTTGCAGGCAAACACCTTAACCACTGAGCCATCTCTCTAGCCTTGAACTTCTTTATTTGCCATTATTTTACAGTGCTGGAGCTCAAACCTAGGTCCTTGTACATACTAGGAAAGTGTTTCTACCACGGAGTCACTATACCCTCAGCCTCTAGTGGGCTTTATGTAAATGCTTTTTTTATTATGGGAAATTTTAAGCATATTTAAAAATAAACAGTGCAAAGAGCCCCAGGTACCCATTGCTCACATTACGATCAACACTACTGATCAATTCAGGTCCAAACTTAGCTTATGTGCCTTCTACCTCATCTCCTCCCCCTTCTGCGAAATACTGACGAAGCACATCCCAGATTACCTGGTTCATTTCTATATATTTCACTGTACCTCAAAAAGATAAGGCCTATGAAAACTGACCCATACTAAAACCACCCCAAGTATACACTAAGAGAAACTGAAACCCAAGGCTTGACTTCTGTTTAGCTGCTGCTATATGACTAAAGAGCTTATAAAGACCCTAAAAACCCACCCAAGGAAGGTTCCATCAGCCACATCGCTGTCTTCAGCCTCTTACGGAGTAAGTAATGCCAAGCTCCAAAGCTGGGGAGCTGCAGCCGCTGTCTCCGGGTTGGAGGAGGCACCTCCCACTAGCTGCACTTTAGCACTCTCAGCCCTGACTTCAGCAGACAGGATTCCGTTTCTCTTCAAGTCTGAGTTACCAAGGTTACCAAGTCTTAGGGGCCATTACCATGCAGTGTGGAAACAAATCAATGCAGTTTCAAAGTGCAGGCAGGGACCAGCATCTTTGCCTGTTACAGTGGAGGTGGGGGGCAGTGGGGTTTTCTAGGCAGGATGGCCAAGTCTGCGTGGAACGGGGTGGTGAGTCTCTAGGTACTAGTGAGGTGGCAGCGTCCTCCTTTACCCCTTTTCTTGCCGCACAGTCAGGGAGGACACTGAAGGGTCAAAGGCCATCTCCATTTCATGGCTACCACATATACAAGTGGAAAAGGACCTTGAATTCAAATTAAATAGAAATGCCATCCAAAGGCAGCTCTAGCTTTGCTCTCATTTTGCTCAGTCAAGGTTCTTAACATTCATTCCTCTGCTGGCACCTCCCTCCCATGTTTCTCTGCCCTGATGCACACCCACAGAGACCAGGGTGTTTTCATGCTTGTGGTATTGCCATGGCAACAATGTCTCTTCTACCTGGCAACTAGAAACCCTGCAGCTTTCTGTGCTGAGAATGCAAAGGAGGACCTGATCACACTCTGACAAGACAACAGCACGTACACATGCGCACTCCCTCTCAGCCCTTTCTCAAGGACATCAACAAGAGAAGACTAAGGAAAATTAAAGTGCTGACACCTGGTAACACAATTAGTATGAAGATTAAATGGAGGTAATTCACTTATTGTAAAAAGAGTTTGGAGATATCAAATCTTGAGGGAGTCAGGCATGGTGATGCACGCCTTTAATCCCAGCACTCAGGAGGCAGAGGTAGGAGGATCACCATGAGTTTGAGGCCACCCTGAGACTACATAGTGAATTCCAGGTCAGTCTGGGCTACAGTGAGAGCCTACCTTGGGGGAAAAAAAAAGAAAAAGTACCTTGAAGGATTTCTTAATGTGAGATTTCTGAAGATGGAACCATTCTTTTCTTTGGTGAGGACATAGGCAAGAAAAAAAAATGCCATTACTTTATGTTAGTAAAACATAGAAAGTACCAAAACAAATCAGTATGTGGTTTCCACACAGTGTTATGGGAAGCTCATGATCCCAGGAATCTGAAAACAAAGTGAGGTTGTGATGAGTCTGATAAGTAATCCTAACTGGCAACCACAACTACTATGAAGATGGACAGAGCTTCTATTTAAATAAAGTGGAAACCTATTTAAAAACCCAGTCTTTTTCTGTAAGTACTAGGAACAGCTTTTTACTGGGGAACAAAAACAACAAAAGGACAAGAAGATAGGTCCTTTAACTTCAAGAACAGAGAAAGGTGAGCAGTTGTGACCTGGAGGCTGCTTGCTGAAAGAGGTCAAGCTGTCAGGACTCTAAGTAAAGGTTCCTTGATGCTTTTGCTATTTCTGGAAACTAACACATGCCTGCTGAGGTGATCAGGCTCTCTAGCCTGGGTTTCAGGGCCTAAGATTTCATGTGAGGAAAGTGGATGTGCCTGTGTACAACCATAAGTCAAACATTGTTCCAGGGCCGGTTGTGGTGGCGCACGCCTTTAATCTCAGCACTCGGGAGGCAGAGGTAGGAGGATTGCCGTGAGTTCAAGGCCACCCTGAGACTACATATGAATTCCAGGTCAGCCTGAGCTAGAGTGAGACCCTACCTTGAAAAAGAAAAAGAAAAAGAAAAACAAAAACCCAACAACAATAACAAAAAAACACACCAGGGGCTGGAGAGATAGCTGAGAGATTAGATGTACTTGCATGCAAAGCCTGTGGGCACAGGGCTCAATTTCTCAGTATCCACAAAAAGTCAGAAAAAAAAAGTGGTACATATGCCTAGAGTTCTGTTTTTCCTAAGGTAGGGTCTCACTGTAGCCCAGGCTGACCTGTAGCTCACTCGTAGTTCCAGGCTAACCTTGAACTCACAGAGATGTTCCTATCTCTGCCTCCTAAGTGTTAGGATCAAAGGCTTGTGCTACCACACACAGCTGCAGTTCATTTTCTTGCAGTTAACAGAGGCCCTGACACACCATTTTGCTGATAATTAGATAAAACAAACAAGCAAATTTAAATGCTAGATAGAAGGCACTCAGGATGGCTCACTCCTGTAATCCCAGCATGTGGGAGGCTGTCAGACTGTAATGAGTTTGAGGCCAGCTTAGGCTACAGAGGAAGACTCTGTCTTAATAGTAACAACAAAAATAAATAAACAATGTTATTGTAGAACTACTACACAGAAACTGAATGAAGTTCTGGGGACCCTCTAGCTCCCTGGCTGTGATGTATATTTATTTGATATAAGAAAAGCTTTCAGGGATGGTGCTTTGGATTCATCCTGGGGCCTTCTCTTTGGATTCCTAGCTCTATGCCAATGTGTCCTATGTGTTCACTCTACAGTATCTGTGGGAACCGTGTGAGCCGAGAGCTCTGATGCTAGCACTGTCCATGATAGACATGAAGGGAGCATCACCATGGTAGCAGGGACCCCAAAACTCTTCAGCAGGACCCTCCTGAGAATCACAGGCACAACAACTCACCTTCTAAACAGCTAACGCAGGTCGTATTTCATGACAAGGAATTCCCACTCTGCCCTCCTCTCCTGACTTGCATTATGCAGGAGGGTTCTTCGTCAGTGAGCCCTCATCTACAGGCTTAAAAAATATTTGTCACCAAGACATTCGGTTCTTATCAGTGTAATTTCCTGACTAAAGACTCTCCTGGCAGTGGGAACATGAAGACCAAGCTTCATTCAACTCTAGGTACTGTAATGTGAAAGTCCCACCCAGGAGCCAGCTGATAGGCTGGCCCTGATTAGGAGTGCGGCAAGTAAATGCCAATGGCCAGCTCTCACAGCTGGAGGTGCCCTGGTACTACTGACAGCCAGCCCAGCCCAGTCTATTTACATTCTCTCCACACAACTAGTCAGCTACTGCAGGCAGCTGCAAAGGCCTGGGTTTTCGCAATGAACTGGTTTGTTGCAGAAGTGAATTTTGGTTATATTTCAGGGCTGCAAAGTTAACATCACTGATGGCTACAGAGGATGGAAAGGAGCCTGAACACAGTTTAAAAAAAAAAAAAAAAAAAGAAAAGAAAAGAAAAGACAGGACAAGATGAACAGGGAAGAAGGTTGGTGGCTAGGAAAGCAAACATGAGTGACCTTGGGAAGAGATAGATGATCACTCACTCAAACAATGCATAGTCTCAGGTTCAAATAGAAGACCTCAAACCAGGTATTCTTTGCAGCTATTCTGATTGAATTATCACCATCGACTGATTCTTGTCCTGAACACTTCTTGATGAGAGTTCCTGAACCTCCACTTCATGTCCCTGGTTACCTTTCTGGAAAGCTCTCCATGTACTGTAGAGTTTATAGAATACAATTATGGCTCTGATGAGGTAGAAAGAGATTCAACAGGGAAGTATCGGAGCCTAGGAATAAACATTCCATAAGCATCACTTTCAAATTTCCTCAAAAACTGCCAAACTTAACTCTCTTCGGTCCTGCACCCAATCCAGCCCTAAAAGCAGCATGCTCAAACTAGCTGACGAACGCCTTCTGAGATCACACCAGGAAGCAGGAGGGCCTCAACAAAAATCCCGTCACATTCACAAGAAAAAGCCCTTCTGTGTCATCAGAGACAGGGACTCAGTCTGCAGGGATTCCAGGCACCAAGCCCTGCCCAGATAACACCTCATCTTAGAGTGACAAGTTTCCGGAAATCCAAATGGAGTGTATGTTACTGGCAAACACTGCAATGAGAAAGCAGATGCCCTGAGTCTCACTCAGGCCAAAATTAGTTGGCAGCTGGTTTCTTACACATGCAGAATCCTCGAGGATTAATGGCAGAAAGGATGTCACCTGGAGAACTGGGATAAGTGCAAGGGAAAAAATAGACACCAAACATTGCCACTTCTGATGTTCATTTCTGAATGTATGTAGTGGTTTGCTTTACCACTAAGCCTAAAAGAATTTTGTGCATTCTGCTGCAAGACAGTTGTTCTGATGCATACTTTGGAAACACTTTTCCTCACGGAGCACCACTGCCACCTAGTGGCTTTTTCCTCAGCTCACACAGTAGGACAGCCGGGTATGACACTGAATACTGTCTTGGCTCACCACAGAATAGAAAGAAGGGGAACCTAGAGCCTGGTGTGGTGGATGCCTAGCACTCGGGAGGCAAAGGTAGGAGAGAATTGCGGTGAGTTCAAGGCCACCCTGAGACTACACAGTGAATTCCAGGTAAGCCTGGGCTAGAGTGAGACCCTACCTCAAAAAAACAGAAAAAAAAAGGGGGAACCTAGAATGTGAGCACCATTATCTGTAGATGGAGGTCAAGTGTGGAAATAAATGATCCCTTCACTGTAAACACCACTGAAGGACAGATGAATCAAGAGGAGGACGTCCTGAGTGCCGTCCAATACTTCCAAGGTGACAATCTCCCTGATGAGCTAACATCCATCTTTCAAAATTGCCTGCTCCAGCCTTGGTCTTAAGACTCTTAACAAAAGTCACTTAGCAAATCCTCTAAACACTTACCACCTGCCAAGCACAGGGAAAGCACTCTGAAATCTCAATGTGTCCAAAACAACATTCTCTTACCCTCTTGGATCCTTTCCTTCATTATGTGGTGGCTGTAAGCAGAAGACAAGAGTCATCTGTACCTTGCCCATCCATATACAGCCTAACCCTGACCAGTGATTTTCCAAGCCTGCTTATCTTTGCTGGCCTCCCAGCCAGCTCTGGGATGGGATATGCTGCAGGGACAAACTCAAACCCCATCACAACACAGAATGTGAACTACATGACACCTCATCCCATCCATCTCAAAAAAAAAAAAAAAACGGCATGCGAGGACCAAAATCAAACTCCAGATGCTTGCACCACCTAGTGGGCATGTGTGAACTTGAGCTTGCCTCACCTTTGTCTGGTTAATGTGGGATTTGGAGAGAGATCAAACATGGGTCCTTAGACTTTGCAAGCAAGTGCCTTAACCCCTAAGCCATCTCTCCAGCCTCCTACTAACACACTGTTAAGAGTAAAAATGTTATATAGCAGATGTCAGGAACATCTAGCCTGACTGAAACTACCCACTGCACAGTTACTCAGCATTTTCACTCCTCCCGGCCCTGGCAAGCACTGTCTGCTTCCTATTCCTCGTACCCATCACCTTTAGAAAACTTCTGGGACCGGCGAATTTCACCTAGCATGATGTCCCCAAGGTTCATCCATGGTGCACAACAGAACAGAACAGAACAGAACAGGACTTCCTTCACTTTCAGGGTGAACAGATGCATCTACTCATCTGCTGATGGAACACGGCAGTGTCTGCTTCATGGTGACTGCACAATGCTGCGATAAAGATGAAGCATGCACTCTGAGCCTTCAAGGTTTTAGCTGCTTTCTGAGGGCTCCAGTTTACCATCTCTTCCCTTGTTCTGCAGTTCTTTTTAGTTTCATGGCATCCCAAGTCCAGTTTTATTTTTGCCTACCCAGGAAATCAGTGCCAAAGAGCAGTCTGAAGCTTTCCTCTGTGTTTTCTTACAGAGCTCTATGGCTTCAATCTTATACTTAAATCTGCAGTCCACTTTGGCTTATGTGTAATCTGGAGAGTCGAACCCAGGTCCTTACACTTTGCAGACAAGTGCCTTAACCACTAAGCCATCTCCAGCCCTGTAGTCCACTTTGAATTTGTGTGCATGGTATGAGGTAAGGGCTCAATTTGATGTGTGTGTGTGTGTGTGTGTGTATGATATGTGTGTATGTCTGCATATGTGTGTGCCTTTAGATACAAATGGCTTTCTAATTTCCTGGACCTTTTTTGTTCTTTTGATTTTAGTGGGGCATGGTGGTACATGTCTTTAATTCCAGCACTTAAGAGGCAGAGGTAGGAGTATTACTGTAAGTTATTGGCCACCCTGAGACTACATAATGAACTCCAGGTCACCCTGGGTTAGAGAGAGACCCTACTTCAAAAAAAAAGTCTGTTTTAAATTATTACTTTATTATTTATTAGTGGCATCTAACGAGTGCAAATATACACCAAATGCATGTGCCACCATGTGCTTATAGGTGCTTATAGGTGCCAGGGAATCAAACCTGGGTCCTTAGTATTTGCAGGCAAGTATCACAATTATAATATGAGCCACTCAATTGTCAAATACATCTTTCTAGATACATTATCTCTTCCCTACCTTGGCATGGTGCTTAAGGCCCTGCATGGCCCTTTTGCCACCCAGACCATGAGCTAGCTTACTTATACTCCTGGTTACCAATCAATATCCGGGCTATTTTTAGTTCCTCCATTCCCACCCCAGCTCTCACCCTTCTCTCTTTGGCTATTTTTTAATTCCTCTTTGTCTTAGCTCTTGTATACATTACCATGAATTCCACTGCCTGACCCACAAAAGACAAATCAACTACCAAACTTTCTTGGTTCCAAGATGCCAGAAACTGTTAGGATAATTAGTATAGCAGCAGTCTGGAGGGGACAAATAACTAAATGGCTATGGTGGTTTGAAGAATGCATATTGGTTTCACAGAGAAATAATTATGTTGAAAGGCAAGAATGACATTTAGTTCATTATTATTTCTTCCTTCTCCAATCTTTAAAAAAATTATTATTTATTGGGGGGGGAGGTTATGGGTATGCCAGGGCTTCCAGCCACTGGAAACAAATCCCAGATATGCATGTGCCACTTTGTGCATCTGGTTTTATGTGGGTACTGAGGAATCAAAGCTGGGTCTTTTGACTTTGCAGGCAAGTGCCTTAACCACTAAGCCATCTCTCCAGACCTCTAACAGCTTTTAAAAATTTATTTACTGGGCTGGAGGGAGCACTTAATGGTTAAGGCATTTACCTGTGAAACTTACAGACCCAGGTTCGATTTCCCAGGACCCACATAAGCCAGATGCACAAGATGGCACATGTGTCTGGCATGCATCTGGAGTTTGTTTGCAGTGGCTGGAGGCCTGGCAGTGCCCATTTTTTTATTCTTTTCCTCTCCCTCAAATAAATAAAATTAAAAAATTATCTACTTACGTGTGAGGGAGGGGTGCTGGGAGAAAGTGAATGCACATGCACACAAGCATGGGCACACTAAACTCTGGATGTATGCACTACTTTATGCTTCTGGCTTTATGTGGGCACTGGGCCATCTCTAATCCTCACCTCAATTTCTTCACTTTCTCTGGGACAAAGCAAAATTCAACTCTGGTCATGTGATTTTATTAAAATGGCCTAAAAAGCACATCTACCTAGGTGGGATACCAAGCCACTAAAAACCGAAGTGGCTTATAAGCAGTCAACAGATTAAGACAGTCCTAGTGTAAAGCCTGTAAAGAAAGGCAGGTGGTAGTGAGGTGACTGAACAGTTCTGGTCTTTCCCAGTATACATGGTTCTTCTGAAGAGAAGTCAAGGGAAAAGTATACCATGCCTGACATAGATGCCAATATGATGCCCAGTTCTTTAATGGAAGACATGCCACTTGGACTTGCTTTGCAGATGGAATCCCAAAGTGGGATCCCTATAACCAAGACAACCACCATCACAAAGCATGGACTGTCATTTGCTTTGGTGAAAGGAAAGAACACAAACTGTCTTGTGCTAAAGAATGCAGACCTACAGCACATACTACACAGGACATCAGGACAGTAAAAAACACCAAGTATCAAATGTATATGTGTAAAAGAAGTATATCCCTACTTTCCGGCATCGAGGATTGGGGCAGCTGAACCTCTTCACATCACTGTCCAACAAAGCAGGAAAGCTGCAGGCGGGGCACCTGGAATAAACAGCAGAAGGCAGTTCTCACATGATTAAAATGGACTTTTCTGATATGTGTATATGTCCATGTGTATGTTCGCAGGCATATGACATGTGCACATGCATGTGGAGGCCACAGGTTGACACTGAATGTCTCCTCAGGGTCTTTCACTGAACCTGGAGGTCACCAATCTGGCTTGACTAGCGAGCTAGCAGGCTACTTTGGGGATTCTCCTAATTCTGCTTCCCAACACTAGGATGACAGGCATGCACCACCGCAACTCAACATTTTATTCAAGTGCTGAGGATACCAACTCAGATGTTGATGTTCATGTGGCAAGCCTTACTAAACAGGCTGTTGCCTCAGCCCATGAAACCAATTTCATGGGACTTCCCCCCACCCCCAAGTAGGGTCTCACTCTAGCCCAAGCTAACCTGGAGTTCACTACGTAGTCTCATGGTGGCCTTGAGCTCACAGCCAACCTCCTACCTCTGCCTCCTGAATGCTGGGATTAAAGGTAAGTGCCACATGAATGGCTCAAGTTTTTAATTTATAAACTTCTATTACTGTCTTATGTCTTAGCTTAAGTACCCCCCCCCAAAAAAAAGCAAAACAAAACACAAAACTAGACAAAACAGCTTCATACAGAATTTTCTCCTGACGAAAGTGCCAGGTATGAGCTGGCAATGAGGACTGACCTGACAAGCTCATCAGCATAGGCTGCAGTGACTTCTTCTTCCGCTTTCCGCTCATAGTATTTATACAGAACAGTCTGAGGAAGCACCTTCTCCAGTTCACTGGTTGGAAAGGAACATGTGCAACTTCCTTCCATACAGCTGAGCTCTGACTAGAATAGGGTAGCCAGGGAGATAGAAACAAATTTTTAAAAATCTACTATAGCTTCAGAAAAACAAAGTACTAAGATGGTTAAATGCATTCTTCAATGGGAGGAAAATAGTGGTCGACAAAACAGATCCTGAAGTGGCAAAATTAAGTTCTCCTCCAGGAAATCACACTCCCAAGAGGAAGCTATGAAATGAAAACAAAGTCCACCTTTGATACCAGCACAGGACCTCCAGCAACCCAAGATACAATCCATGAATTTGAAATAGAGGGGCTAGAGAGATGGCTCAGTGGTTAAGGTGCTTGCCTGCAAAGCCTAAAAACCTGAGTCTGAGTCCTCAGAACCTATGCAAAGCCAGATGCACAAAGGAGTGCATACATCTGGAGTCTGTTTGCAGTGGCTGAAGGCCTCTGTCTGTAATACATACATACAAACATAAATTTTTTGAGCAGATGGAGGAAGGCCTCAGCTCAAGGATGGTGTCAAGCTAGAGACCTCCTAGGAAGGCAAAATAAGAGGAAGAGGTGGGATCTGATAGAAATGGATGACAGAGGATGGGATGGTTTGGCCCTTTAGTACCTATGGCTTTGGGATGAAAAACAGCAGACTCCCTGAGGAAGGAAGAAGGTTCTGGGAGAGCTGAACAATGAGAAGCAGTCAGGAGAGCAGAGCTAAGGCGTGGTCTCCAGTTCCCTTCTTCATTAGGGTTCATAATCAGGTCCATATAAAGACCTTAGAGAGCATCACTGGAGGTTCACAACATGAATCACTGGCTCTGTCCAGGTACCTAAACGTGCCAATTAGTCAACTACATACTGCTACTACTCAGATAGCTTGCAATCAGTTCTTTAATAGGAAGACAATGCGCCAGACACCTGACCGGCACTTCCAAAGAGACCAGCTGGGTGTGGTGGCACACACCTTTAATCCCAGCACTCAGGAGGCAGAGGTAGGACATCACTGTAAGTTCAAGGCCACCCTGAGACTACATATAAATTCCAGGTCAGCCTGGGCTAGAGACCTTATCTCAGAAAAAAACAAAAAACCTAATGCCAGTGCTCTGCCCCCGCCCAAAGCCCAGAGAATTTCTTAAGCCTTTTTTTTTTTTAAACAAACCTTCCTTTACAAGTTCATCTTTTATTTATTTTTTTTTAAATTTTTTTTGTTTGTTTATTTATTTGAGAGCAACAGACACAGAGAGAAAGACAGAGGGAGAGAGAGAGAATGGGCGCGCCAGGGCTTCTAGCCTCTGCAAACGAACTCCAGACGTGTGCGCCCCCTTGTGCATCTGGCTAACGTGGGACCTGGGGAACCGAGCCTCGAACCGGGGTCCTAAGGCTTCACAGGCAAGCGCTTAACCGCTAAGCCATTTCTCCAGCCCTTATTTTTTTTTAAAGAGAAAGAGAGAGAGAGGATCATACACCTTGTGTTTGCATCGCCTTTGTGTATCTGACTTACGTGGGATCTGGAGAGTCAAACATGGGTCCTGAGGCTTAGTAGGCAAGTGCCTTAACCACTAACCCATCTCCCCAGCCATACTGAGCCTTTAAAAAAATTGTTTATTTATTTGGGCTGGAGAGATGGCTTAGCGGTTAAGCGCTTGCCTGTGAAGCCTAAGGACCCTGGTTCGAGGCTCGATTTCCCAGGACCCACGTTAGCCAGATGCACAAGGGGCGCATGCATCTGGAGTTCGTTTACAGTGGCTGGAAGCCCTGGCGCGCCCATTCTCTCTCTCTCTATCTGCCGCTTTCTCTCTCTGTCTGTCACTCTCAAATAAATAAATAAAAGTCAAAATAAATTAAAAAAAATTGTTTATTTGCAAGTTGCAGGGAGGAGGGGAGAATGTGTGTGCACATGCATACATGTGCACACCAGGGCCTCTAGCCACTCCAGACACATGTGTCACTTTGTGCACCTGGTCTACATGGCTACTGAAGAAATAAAACTCAGGTCATCAGGCTTTGAAATCAAGTGCTTTAACCAAAAAGCCATCTCTCCAGTCCATGAATATGAACTTTTAAGTCAACTGCAAAATCTACTTCCCTCCCCTTTTGTTTTTGAGGTAGTCCAGGCTGACCTGGAATTTACTATTTAGTCTCAGGGTGGCCTCAAACTCACAGCGATCTTCCTACCTCTGCCTCCCGAGTGCTGGGATTAAAGGCATGCGCCACTATGCCTGGCTTAATTTTACCTATTTCCAGAAGTGCATTTGTCTACCAGCACATCTTTCCTATGTATGTATATAACACGCTTACCTTTCCAGATCCAAAGACTGCCTCTTGGGCATATCTGATGAGACATTCTTTGCAGAACAAGTGAGCATCGGCACACTGTGTCAGCTCCTCAAATGGAAACTCTCCATAGCAGCAGCGGCATTCAATCAGCTGGCCATCCTGAAGATCGTCAAAGGCATGTCAATGTCCCAGTCTACACACTCAAGTACAGGGAGGCCTTTCTCTCATAGCCATAAGCCCCTCCTGGCCCAGACACATACCAAGATCAAAACTGAATCCCAGGAGACACAAAGTAACAATGAGTTATTTTCTGTAGCTAAACCTCGCTCAGAAATTAGCCATGGTAGAGGAACATCTGTAATCACAATACTTGGGAGACTGTGGCAGGAGGATGTGGAGTTTGAAACCACCCTAGGCTACAAACTGAGACCCTGTCTTCTTAAATGAAGCTGTTGGGGTTCCTCATGCCTTTAATGTGAGAAATCAGGAGGTTGAAGCTGTGAGTTCAAGAATGGCCTGGGCTACAGTGAACCCCTGCCTCAAAAAAATCAATATTAACTAAAAATAAATAAACGTAGCTCAGGATATCAGTGTAACATATTTCAAAATAGCAAGCATTCACATCTGGGGATCTTCTTTGGAGTAATTCTTTATTCACAGTCATATACTTAATTCCACAGCACCTGTAACACCTGCACTCTGATGCTAATAAAACTTTAAAAGCAGGATTTTTGTACCTCTTGCCATGAGGCAGGAGTGTGAGGGGATTATAAACCAACCCTTCCTGTGCTAGAGTGAGACCCTACCTTGGAAATAAAAAAAAGAAATAGCCCAGCCCTTCCTTGCTCTTAGGGCCTACTGGAACAACTGAAGACAGCAGCCTCAAGTGCATGCGAGCCTGTGGTCTCACTGTCACTGCAGTGACCTGTCCAGCCAGCAGCCCATGCTGTGCCATGCTAGTGACAGGAAGCAGGAGTAAGGGAGCCCATCTGTTTTTTCATTTATTGGGAGAGAGAGAGAAACAGACAGACAGAGTGGGTAAGCCATGGTCTCCAGCCATTACAAATGAACTCCAGACATATGTGCCACCTTGTGCATCTGTCTTACATGGGTTCTGAAGAATCAAACCTGAGTTGTTAGGCTTTGCAGGCAAGTGTCTTAACCACTAAGCCATCTCTCCAGCCCAAAGGAGCCATTTTGTAGGTAGTGTGTGGATTACATGCCCAAAAAGTATATTACTAATGACAAGTCCAGAGAACACAATGGAGGGACTGAATTCCAAAGCCCTAACTTACCAAGATGTTGGTGGACCACTAGCTGTTTTTCTATTTTTTTTTTTTGTTAGAATATTTCCATTGGTGGGGGGTGGCATGGGGGCATGCCAGGGCCTCTTGCCACTGCAAACAAACTCCAGACATACACTATTTTGTTAAGTGGCTTGATGCACTGAGCAATCTCCTGAGCACCCCCACTTATTCCCTTTTTATCAAGGGCCCCTCATAAAGTCAAAGTAACCAATCTAATCTACTTCAACTTGATGCCTAATGTGCATCACTAAGGATGTAAGAACCCCTGATTCAAGTCACCAAGAACTCACACTCAGGCCTCCTTCATCTTGGGAGCTTTGTGTTTTACTTTCTTTACTAAAATATACTCAGAAATCCCTGTCCAAAGCCAGACACACAGATTCTGAGTCCTACATTTCCCTCTAGGAATCTACTAGCTGATTTCTGGTTGCATTCTTTTTTTTTTTTTTTAAATTTTTATTAACATTTTCCATGATTATAAAATATATCCCATGGTAATTCCCTCCCTCCCCACCCCCACACTTTCCCATTTGAAATTCCATTCTCCATCATATTACCTCCCCATTACAATCATTGTAATTACATATATACAATATCAACCTATTAAGTATCCTCCTCCCTTCCTTTCTCCACCCTTTATGTCTCCTTTTCAACTTACTGGCCTCTGCTACTAAGTATTTTCATTCTCACACAGAAGCCCAGTCATCTGTAGCTAGGATCCACATATGAGAGAGAACATGTGGCGCTTGGCTTTCTGGGCCTGGGTTACCTGACTTAGTATAATACTTTCCAGGTCCATTCATTTTTCTGCAAATTTCATAACTTCATTTTTCTTTACCGCTGAGTAGAACTCCATTGTATAAATGTGCCACATCTTCATTATCCACTCATCTGTTGAGGGACATCTAGGCTGGTTCCATTTCCCAGCTATTATAAATTGAGCAGCAATAAACATGGTTGAGCATGTACTTCTAAGGAAATGAGATGAGTCCTTTGTATATATGCCTAGGAGTGCTATAGCTGGGTCATATGGTAGATCAATCTCTAGCTGTTTTAGGAACCTCCACACTGTTTTCCACAATGGCTGGACCAGATTGCATTCCCACCAGCAGTCTGGTTGCATTCTTTAATGAGGACCAGTTGCTATCTCAGTTCAATTATGATTCAGGCTAGTAACAATACCTATACTAGCTGATACACCTGACTGTGATTTAAGTGAAATACAAACTCAGCAGGTCAACAGAAAGTTATAGAGACAAAGTTTGCTTTCAAAATGCTACAGAAAACACACACCAACAGTGATTGAGAAAGCCCATGAGAATACCCAGAATAAATGAACTCAGATTTCAAAATACCTTTTGATATTGTTCTTCATTCATCTGCACAGCAAGCAGAAAGTCTTCATGCTGAGGAGTAAAATAATCAAACATTCAGATACAAGCTCAGGAAAGACATACTATTTAGTATTTACTGCTATTAGATCTACTATTGATAAGCAGTCCTTCAGTTACATAGTTAATTGAAAAAATTAACTGAGGATAAATTTACAAAATAAATAAGGGAACAGACAGACATCAATAAATAGCCATGAGCAGCATAAGCAAACAAAAAAATAAGTGGCTCAAAACCAAGTTTGACGCTTGGAGAGACACCTTAGTGGTTAAGGCATTTGCCTGCAAAGCCAAGGGACCTAGGTAAATTCTGCAGAACCCACGTAAGCCAGACTCACAAAGTAGCACATGCGTCTGGAGATAATTTATAGTAGCTGAAAGCACTGGCACGCCTATTTTTTTTCCTCTCTCTCTCTCTCTTAAATAAAATTTAAATATTTAAAGATGGTTGGAAACCTGGCTTAACGATTAAGGTGCATGCCTGCAAAGCCTAAGGATCCAGGTTTGATTTTCCAGGTCCCACGGAAGCCACATGTACAAAGTAGTACACACATCTTTTCATTTGCAGAGGCTAGAGGTCCTGGTCCACCCATTTTTTTCCCCTCTCTTCCTCCCTCTGTGTCTCTAATAAATAACTAAATAAAAATATATCGTTAAAAAAAGAGAAAGAAAGAAAGAGAGCTGGGCATGGTGGCACAAGCCTTTAATCCCAGCACTCGAGAGACAGAGGTAGGAGAATCGCTGTGAGTTTGAGGCTACTCTGAGACTACATAGTGAATTCCAGCTCAGCCTGGGCTAGAGTGAGACCCTAACCTCAAAACCAACCCCCACACACACCAAAAAGGAAAAAGAAATTTTAAAAACAAAAAGAAAACCTCCAAGTTTAACAACATACTTTGCTGGTGAGGCTGGGGGGCAATAAGCACTTTGGTATATTACTGGCAAGGAAGGGGACTTAGTAAAGGTAAATCAGTGACACTTTCAGGAATCTGGCCCAAAGATTGCCTGGGGCAGAATACACACACTGACAGATACACAAACTTATATACCAAGAGCACCAACCTGGAAACCCTGAAAATCTATCATCAGGAAGATGAATGAATGAACCATTACTGCACACAGTGGGATACCACTAGGCAGTGTTTGTTTGAGACAAGTCCAGTAAACTGGCCTTTTCTTTTTTTCTTTGAAGTAGGGTTTCACTCTAGCCCAGGCTGACCTGGAATTCACTATGTAGTCTCAGATGGCCTTGAACTCACAACAATCCTCCTACCTCTGACTCTAGAGTGCTGGGATTAAAGGTGTGAGCCACCATGCCCAGCCTTTTTTTTTAAGTGTGAGAAAGCGTGAGCAAGAGAATTGACATGCCAGGGCCTCTAGCCACTACAATCAAACTCTAGACATATGTGCTAATGTGTATTTGAGATGTAGAATTTTATCACTGATCGCAAATAATCATAATTTATATTTAAGAAAATGTCTACTGATATATTCAATTTTGATTAACCATAGCTTTTCTTTCAGCCATTTGTCTTAATAATGGTGTGAGGATGGCTGGAGAGAGAACAGAAAAGGGCTGATTTAGCTTTTTTTTTAAATTTATTTGGGCTGAAGAGATGGCTTAGCGGTTAAGCACTTGCCTGTGAAGCCTAAGGACCCAGGTTCGAGGACTGGTTCCCCAGGACCCATGTTAGCCAGATGCACAAGGGGGCGCACGTGTCTGCAGTGGCTGTAGGCCCTGGTGTGCTCATTCTCTATCTGCCTCTTTCTCTGTTGCTTTCAAATAAATAAAAATAAACAATTTTTTTGTTTAAATTAACTTTTTAAAATGTTTTTTTTTTAAAATTTTATTTATTTATTTGAGAGCGACAGACACAGAGAGAAAGACAGATAGAAGGAGAGAGAGGGAATGGGCGTGCCAGGGCTTTCAGCCTCTGCAAACGAACTCCAGACGCGTGCGCCCCCTTGTGCATCTGGCTAACGTGGGACCTGGGGAACCGAGCCTCGAACCGGGGTCCTTAGGCTTCACAGGCAAGCGCTTAACCGCTAAGCCATCTCTCCAGCCCATAAATTAACTTTTTAAAATTTGAGACACAGAGAGAGAGATGGAGAGAGAATGGGGCATGCCAGGGCTTCCAGCGACTGCAAACGAACTCCAGACACAGGCACCACCATGCGCATCTGGCTTATGTGTGACCTGGAGAATCGAACCTGGATCCGCAGGCTTTGCAAGCATGCACATTAAGTTCTAAGCCATCTCTCCAGCTATCCTTTTTTTTTTTTGAGGTAGTGTCTCTCTCTAGCACTGATCTCTAACTCATGGAGATCCTCCTACTTCTGCCGCCCAAATGTTGGGATTAAAGACTTGCGCCAACACACCCAGCTTGTGCTTTTTTTTTTTCTTTTTTGAGGTACAGTCTTGCTCTAGCCCAGGCTGACCTGGAATTAGTCTCAGGCTGGCCTCACACACACAGAGATCCTCCTACTGAGGTACTAGCATTTTATTTTTCCTGGTACTGGGAACTAAACTAGGGAGTAATGCAAGCAAGGCAAACACTCTACCACTAAGTTATACCCCTATTTGTGATGGTTTATGTTGTCAACTTGCTTGGACCTAGAATCACCTATGAGGGAATACCTATATTAGACTAGCCTCTGGGCATGCTCGTGGGGAATAATATCTTAACTGAAGTGGGATGACCTACCTTACCTGTGGAAAGCACCATTCCATGGATCAAGTCCTGGACTGTATAAAATAAAGAGACAACTGTCGGGTGTGGTGTGGCCTTTAATGTCAGCACTCAGAGATGAGAGTAGATATGAGGATCACTGTA
This sequence comes from Jaculus jaculus, assembly GCF_020740685.1. NCBI lineage: Eukaryota > Metazoa > Chordata > Mammalia > Rodentia > Dipodidae > Jaculus > Jaculus jaculus. The sequence goes on from NC_059103.1 coordinate 3,915,071, forward strand.
AGCAAGAGGCCAGCCTGAGATTACACAGTGAACTCCAGGTCAGCCTGGGCTGGGTCAAGACCCTACCTCGAAAAACAAAACAAAAAAGAGACAGCTGGCTGAGCACCAGCATTCATGTGTATCTGCTTCCTCACTGTGGACTGAATGTGGCAGTTGCCACAATCTCCTGTTCTCCATGCACTCCTTATCATCACGGACTACAAACCTGAATTATAGGCTGAAATAAATCTTGTATCCCTTAAACTAATTTTTGACAAATATTCTGTCCCAGGAGCAAGAAAAATATCTAATACACTAGTTTTTATTTTTATTTTTTTAACTTATTTCAAGACAAACTCTTAAACCAAGTTTTCCAGGGTAGTCTTGAACCTTTAACTTGCAATTCTACTGTCTCAGTCTGTAATGGTACTATAATTTCTGTTAAAAAAAATTTTTTTTTCATTAACATTTGAGTGAGAAGCAGGTAGAAAGAAAATGGCCATGCTAGAGGCTCTAGCCACTGCAAACAAACTCCAGTCACATGTCACCTTTTGCATCTGGCATTAGGAGGGTACTGGGGAATAGAAATCAGGTCCTTAGGCTTTGCAAATGCCTCAACCACTAAGCCATCGCTCCAGCCCTGTTTTTTTTTGATGTTATTAAATATTTTTATTTGAGAGAGACAGAGAGCCAGGCATGGTGGTACACGCCTTTAATCCCAGCACTTGGGAGGATCACTGTGAGTTCAAGGCCACCCTGAGTACACCCTGGTAGTACTTAAGAGGCAGAGGTAGAAGGATTGCTGTGAGCCTGAGACCATCCTGAGACTACATAGTGAATTCTAGGTCAGCCTGGTCTAGAGAGAGACCCTACCTAAAAACAAACAAACAAAAAACCCTTTGCTATGGACTACAGATGGCTCAGTAGTTAAGGTACTAGTCTGCAAAGCCTGAGGACCCAGGATCAATTCCCTAGTACCCATGTAAAGCCAGATACACAGGATAACACATGCATATGGAGTTCGTTTATCTCTCTGCTTGCACATAAATAATGTTTCTCAGTAGCAGAATGCTTGCTTAATTCTTACCACCTTCAGCACAAGAAAAGAAAATAGCAACAAACATCCTATCTGCTTCAGCCTTTAAGGGTTGAGATGACAGGCATGTACCATCCAGGGCTCCCTTGAAAAGGGACATCTTGTTCTCTCTGGTGGTTCTGGAGACAGAACCCAGGGCTTTCTTAATCGCTGGGCTATACTCTAAGCCTTGAAAAGGGAACTCACCAAAGCCAGTTTTGTACCACATCCCCAGTGAGTGAATTAGAACCACAGGAACACTCCCCATACCAGAGCACGTCTTCCTACCTCTGCCATCTCTTTGATTTTCTGCTCATAGAACTCCTGCTCTTGCTGCACAGCTGGAAGGAGGGCCTGCTGGTCATAGGACCTACAATGTCGACGCTTGTTTTCCAGAAAGAACATCCTCTTTTCTATCTTTATGTCACCTAAAAGATATATAACAATGCGCATCATAGAGACAACTGTTTGCTAGGAATCCAAGCCAGCCAGCTACTTCCTGTCTTCTACAGCTCAGCACCACTGACCATGGAGCAGGACCTTATGACTTTCTGCAACACCGCCCTGCTGCTGGAGACCACATGCCTTACCATGTTCAACCTGTGGTGCATCTTTTGGATTTTCTCTTGTAAGAACCACCTGCTAAGACCCTCCTGTTAACATTACTGCTGTGGGTTTATAGTTATCAGAGCTTCCGAGGCTTGCAGCCATTTATAAGATCAATTCAAGTGGACTTATAGGAAGAAATTTGGATATGCTTACTTACTCTAAGCTTTAGAAAATAATACAATTTTCCCAGAGTAGTTGCTCTAATTTGTAACCTCCCGTCACCAGCAATGTTTGAGAGTTCCAGTTGTGTACATTTTTGTCAACACTTGGAAGTATCAGGTTTGTATTTTAGTCATTGCTGTAGGTGCAAATGACCTACATGCACATTAAAATTTTAGTCTGGAGAAGCTGGAGAGATGACTTAGTGGATAAGGTACTTGCCTGAGAAGCCAAAGGACCCTGGTCTGATTTCCCAAGAACCCATGTAAGCCAGCTGCTGCATAAAGTGGCACATGTATTTGAAGTTCATTTGCAGCAGCTAGAGGCCCTGGCACGTCCATATTCATTCATTCATTCACTCATTCATTCTCTCTCTCTCACTCTCTGTATATGTGTGTGTGTATCTGCCTCTTTCTCTCTCAAATAAAAATAAAATCAAAATTAGTTTTGAAAATCTTCAGACTTCTGGTTAAAATGGTGGCATAGGAACCATGCCAAAGCAGCCTATGGGGAGAAAAAGCCAAAAGAAAAATCTTCAAATATGTAGAAAAGCTGAAAGAGATGCATTTAGGGTCACTAAAATAAAATGCAGAATAAGTTAATAGAGTAACAAATAGACATATTCATAGCCCAATCTCTATGTTATATTTTTCCTGTTAATTTAGTAATTTGTATTTCTTCTAGAAAACTGCCCCACTCAGACTTTCAATTTACTCACCAATTGGTTATTGGCAATCTCTTCTGATTTTAACAGCATTTACTATGTCTAGTTCCTTGTCATATTTTACCCTACTTTTCTCTTACTATCAGTAATTTTATTTTATTTTGTTTTGAGGTAGGGTTTCGCTCTGGCTCAGACTGACCTGGAATTCACTATGTAGTCTCAGGGTAGCCTCAAACTCATGGTGATCCTCCTACCTCTGCCTCCTGAGTACTGGGATGAAAGGCATGCACTGACTACCATGCTCTCACTAGGATTTTTAAGATCTAAACTTTTGACTTGAAAACCAGCCTTTTGTTTCATGAGTAGTGAAACACAGCGCTAAGGAGTAGCCACAGAAGTCAGATCACCAGGGCTGGCGCCCACCTGCTATGAACTGGCTGTGCAACACTTGGCAAGGGTCTCACCTTCTGTGCTTCGGTTTTCCCTACCTTTTTCAGAGGCAAGACCTGCATGCACGGCAGAACGTTTCCAGAAGGTATATTCTGACTTGATGCAAAGAAGAGCTCTGCGAAAAAACTGGCTCAGCGGGAGCAGAGCATCCTGATAACTACACTTTCCTCTTACCTTCAAATATCAGAAACAATGCCTTACCACTATCTTTGAGGTTCCTGCTCTAAACTGTGCATTAATGAAAGTGAGTGAGAAACACCTGTCTCCACTTCTCACTCTACCTGACACCTGTGGGATTGCTGAGAGACCTCTGAGATCACAGAAAGTGGATCAGAAGTGAGGTCCTGAAAAATTGAGAAATTAACTGTTTAACTGTATAGTAACCTCAAGGCATTTCTACTTAGTCAGACTTGAAATCAAGGTCTAAGTACACATGTCACAGAAGACAAACCCAAAGATGAGATGATATGGTAAGAGGACAGAAAACAGAAAGAGAAGAGGTGATATTTCTGTTTGAGATGCAACCTTTGTTGGATGCAACCAAGTCACATGAAATCTGTATATATTCCAGTAGCCTACATTTTAGGGGATAAGACCTGAAGTAGGCACTTGGGAAGAAAAGAAACAGGGAGGTGAAAAGGTGGCTTACCAGTGAAAATACTGCAAACTGCAAGAGGCCCTGACACACATATGTACATAAACACATAAGAAAATAAACAGAATTGAAAAAATAAATAAATAAAAAAGAAGCTGGGCGTGGTGGCACTTCTTTAATCCCAGCACTCCAGAGGAAGAGGTAGGATGACTGTATGAGTTCGAGGCCACCCTGAGACTACATAGTGAATTCCAGGTCAGCCTGGAGTAGAGTGAGACCCTACCTCAAAAAACAAAAACAAAAACAAAGAAAGAAAATAATGATGACAACGACAACAATCTCCCTTGTGCCTGCTGGGCCTTGAGTAGTACCAGGAGCCACTTTCAGTGACTTCTTGGAAGGGGACAGTGACAGATTACAGAGTCGCACACTGTTATCAGCACTCAGCAAGCCAATACCTTGTTCAAATTTGAAATCTATGAAAGAATACTGATTCATTTCTTTCCTCTTTTTCCTTTTTCCACTGGCTTCAGGTGATAGCTCCTTCCATTTTTTAATGGCATCAGAAAAGGCCTGGAAATTGAGAAGCAGAAAGATTACCAATACAAATGCAAAATAAGAGTTAAAAAATTCAGATAACCTTAGAATCTTTATCTTCACCCTAAGTGCCCACTCCCTCCCCTGGGTGGCTTATCAGAAGCAGGCAGTGGCAAAAATCAAAATGCTTACTGACAGAGTAAAGGGCTACATAAGAAGTGGGAAGCTGTCCAAGCTACCTTTGCGTAAGTACAGGCGAAGCAGCGAGATGTCTGGTACTTGGTGGACACTGCTTACAGGATGTGTCTCTGGTCATGCCCTCCCATCCCTTATACCTACACCACCACTTTGTATGGCATGTTCATTTCAATGTTTTTTTTTTTGAGGGGGGGGGTTTCAAGGTAGGGTCTCACTCTAGCCCATGCTGACCTGGAATTCACTATGTAATCTCAAGGTGGCCTCGAACTCACAGCGATCCTCCTACCTCTGCCTCCTGAGTGCTGGGATTAAAGGTGTGCGCCACCATGCCTGGCCCCAAGTGTCTTCTTGAATACTCCCTTCTCTCATGATCTCATTCTCCTCTCCTTTGATAAGTCAGCCCTCCTATGGCCCCCCTGTGGCCAAAGAAGCATCTGGGTGCTGTTTTACAACCTCCTCTCCCATGATCCCTGGCATGAACCCAACCAAACCTTCCTGCACTACTCATAACAGTGGAAATTTAGCATTGCCCAGACTGAACCATGACTCATTCCCTGAAAGCCAGTTTTTTTCTGCAGCATTCCACCCTGCAGTAAACAATGATACTGTCTTTCGCACCTCCTGTATTTTCTCTTTCAGAGTACACATCCTACTTCAAACAACATGATACTTTTCCATTTTACATCACCTCCTCCACTGTACTGGGAGCCTCTGGAGAGCAAGGAACGCTCCTATAGCTCACAGTACACCCTCAGCACCCTATAATTTTCTTGGACCATACATCTAGGGATACATAAATGATTACAGAGATGTGTATGATACAGACTATAAATTTGGAATCTGTTCATTTTGGAGAAACATTTATGTATCTCTGTACTTAAGTACCAAAAGAAAATATGCATGTTAGTTACCAAACAAGAAAGGGGTGTCATTCCCCCTTTCCTTCTGGACATTTCTACTCACTGTCTCCTTTACATTTCATAATAACCCTGAGGTCAACCTTACTTTACAGAATAAAGCAAGACTTTTGGCCCCAAATCACATCTCAGTAAAAACTATGATGTGCAATCTGGAACTAAAGCTTCCCTCTTTGAGAACCATTTCACCCTCACAAATTAATTCAGAGAAAAACCCACCACACTACCTTTGTCTCCCCGACCAAGGCCCTCCATGGTTGTGGGGCTTGCTATTTCTGCCTTCTGACATTCCCTCACCTCACAGGCCAGTTTCTTTTTGCATGTGTAGGCACATGCCTGCACATGCCCTCCTCAATTGCTTTTCTGCATTATTTCCTTAGATAAGAGTTTCTCTGAACCCAAGCTACTTTTTTAGTCAGGCTGGCTGGCTGACCACTGAGTCTGAGTGATTCTCTTGCCTCTGTTCCCACAGAACTTGTATTGTGTAGCCGTACCTGCACCTGGTTTTTTTACATGGGTGCTGGGAATTGAAGTCAGGTCTAATCTGGCCCTCATGCTGTGTGCCAGGTGCTCTTACCCACTGAGCAATCTCCTCATCCCCTCTTCACACATTAATCTTAAAAAGCCACAGGTGCAGGAATACCAAGAATCATCAAGTTTTACCCAACCTTTGAGCTAGGGCTGTTTACAAACTTCCATATCATAATCTGCATATTACAGAAGAGTTAATTAAAGCGGAGGTGTGGGCTCAGAGTTATGCTGGCTTTGTAGCCCTTCACAAGTAGAGCTGGTGGTTCTGAACTGCAGTTGTAAGCGAGTCGCTGTCCCATCTAAATACTGCTTCTACATAGTAGGGGAAAGCCCCATGTGGTAGTAGTAGTAACATAAACTAGTACTTGTCAGAAATACTTTATATATGGAGATGACTCAGCAGATTAGATTACTTCCTGTGAAAGCACATGTTCAATGCCCAGCAGCCATGTAAAGAGGCAGGCATTGTTGTGTTTGCCTATAAACCCAGTGATGAAGAGGATGGAGACTCTAGTGCAGCACAAGAACAGCAAGCTCCAGGTTTAGAGGTCATGTCTTCAGGAAATAAGGAGGAAGAATGGCAGATACCTGACCTCTTTCTCTGGACTCCACATGCAAGTGCATACACAAGTGCCTACATGAATTAAAGGAGACCCTAAGCTCTTACTTCAATGGTTATATTAGTAATCAGTACTTCTATTATTGCTGACTAAAAGCCTAATCAAATAGACCAGACAGAAGCAAATTACAGGAGAATTCCTTTTGACCTGCTGGCCTGTATGCCCCAGGCACCCTGGTCACTCTTTCTGGTCTGTGGGCATTTGTGTTGACGGCTGTGGTGAAAGCATCTTTTCATAAAGATTCTGCTCAGATGGCTTCTTAGCTCTCCCAGTGCTCTCCCAGTTCGATTCCTCTGCTTTTAGAGCATTCTTCACAATGTCTTGATCATTTCTGCCAACCAGACTAAAAGCTCTTTGGAAAGAAGCTACTTTGTGTCCAATTCTTTAATTTTTCCTCTCTTCTCCCCTCCCTTCCTCCCTTTCTCATGCTAGGGATGGAACCTAGGGCCATGTGCATGCTGTCCACAACATTTGCACTGAGCTTCAGCCTTATACTGTGTTGTAGTGATCCTAGATCTACAGGGCGAGCCAGGTACCAACTAACAAATGAGGAATCAAAAAGGCCAGGGAGGCTGGGAAGGATGGACATGTTTTTAATCCCAGCACTTGGGAGGCAGAGGTAGAAGGATTGTTGTGAGTTTGACTACAGAGTGATTTGCAGGTCAGCCTGGGCTAGAGTGAGAACATACTACAAGGGGAGAAAAAAAAAAAAAGATCAGGGAAGGACCCTTGGAACAGTAGGCATTCAAGAATAATGTTCTTTCAGCTATTGTTTAAGTCTTTCATCCACACTGAAACATTAAAACAGCTACTCTGGTTTTAGTTCTAGAATAAGGATACAATCTGGTGCAAATTTTCAGGACTTGGGAACAATGGCCAAGCAGTTTTAACAGATAACCTAGAAGTCATCCAAGTGTTGTGGTACAAGTCTGTAATGCCAGCATTTGGGAGGTCAGATCAGGCTATAGAGCAAGTCCATGTCTCAAAATGAGAAAGTCAGAAAGAAAAACACTACAAGAGCATGCTTTAGGTTAAGGGCAAGACAGGCCTGCATGCATGACACAGATGATGGGACCCGATGCCACATTAAAGCCATGTGACAAGAGAATCTAGGAAGCCTGCTTGGAGGGTGGACATCCAAAGAAAGACCTTGTTAGAGAACAAAATTAAAGAGGTTTAAAAACATGGCCTGGGGGCTGGAAAATGGCTCAACATCTCAGGCACTTGCCTGCAAAGGTTAAGGACCCAGTACCTATGTATACCATGTGCACATGCATCTGAAGTTTGCAGTGGCTAGAGGCTGAGGCACGCCCATCCTCTTGCTCTCTCAAATAAATATATATTTTTTTTCCTTTGGTTTGTCGAGGTAGGGTCTCACTCTAGCCCAGGCTGACCTGGAATTCACTCTGTAGTCTCAGGGTGGCTTTGAACTCATGGCGATCCTCCTACCTCTGCCTTCCAAGTGCTGGGATTAAAGGCATGTACCACCACACCTGGCTAAATAAAGTATCTTAAAAAAATAAAATCAAGATGACCTGGTTCACTAAATATTAAACCCAGAAGGACCAGAGACCAAAATCGTTGGGGCTTGTGTATGCATACAACCCTACCACCACCACCACACACACACAAACTTAGAAAGAGTTAAAAAGTGGGCTGGAGAGATGGCTTAGCTGTTAAGCGCTTGCCTGCGAAGCCTAAGGAACCCGGTTCGAGGCTCGATTCCCCAGGACCCACGTTAGCCAGTTGCACAAGGAGGTGCATGCATCTGGAGTTCATTTGTGGTGGCTGGAGACCCTGGCACGCCCATTCTCTGTCTATCTGCCTCTTTCTCTGTTTGTCTCTCAAATAAATAAATTAAAAATAAATAAAAAGTTATGTTCTTTTTATACTTAGCTTCCCATTGTTGGGACAAAGTACCCAACCAAAAGCAGGTGATGGGAGAGAAGTTTTTATTCTGGCTTCTAGTCTTGAGGGGACACTTCATGATGCAGGGAAAAACATGAGCATGAGCATGAGCAGAAGCTGGACATCACCTCTGCCACAGCAGACAGAAAGCAGAAGCAGGACAGTGAGCTGAATTCTGGCAAGGGGAAGCTGGCTATGGCACCCCTACCCAGAGCACACCTCCTCTAGCTGCCATCAGCTGGGGACCAAGCATTCAAAACACTTGAATTTATGGGGGTCATGTGATTCACACCACCATACCAAACAACTAATCCTAACTCCAAAACCTTGGAAAATTCAAAGAAGGACACACAGTAAAGAGTACACTAACTGTCCTAGCAGTGAATATTCCCATAGTCAAAATAAAGAAAATCCTGAAAACAGGTTTACCAAAAAGTATGTGTGTACCATCTCATCATGGCCCCAGGACAAATGTACAAACCACTTCAAAGCTGACTCATTAAGCAGTAAGCCCATGTTCAGAAACATGAAGTCGATTTCCAGAAAGTGGATCAAGTAGTTGAGAGACGCCCCTGGGGAGCAAAGGAAGAGAGAGGCTCCAGCATAGCAGTTGTAGGAGCACTTCATGTACCTACAGAGATGAGCTGATAAAAATAACCACTCATTTTCAGAAGTGTTTCCTTTTATGAGTTTTAAGGCTCTGCCAGCTCTTCTAACTTACAAGTTCATTAAAAACACTTGAGAAAGCATTTTTGTCCCTGTGGAACTTTATAAACAGAAAAAGAAATTAAAAAAAAAAAAGACCTAGAAATACTGAAGCTGCACTGAGCTCCACAAGAAGCCCATCCACAGATTGCCATAAAAATAGAAGTGGGGGGCTGGAGAGATGGCTTAGCGGTTAAGCACTTGCCTGTGAAGCCTAAGGACCCTGGTTCGAGGCTCGATTCCCCAGGACCCACGTTAGCCAGATGCACAAGAGGGCGCACGCATCTGGAATTCGTCTGCAGTGGCTGGAAGCCCTGGAGCGACCATTCTCTCTCTACCTCTTTCTCTGTTGCTTTCAAAAAAAAAAAAAAGAAGTGGGCTGGAGAGATGGCTTAGTGGTGAAGGCACTTGCCTACAAAGCCAAAGGATTGAAGTTCAATTCCCCAGGATCCACGTAAGCCAGACATACAAGGTGGCACAGGTGTCTGCAGTTTGTTTGCAGTGACCAGAGGCCCTGGCATCCTATTCTTTTTTTTTTTTTTTTTTTTTTGGTTTTCTAAGGTAGGGTCTCACTCTAGCTCAGGCTGACCTGGAATTCACTATGTAGTCTCAGGGTGGCCTCGAACTCTCGGTGATCCTCCTACCTCTGCCTCCCGAGTGCTGGGATTAAAGGCGTGCGCCACCACACCCGGCTTAGGCATCCTATTCTCTATCTGCCTCTTTCTCTGTGTCTCAAATAAGTAAATAAAAATAGTCAGAAGTTGAAAAATACCTATAGCTTGGGGCTGGATAGATTGCTCAGTGGTTAAAGGCACTTGTATGCAAAGCCTTAAAAACCATGTTTGATTCTTCAGTACCCACATAAAGCCAGATGCACAAAATTGGCACATGTGTATGGAGTTCATTTGTAGTAACAGAAGGCCCCCTGGCACCCCCATACTCAAACTAACCCTTTTCCTCCTTCCCTCCCACATTCTCTTTGTCTCTCTCAAATAAATAAAAATAATTTTTAAGTTGGGAGTGCTGGAACACACCTTTAATCCCAACACTTGGGAGGTAGGGGCAACACTGTGACTCTGAGGAATGCCTGAGACTCCACAGTGAATTCCAGGCCAGCCTGGGCTACTAGAGTGAGCACCTACCTAAAAAAAAAAACCAAAACAAAAGCTCTTAAAAAATACCAACAGAGGGGGGTGGGGAGGGAGGGAATTACCATGGGATTTTTTTAATAATCATGGAAAATGCTAATAAAAACTTAAAAAAAAAAAAACCAACAGAGCTGAAGAAATGGCTTAGCAGTTAAGGCGCTTGCTTCCAAAGGACCCAGGTTTAATTCCCCAGACTCATGTAAGCCAGATGCACAAGGTGGCACATGCCTCTAGAGTTTGTCTGCAGTGGCTAAAGACCCTGGAGCACCCATTCTCTCCCCCAAATAAAAATTTTTTTTTTTTGGTTTATTAAGGTAAGGTTTTACTCTAGCCCAGGCTGACCTAGAAATCACTCTGTGGTCTCAGGGTGGCCTCAAACTCACAGCGATCCACCTACCTCTACCTCTTGAGTGCTGGAATGGCATGAGCCACCACAACCAGCTTAAAAAATATATTTAACTACCTACAGCTGTACAAATACAAGGGTAGGGTCTCTTGATCACTGGGCCTCCACAAGGCTGACGAAATCAACCAAGGTAAATGCTTTCTGGATGATGCCTCCATAGGAGACAACTTTCTCTACCTTGAATTCAGTGCTACAAATCTAAGACTAATTCACCAGAAGACTTGTGTAATACCATGCTACACAGCCACAGTAGTGAGCCTTGCCAGTTATTTTACTACACAAAGAAAGCAGTGTGCTGAGTAGGACAGTGATGAAACCCAACAAGCAGAGCACTGAATCATACTTGATCTACCAGCAATGTAAGAGATTCTCTCTGAACTGTGACCAACAGAAGCTCAGCATTTCACACACTTGCGTGAATCACAGACTAACAAGTGGCAGAATCCCATGTGAAGATACTAGATTCTATACATTGCTAAATCTGCAGGGAAATGCAGCAGACACAGGGAGCAGCTGATGATACCTGTAGGCAAAAGTGCCAAATTTCAACCCTCAAAACCTACAAAGTAAATAACTCATTTTTCTTTTTTCAAACAAATGAGAAAGGAGGAGTGAAAACCTATACATTTCAGAGACTGAAGCCAAGAGATCAGTGGAGGTTCATATGTGCCAGCACTCAGGAGGCTGAGATAGGAGGATTTCTGAGTTCAAGGACAGCATGGGCTAAAGAGTGAATTTCATGTCAGACTGGGCAAGAGTGAGCCCCTACTTCAAAAACCTAAATAAGGGCTGGAGAGATGGCTTAGCAGTTAAGACACTTGCCTACAAAGCAAAAGGACCCAGGTTCAATACCCCAGGATCCACATAAGACAGGTGCACAAGGTGGCACATGTGTCTGGAATTCATTTGCAGTAGCTGGAGGCTTTGGCAAGGCCATTTATCTTTAAAAATAAATGAAATGTGTCAGGCATGGGGGTGCACACCTTTAATCCCAACATTCAGGAAGCAGAAGTAGGAGAATCACCATGAGTAAGAGGCCACCCTGAGACTACATGGTGAATTCCAGGTCAGCCTGAACTAGAGCAAGACCCTACCTCAAAAAACCAAAAACAAATAAATATAAATAAAAACCTAACAAAACCAGAAACACTTCACATACCAAACAAAGGCAACACAGATTTTACTTAGAACCTGGAATAATCAAGCAAGCTGTAATGAGATCACTGACATTGAGAGAAATGTGAACACCGCATCTCAAAAGAGAGGTCCGGTGTGCTTAAGGACAAAACCAGTGATTGTTCTCTGGCTCCACACACCTGCACACACACTCTTTAGATGTGGGTATGACAGAGCATGCCTGTAATTTCAGCACTTGAAGGGTTAAAAAGGGTGGTACTTTCCTTCCCAACACTTGCATTCATTCCCAATTATGGGGATGAAAGGAAAGGTGGAGGGAGGGATAATCAAAATCTAAGAGATATAAATAAATCATATGGAAACCTAATTTTTTGGACAATGGAACACACAGGAGCCACAGATTGTTACTAGAAAATTTTCAGTGCCAAGGATGGAATTGGTGGCAAGGAAGGTCCCTAATGCCCCCAAAACATTACAGGCCATTGCTGAGGAATAGATGGTAAGACCCTACTGCTGAAGACTCCACATACTTGGGATGCAAGATCACCGAGAAGCCCTGCTGGAGTTGAGCTGAAAACCTCCTCCATGTAGACCAGCTGACAGAAAGCTGGAAAAAACCATGCTGCATGCATTTCAATGGGAGAGAGAGAAATCACCAGTGAAGATTACCAACAGTGAGTGGACACTGCAACCTTATATTTGGTCAGCCCGGTCAAATAAGCTAATGGGTGCAATAGTGGCACATTCTGTTATGGGGGAAACCAACTGCCCTCTAGTTTGACTGGAGGCCTGCTCCATGGGAAGGAATACATCCCTGATACTGAAAACCTACAATAGGGATAGCCATGAGCCCTTAGGGGTGGTAACGTCTACTGTCATCTGGCTAAATGTATACACCATGCTCATCCAACTGTCCAGTAAGTACTTCTCTGAATGTTCATACCCATATATTAATGCTACTCTCACTTTTGGTGAGAGAAGCTTCTCTTTTCAGATGGCAGTGACCTCAGGATGACTCAGAAAGCACCATGGTGCTGAGAAGATGTGACAGAGGAGTGTTCAGCACTGAAATATCTCAATCACACCTACCAAGGCTCAGGGTCCATTGCAAAAGAAGTGACAAAAAGAATGTAAGAGCCAAAGAAAGGGTAGGACTCCTTTCAATGTGTTTTTCCAGACACAAAATAGCCTGGATATCCATGACCTCTCAGTGCCTGACACTACCTACACAAGACCATCACAGTAGGAGGAAAAGATGATGACATCAAGATAAAAGAGAGACTGAGAGGGGAAAGGGGTATGATGAAGAAAGGGGAAAGGGGGGGGGGGAATTACCATGGGTTATTGTCTATAATTATGGATGTTGTCAATTAAAAAAAAATTAAAAAAGGCTGTAGGGGCGGGGGGGGAGAAAGCACAACTGTCCCCTTCTGAGTAAGCTGACCAAACATTAATCTGCAATCCAGAGCTTATTAACATATATCTCAACCTTCCTGGCAACCAGCAGCACTCTTCACTCAGGTTTTACCTGCCTTTAGATAATACCCAGTGGGTATCTTACACTCTCTCTCTCTTGGGGGTTGGGGGGGGGGGGGAAGAAACCAGTGTTTGCTAACCTCACAAGCACTTTAGCAGAAGAGGAATTAATGGCAGCATACCTTACTAAATGTGCTTCCCACCAGGCACAGCACCTGTCTAAGCACTGGGGTGTGTTCCTTATGCAGTACCTTCTCTGGGGCCCTTGGAGAAAGTGCTGGAACTGTCAAGAGCTGCCTACTCTTTTCTGATGCAGCAAATCACCTTTCCTCTGGTACTACTGTGCTCTTGGCATGTTAACTGAAAACTGAACCACTGAGGGATGGTGGTATGATCAAATCAATGCACATCTGAGAGGAACAGGATGGGCACTTGTCTTTCACAACCCTCATCTTCATTCCATGGTACATGTATCACCCTCCAGGGCTTTTCTGGCCAATTCATACTTTCTTGCCTTTTTAAAAAAACAAACAAACAAAAGAACTATTTATTTATTGGAGAGAAAGGGAGAGACACAGAAAATGGGTTACAATAGGGCTCTAGCCACTACAAATGAACTCCAGACGAATGAGCCACCTTATGCATCCAGCTTACGTGGGTCCTGGGGAATCAAACCTTGGTCCTTGGGCTTTGCAGGCAAGGGCCTTAACAGCTAAGCCAGCCATCTCTCCAGCCCTTTCTTGCATTTTATTTATTTATTTTTTGCATCTATATGTGTGGTGTGCTTGGACATTCTTAAGTGTGAAAGTCTTCCTTTATTTATTTATTTTTTTGGTTTTTCGAGATAGGTCTTGCTCTAGCCCAGCCTGACGTGGAATTCACTATGTAGTCTCAGGGTAGCCTTGAACTCTCAGCATTCTGCCTACCTGAGCCTCCCAAATGATACGATTAAATGCATGTCCCCACCATGCCCAACCCTCCATATTATTTTTTAAGACAGGGTTTCTTGCTGAACCAAAAGTATGCCCATTTGTTTAGCTGGCAAACAAGCTCTAGGAATCCTTGTCTCCTCTCCTCCTAAGGGCTGAGATTACAGGAATGCACCACCACATCCAACATTTTATGTGGGTACTGGGGATCTGAATTCAGATCCTCATGCTCCCATGGCAAGCACTTTCTTATCTCCTCTGCCCCTTACTTTCTTTTCAATGCTTATTTAACTGGAGAGAGAGAAACCATCTACGGAAGAATATGGGTGTGCCAGGACACCTTACCACAGCAAATGATCTCCAAATGTATGCACCATGTTGTGAATCTGGCTGTACATGGGTACTGAGGAATTCAAACCCAGGCCATCAGGTTTTGTAAGCAATCACCTTTAACTATTAAGTCTCTACAACCACCTCAGACCTTCAATTTTTAATCTAGTCTCTCTTCCCATTTTAGTGCTTTCTGATCAGCCAACACCCTTGCCTACTTATCTTCACTCTGACAAACTCCAGTTCTTCATAAACCACCCATTATAAACCATGCCAATGTCTACAATCTGCACTCTTTATGTTTTGTGTCCATGGGGAGAAGTCAAGAGGTGTGAGCCCAACAGGAAGACTAAAGAGAGCACCTTTCGGGTGATTGCATAGTGTCCTTTGAGTTCATGCAGGGCCCACTTGATGTCCTGGCTGCTGAGCATCTTAAAGTCAGCCATCAAGAGGTCAGCAGCTTGGATGAAGCAGCGCTGGTCAAGAGGAGTCAGTTTGGAATAGTCAAAGAAGTCTATTTTAGGCAACTGAAAGGAGACAAAAACAGAAAATTAGAAGCTAGTCACCACATTTTCCCACAGCAGGGGAATGTTTCAAGAATTACACATTACAGAAAAGATGATTATTTGTTCTTATAATTACTTTATAAGGCAGTTCCCAGTTTGGATTGGGGTTGGCGAGAGAGAGAGATCAACTGAGAATGAGACAGACAGAACTAGTAAAGAAAGATAGCTAGGGATTTGAACCCAATTTTTCAGCCACTTACTTTCTGCAAATCAACCTCTCCCTCACCAAAGAACAAGTTAAGAAGTAATCAAAGTGGGGCTGGAGAGAGGGCTTAATGGTTAAGCACTTTCCTGTGAAGCCTAAAGGTTCAACTCCCTAGTACCCATGTAAACCAGATGTACAAGGTGATGCATGTGTCTGGAGTTCGTTTGCAACGGCTAGAGACCCTGATGCACCCATTCTCTCTCTCTCTGTATGCCACTCTCAAATACATAAATAAAAATAGACAAGAAGTAATCAAAGAATCCATGGTGAGAAGGAAGAGCAACCACTATGAATCTTCAGGCATGAGATTTGAAGTATACTTTCCTTCTTTACCCAACACATTGAACACTAGTTTGCATCAATTAAAGGTCTGAAAAACCTAACTGTTTACATTTTGTTACTGGATATCTTATAATAAGGAATAAAACTGAAACCGGATGCTAAACTCTAGGCAATGATCTGCATACTGAAGTATTTACAGGGAAGGGTAACACTAATTGTGGTAAAATGCATTACAAAGAATGAAATGAAATGGATGTGTCATGATAGCAGAGGCACATTAAAGTGGATACAATAAACTTTTCATGTTTTAGCAGTACTAGTTTTAATACAACTGATTCATGTAAAGTATTTCAACTCTTATGCAAGTTAGAAAAAAATTACTATTCATATTCCATTTAAGAAAGTTGCTTTCTGGGATTAAAGATAGAGGGTTTGTTTGAATCTTTGTGAAAACAGGATGAATAGCAACAAAAGAAAGGCGTTAAAAAAAAACAAAGAGGCAACCTACAGAATGGGAAAAAATCTTCGCCAGCTATATATCTGATAGAGGATTAATATCTAGGATATACAAAGAACTCAAAAAGTTAAATAATAAGCAATCAAACAAGCCAATCAAAAAATGGGCTATGGAGCTAAATAGAGAGTTCTCAAAGGAAGAAATACGAATGGCATATAAGCATCTAAAAAAATGTTCTACGTCACTAGTCATCAGGGAAATGCAGATTAAAACTACATTGAGATTCCATCTCACTCCTGTCAGATTGGCCACCATCATGAAAACAAATGATCATAAATGTTGGCGGGGATGTGGAAAAAAAGGAACCCTTCTGCACTGCTGGTGGGAATGCAATCTGGTCCAGCCATTGTGGAAAACAGTGTGGAGGTTCCTAAAACAGCTAGAGATTGATCTACCATATGACCCAGCTATAGCACTCCTAGGCATATATACAAAGGACATCTCATTTCCTTAGAAGTACATGCTCAACCATGTTTATTGCTGCTCAATTTATAATAGCTGGGAAATGGAACCAGCCTAGATGTCCCTAAACAGATGAGTGGATAATGAAGATGTGGTACATTTATACAATGGAGTTCTACTCAGCGGTAAAGAAAAATGAAGTTATGAAATTTGCAGAAAAATGGATGGACCTGGAAAGGATTATACTAAGTCAGGTAACCCAGGCCCAGAAAGCCAAGCGCCACATGTTCTCTCTCATATGTGGATCCTAGCTACAGATGACTGGGCTTCTGTGTGAGAATGAAAATACTTAGTAGCAGAGGCCAGTAAGTTGAAAAGGAGACATAAAGGGTGGAGAAAGGAAGGGAGGAGGATACTTAATAGGTTGATATTGTATATATGTAATTACAATGATTGTAATGGGGAGGTAATATGATGGAGAATGGAATTTCAAATGGGAAAGTGTGGGGGTGGGGAGGGAGGGAATTACCATGGGATATATTTTATAATCATGGAAAATGTTAATAAAAATTAAAAAAAAAAAAAAAAAAAACAGAACTCAGGGCTAGAGAGATGGCTTAGTGGTTAAAGTGCTTGTCTATGAAGCCTAAGGAGCCACGTTCAGCTCCTCAGTACCCACATAAGCCAGACGCACAAGGCTGAACGTGTGCAAAATCTAGAGTTCAAATGTAGTTGCCAGAGGCCCTGACATGCCAATTTTCTCTATCTCACAAATAAATTTAAAAATTTATTTAAAAAAACTCAAAAGATTTGCATTAGAATACTAGCACATTCTTCTTCTTCTTTGGTTTTCCAGGTAGGGTCTCACTCTAGCTCAGGCTGACCTGAAATTCCCTGTGTAGTCTCAGGGTGGCCTCAAACTCATGGTGTTCCTCCTGCCTCTGCCTCCCGAGTGCTGGGACTAAAGGCGTGCAGACATTCTGAAATGCTGTTTTCCTCTTCTACTCTTTAAGACCATGTCCCAACAAAGCACTTTCCTCCCCTAACAGGATGAAGACTGCAAAACTCGGCCAGTATACTTGCCTTTGTGTCATCCTGGCTGGTGAGCAAGCTGCTGCTAGGATTCATAATTCGGTCTTCTCTCTTTGGATAATCTGGGTTTTCCAAAAGAAAATTACAAAGTCTGCAAAAACAAAAATATCCCCTACATGATATTAGTTTCCTACTGCTTCCAAACCCTCCCCATTAAGCCTGCCAGGGTGATGCCAGAGACAGCTGCAAATTGAGACACTCACTGGTCAAATCCACAACACTTTCAGTTATTAAAAATTGATTATAACTGACTCCAAAATACCACCTATAATCCCTTACAATCCAGTCAGGAAGGTGACACACGCCTATAATCCCAGAAATCAGGAAGCAGACACTGGAAGACTATTACATATTCAAGGCCAGCCTGGGCTACAGGCAAGTTCCAGGCTAGTGAGGGCTACATAGTGAGACCCTGTCTCAAAAATAAAAAAAAAACAATGCCAGGCATGGTGCACACCTTTAATCCCAGCACTCAAGAGGCAGAGACAGGAGGATCACTGTGAGTTGGAGGCCACCCTGAGACTACATATTGAATTCCAGGTCAGCCTGGGCTGGAGTGAAACCCTACCTCGAAAAAAACAAAAAGAAAAAGAAATAGATATCAAAAGCCAATGCCAAGGGGCTGGAAAGATGGTTAAGCACTTCCTATGAAGCCTAAGGACCCTGGTTTGAGTCTTGATTCCCCAGGACCCAAGTAAGCCAAATGCACAAGGGGGCACATGCATCTGGAGTTCCTTTGCAGTGGCTGGAGGTCCTGTTGCGCCCATTCTCTGTCTGCCTCTTTCTCTCTCTGTCGCTCTCAAATTAATTAATTAATTAATTTAAAAAAAAACAAAACACCAATACCAGGTTTGGTGGCGCATGCCTTTAATCTCAGCACTTGGAAGGCTGAAGCAGAACCAATATCCTAACTCAAAAAAAAAAACACAAAAATTAAATTAAATTAAAAAACCAAAGCAAATCTTTAAGTTTGTAGTTATTGGGAGAAAAAAAAAAGAGCAACTAGTGAAAAAGAAAAAATTGTTCAGCCGAATGCCAAATAACCTAGGTGGTAGCTATGTTTGCTCATTGTACAATCTCAACTACTGTTACATGGGTACTGAGAAATTGAACCTGGGTCATTAGGCTTTGCAGCCAAGTGCCTCAACCACTGAGCTACCTCTTCAGTCCTCAACTATTAAAAATTTGAATTTTATTTAACTGTTTTTTTTCTTTTTTTATGAGAGAGCAATAAAGAAAGAGAACTGATATGCCAGGGCCTTACTGACTATAAACAGACAAGTGTGCCACTTGTGTGCATACGTCACCCCGTGCATCTGGCTTATGTGGATTCTGTGGAATTGAACCTGGGTCCTTAGGCTTCACAGACAAGTGCCTTAAGCAATAAGACATCTCTCCATCCAGTCCTAGCTTTTTTTTTTTTTTTTTTTTGAGGCAGGGTCTCATTCTAACCCAGGCTATCCTGGAACCCACTCCAGGTTGTCCTCAAACTTATAGTGACTTTCCTATCTCTTCCTCCCAAGTGCTGGGAGTAAAGATACACACCACCATGAATCCGCTAAAATTCTGAATTTTAAACAGACCATTGGACCAGTAGCTTGTGTCCATCAGCTCATTCAACTTTAGCACCTGTTACATCCCCAGTACCTTTTCCATAATTACCACCTTCACCATGAAGCTCTATGAGTTTTCCCCGTTCAAATTTGGGCTTCTTAAACATTTTTACTTTTCTAACAAAGACATCATGAACAAGAAAATATGTGGAATGCTTCACAAATTTATGTGTCATCCTTGCATAGGTGCCATGCGAATCTTCTGTGCACTGCTGCAATTTTAGTATTTGTGCTGCAATCTCAACCCTTTAATGATCAAAAATGTTGAGAGAAAAAAACATGAGATTAAGAAAATTAATGTGGACTGAAAGGATGGCTCAGTGGGGAAGGATGCTTGCTGCACAAACACAAGGACCTGAGTTTATGAACAGTCAGGTATGGCCACATACCTGTAACCCCAGGGCTGAGGAGGGCAGAGATATGAGGACTGCTGGGGGCTCCCTGGTCAGCCAGTCTAACCAAAAAATGAGGTTGCAGATCACTGAAAGACTGTCTCAGGGAAATAAGGAAGGAGAAAAAAAAAAGAGAGAGTGAGAGAGAGAGAACGAGAACACCCAACATTTTCCTCTGGCCTCTGTAAACATGTGCATGGTCCATCCATGCACATTCACAAATACACATGCATACAGTGCACACGCATATCAAACAAAAAAATTCACAGAAAGCCAGGTGTGGTGGCACACACCTTTAATCCCAGCACTCGGGAGGCAGAGGCAGGAGGATCGCTGAGTCCAAGGCCAGCCTGAGACTACATAGTGAATTCTAGCCTGAGTTAGAGTGAAACCCTACCTCAAAAAAAAAAAACAAAAACAAAAACCACACCAACAAAACAAACAAAAAACAAAAAACTACAGAGGACAGCAGGCATGGTGGTACAGGTTTTTAATCCCAGCACTCAGGAGGCAGAGGAGGATTGCTGTGAGTTCCAGACGCCCCTGAGACTCCGCAGTGAATTCCAGGTCAGCCTGGTCTACAGCAAGACCCACCCTCCAAAAAAAAAAAAAAAAAAAAAAAAAAAAAAAAAAAAAAGCTGAAGAGGAGAGCTGTAGAGATGGCTTAGCGGTTAAGGCACTTGCCTGCAAAGCCTAAGGACCAATGTTCAATGCCCCAGTACCCACATGAGCAAGATGCACAAGGTGGTGCATGCATGTGTAGTTTGTTTGCAATGGCTGAATGCTCTGGTGTTGCCCATTCTGTCTCTTTCTCTAATGAAATAAATAAATTTTAAAAAATGTTTAAAAAGCTAAAGAGGAACAGGGATAGAGATGGTTCAGCAGTTAAGGCACTTGCCTGCTAGGCCTAATGACCCATGTTTGATTCTGCAGATCCCATGAAAGCCAGATGCACAAAGCGACGTGTATGTGCACTGGGTGGAAGGAGCACCTAGGGTTTGATTGCAGTGGCTGGAGGCCCTGGCATGCCAATTCTCTCTCTCACATTAAAAAAAAAAGGGGGGGGGGGCTCAAAAGGAAATATGGGTGTGGGGGCACATACCTTTAATCCTAGCACTTGGAAGTCAGAGGTAGGGGGATTACATGAATTGGGGGCCACCTGAAACTGCATAGTAAAGCCCAGCTCAGTCTGGGCTAGAGTGAGACCCTACCTGAAAACAAAACAAAAAAACCAACAAACCAACAAGCCAAACATAAACAACAATAAAAAAAAGGCTGAAGGGTTGACTTAGAGGGTTAAACTGCATGCCTGCAAAGACGAAGGGCCCAGGCTGGATTCCCCAGAATCCATGTAAATTTAATGCACTACCTCTTTTGCATAATTCCTAGAAAATTTGATTAATTTCAAAAATATTCTTTATATAAACATGAAGACAAAGAGTGCAGGTTGAGACATAACCTAACCTGGCCTTGGACTTGCAATCCTAATATTTTAACCTCTTGAGTGCTGGGATTACAGGATTGTATCACAATGTCTGTCATATTTTTTTATTTTGTATTCTTCAAGGTACATTTATTATTTGTTAAAATAATATACTTCACTTTTTTGTGTGTGTGTGTGTGAGGTTAAGTTCTCCCTCTAGTCCAGGTTGACCTGGAATTCACAACGTATTCTCAGGGTGGCCTTGAATTCACGGTGGTCATCCTACCTCTGCCTCCCAAGTGCTGGGATTTAAAGGCATGTGTCAACATGTACAACCCAGACTTCACATTTTTAATTAATAAAAACTACAACAATACTTACATGTTATCTTTTTGCTATAATTGTAGGTAAGAAAATATCCTTTAAAACCCTGACCAAGGGACTAGAAAGATGGCTTAGTGATTAAGGCACATGCCTCTGAAGCCTATGGATCCAGGTTTGATTCTCCAAGTCCCATGTAAGCCAGATGCACATGGTAGCACATGCATCTGGAGTTTGTTTGCAGGGGCTAGAGGCCCTAGCATGCCCATTCTCTTTCTCCCTCTCTCTGTCTCTAAATAAAAATAAAATAAAATAAAAATCCACCAAGAGTCAGTGCGGTGGTGGACGCCTTTAATCCCAGCACTTGAGAAGCAGATGTAGGAGGAGGGCCATGAGTTCAAGGACACCCTGAGATGACATAGTGAATTCCAGGTCACCCTGGACTAGAACGAAACCTTACCTCCAAAAAAACCTTGACCAAGATATAAGTGTATTGATGCTCAGAAACAACAAAGCTTCCTAACTCCATAACCATCAGGATTCTTTGAGATCCAGAAACAGTCTGCAAATGACTAACTTTAGATTAGTATCAATGAAAAGAACTGGTGCTATGTTAAATGGAACCAGTCAGAAAGGTATTAATGCTATGATCCCACTGACATGAAAACCTTGGAGTAATCAAATGTCTTGAGACAGAAAAAATGGTGGGTTTCAGAAGGTGGGAGAGAGGAGGGAATGAGGAGTTAAGTGTAGATACAGGGTCTCAGTTTGGGAAAATGACATAAGATTTCTGAAGATGAATGGCTGGAAGGGCTACAAATTCATATGAGTAAGCTTAACGCCATTCAACTACATACGTAAAAATGGGACTGGAGAGATGGGTTGGTAGTTAAGGCATTTGCCTGCAAAGCTAAAGGATCCAGTTTCAACTTTCCGGGACCCACATAAGCCAGATGCACAAGGGGGCACATGCATCTGGAGTTCATTTGCAGTGGTTGGAGGCCCTGGCATGCCCACTCTCTCTCTGCCTCTTTCACTCTCTCAAATAAGTAAATAAAATATATTTTCTTTAAAAAAAAAAAAAAAGAAGATCAAAAAAGGGCTGGAGAAGCCGGGTGTGGTGGTGCACGCCTTTAATCCCAGCACTCGAGAGGCAGAGGTAGGAGGATCTCTGAGAGTTCGAGGCCACCCTGAGACTACATAGTAAATTCCAGGTCAGCCTGAGCCAGAGTGAGACCCTACCTCGAAAAACCAAAAAAAAAAAAAAAAAAAAAGGGGGGGGGGCTGGAGAGATGGCTTAGCAGTGAAGCACTTGCTTATGAGGCCTAAGGACCCTGGTTCAAAGCTCGACTGCCCAGTACCCATGTAATAAGCCAGACGCAAAAGGTGGCTCATGCATTTGGAGTTCATTTGCAATGGCTGGAGGCCCTGGTGAGCCCATCCTGTCTCTGCCTCTTTCTCCATCTGTCACTCTCAAATAAATAAAAATAAACCAAAAAAAATTTTTTTAAATGATCAGACTGGGGTGGGGGCTAGAGAGATGGGTTTGATTCCCCAGTACCCATAAAAGGCCAGGTGCACAAAGTAGCTCATGCATCTGGAGTTTGTTTGCAGTGGCAAGAAGTCCTGGTGCACCCATTCTGTCCACCCCAACTTGGAAAAAAAAATATTTTTCAAAATTGATAACTACTAATGTCGCATATGTTCTACCACCAAAAAATGAGGAAGCAGGGTGTTATACTTACACATTCAAATCATAATAATTTTTCAAGTGAATTATCTCCTCAACATATCCATTTGCTACATCTGGAAATCTTGCTTCCTAGAAAAGAATAAAAACTTTATTTATGTTTACTTTGCTGGAATGGTTAAAAATGACAATAAAAACTGGATGGTTCAATGGATAATGCACTTCTCATGCAAGCACAAAGACCAACGTTTGGCTCCCTAGCATCCACATAAATTCCAGGTGGCAAAGCAGCCTGCCTGTAAATCCCAGTACTCAAGAGGCAGAGATCACTGAGACAAGCTGGCTAACTAGACCAGCCAGATCAGGAAGCTGTGGTTCAAGTAAGAGGCCTTCTCAGTAAATAGAAATCAAAGATGACACCTGTTGTCAATTCTGGCCTCCATACACTTGCACTACACACACACGGTAGGTAATAATTTTTTTTTTTAAATCAAATGGCAAGAAGTACATAAATTACTAAGGATTAGAAAAGGGCTATAAAATGTATGGCTTAGATTCAGCCTTTCACGTCCTGATTCACACAGGACACAAAAGATGAGGCCTAGAAGGTCCAAGAGAACCTCTGCTTCTCTTGCATTCCCGTTCTCCACTCTGCTAGCAAGCACTAAGCATACTCTGCCCAGGACACAAGGCAGTGAAGTAACAAAACCCAAGCCTAGGGGGTCAAGTGAAGAACTGGGGAACTAAGGTTAAGTGATGGAATAGGGGCTGGAGAGATTGCACAGTGGTTAAGGTGCTTACCTGCAAAACCTAACAACATGGCCCCAGTTCCCCAGGACCCATGTAAAGCCAGATACGCAGTATCACAAGTATCTGGAGTTCTTTGCAGTGCCAGAAGCCCTGGTGGACATTCTCTCTTTCCCTGTCTCTCTTCTATCACTCTCGGCTTACAAATAAAATAGAGATCAGATGTGGTGGTGCACGCCTTTAATCCCAGTACTTGGGAGGCACAAGTAGGAGGCTTGCTATGAGTCTGAGGTCAGCCTGGCTTAGAATGAGACCCTGAACCCACCCACCCCCAAAAAGAAAGAAAGAGACAGAGATTGAGAAAGAGAAGGGAAAGCAAGCAGCAATGGGCTATGGACAGCCTGCTTTGCCTGTTACAGGAGTACTCAGCAGAATTGTTTGCTATATAGCCACAGGCTCCTCAGATTGAACTATAACCTGCACACTAGACATAGAATGTAATTGTCATGGGCTGAAGACATGGTTTAGCAGTTAAGGCACCTTTTTTTCTTTTTTTTTGGTTTTTCAAGGTAAGGTCTCACTCTGGCCCAGGCTGACCTGGAATTAACTATGTAGTCTCAGGGTGGCCTCGAATTCACAGCAATCCTCCTAACTCTGCCTCCCCGAGTGCTAGGATTAAAGGCGTGCACCACCACGCCCAGCCGGCACTTGTTTGCAAAGCAAAAGGATAAAGATTCACTTCCCTAGTACCCATGTAAGCCAAATGCACAAAGTGTCACATACATTTGGAGTTTGTTTGCAGTGGCTAGAGGACCTGGCACACCCATTCTATCTGCCTCTTTCTTTGATCCTCTCTCTCTTTTTCAAATAAATAAATAAAAATAAAATATTTTGGGCTGCAGAAATGGCTTAGCAGTTAAGCACTTGCCTGTGAGGCCTAATGACCCCGGTTCGAGGCTCGGTTCCCCAGGTCCCAAGTAAGCCAGATGCACAAGGTGGCACATGCATCTGGAGTTTGTTTGAAGTGGCTGGAGGCCCTGGTGAGCACATTCTCTCTCTGCCTCTTTCTCTCTCTGTCACTTTCAAATAAATAAAAAGAATAAACAAAAAAATAAATAAAATAAAGTATTTTGCCAGGCATGACGGTGCACACCTTTAATCCCAGCACTTGAGATGCAGAGGTAGGAGGACTGTTGTGAGTTCAAGGTCACCCAGAGACTACATAGTAAATTCCAGGTCCACTGAATGTGTATTGAACGCGTACATTGCTCAGTTGAAGTTTAGAATTTGCCTGTAAATTGTTCCATTGAGTCCAGTAGAATACTTGCTTAGCAAACAAACTCAACACCTAGGATTACTTCTGCAATTGGATTGGGGTACAAGAGCTACACCTGGCACCTTAAACTCATCCTGAAACTGCCACATCAAAGAACACTGCAGATAAGTAGAAAACCCAAGCATCAAACTCAACTCAGGATGCCAAAGTCGCTATATTATAAGAAACAGAAAGAATCAAGACAATACAGTCCCATCAAAAATTATAAATCCGCAGGGCGTGGTGGCGCAAGCCTTTAATCCCAGCACTCTGGAGGCAGATACAGGAGGATCACCGTGAGTTCAAGGCCACCCTGAGACTCCCTAGTGAAATCCAGGTCAGCCTGGGCTAGAGTGAGACCTTACCTTGAAAAGCCAACCCCCCCCCCAAAAAATTATAAATCCATCAGAAATGATCACCAATGAGACTGTTTTAGATGAAGTGCCCGACAAAGATTTCAAACCAAATGATTGTATCTACACTCCAAGAAATCAAAGAAAAAATGAAAGGCATCAAAGAAAAAAACAAAGGAATTAAGAAAACAAACTCTTGGAAACCAGCTTAATGAATGAAATAAGGAGAACATCACAAAACATGAGTAAGGAAATAGAAATACTGAAGAAAAACCAGGCTGAAATTCTAGCTCTGAAGAACACAGTCAGTCAAATAAAAAACTCTGAGGATGGGCTGGAGAGATAGCTTAGCAGTTAAGCACTTGCCTGTGAAGCCTAAGGACCCCAGTATGAGGCTCAATTCCCCAGGACCCACATAAACCACATGTAAAAGGTGGCACATGTATCTGGAGTTCGTTTGCAGTGGCTGGAGGCCCTAGCGCCCATTCTCTCTATATATGCCTCTTTCTCTCTCTCTGTGGCTCTCAAAAAGAAAAAGAAAGAAAAAAAAAAAAACTCTGTGGAAGATGGGCGTGGTGGCACATGCCTTTAATCCCAGCATCAGGAAGCAGAGGTAGGAGGATCACTGGGAGGCAGAGGTAGGAAGATCACCATAAGTTCGAGACCACTCTGGGACTACATAGTGAATTCCTGGTCAGCCTGAGCTAGAGTGAAACCGTACCTTGAAAGGACAAATTAATAATAACAATAATAATAAAATAAAAAACTCTGTGGAAAGTCTCACCAGTAGAATGGATCAAGGAGAGAACAAAATATCCAAGACCAGGTGGCAGATCTAATACAGTCCAACAAAGAGAAAGACAAGCTAATAGGAAAGTATGAATGAGAATTTCAAGAAATCTGGGACACTATGAAAAGATCAAACATAAGAATCCAGGGAATAGTAGAAGAAGAATTTCAATCCAGAGGCTTAGTAGGCATTTTCAACAAAATCACAGAAGAAAACTTCCCCCAAATTGGTTAAGAGATGCCAAGGCAGATACAGGAAGCCTCTAGAACACCAAACAGACAAAACCTGGAAAGAACCATTCCTTGCCATGTTATAATTAAACTACTAAACATACAAACCAAAGAAAATATATTGAAAGCAGTTAGAGAGAAAAAGCACAAAAGCAAGCCCATCAGAGTAACACCAAATTACTCAACACAAACTTTAAAAGACAGAAGGAGAAGGAATGATGTATTCCAAGTGCTGAAAGGTAACAACTGTCAACCAAGATTACTTTATCCTGCAAAGCTATCTATCCAAATTGATGGAGAAATAAAGGAGATTCCACGACAAAAACAGGCTAAAGGAATTTATGACAACTAAACCAGCTCAGCAGAAAAATACTTGAAGGAATCCTTTAAGCTGAAGACAAAGCAAAACACACACAGGAGGAAAACGGGAAAAAAATACACCACACTCAATAGTTAAAACAAGCGATTAAAGGGAAAACAGGAAGCACTACAAAATAAGAGCAGAGAGAATAAATACATACCTTTCAATAATAACTCTTAATATCAATGGCCTCAATGCCTCAATCAAAAGACACAGGCTTGCAGACTAGAGTAAGTCAGGATCCTTCAATTTGTTGCCTCCAAGAAACTCACCTTTCTACAAAGAATGGACACTATCTTAGGTGAAAGGTTGGAAAAAGGTGTTTCAAGCAAATGTGCCTAGAAAATAAGCAGAGGTTGCTATACTAATATCTGACAAGGTAGACTTCAGTCCAACATTAGTTAGGAAAGATAAGAAAGGTCACTTTAGGGCTGGAGAGATGGCTTAGCGGTTAAGTGCTTGCCTGTGAAGCCTAAGGACCCTGGTTCAAGGCTCGGTTCCCCAGGTCCCACGTTAGCCAGATGCACAAGGGGGCGCACGCGTCTGGAGTTCGTTTGCAGAGGCTGGAAGCCCTGGGGCGCCCATTCTATCTCTCTCCCTCTATCTGTCTTTCTCTCTGTGTCTGTCACTCTCAAATAAATAAATAAAAAATGAACAAAAAAAAGAAAGGTCACTTTAGATTGATTAAAGGCCCACTCCAATAGAAGGACGTTACAATCCTAAACGTATATGCATCTAACATGGGGGCTCCCAACTTCATCATACAAATGCTATTCGAACTAAGGTCACAGATAACACCAAACACAGTTGTAGTGGGTGACTTCAACACCCACTCTCATCAACTGACAGGTCATCCTGACAAAAAAATAAACAGAGAGACATCTGGATTAAATGATGTCATGGAACAAATGGACCTAACAGATATCTACAGAACATTCCATCCAAATGCTGCAGAATATACATTTTTCTCAGCAGCACATAGAACATTCTCTAAAATAGACCATATATTAATTAGGACACAAAGCAAATCTCAACAAATGCAGGAAAACTGAAATAATTCCTTGTACTCTATCTGACCTCAATGGGATTAAACTGCAAATCAACAAGAAAAACTACAGAAATTCATGGAGACTAAACAGAACACTATTAAATGATGAATGGGTCATTGAAGAAATCAAAAAGGAAAACAATAAATTCATAAAATCAAATGATGAGAACACAACATACCAAAACCCTTGGGACACAATGAAGGCAGTCCTAAGAGGGAAATTTAGAGCTCTAAGGGCCTAAATTAAGAAATTAAGAGAGCTCACAAGTAAACAATTTAATGCTCCACCTTAAAGCCTTGGAAAAGGAAGAACAAGGACAAACAAAGCAAAAACCAGTAGACAGGAAGAAATAATAAAGATTAGGGGATAAATTAATGAAATAGAAACCATTAAAAAAAATCCAAAGAATCAGTGAAACAAAGAGTTGGTTTGTTGAAAGGATAAATAATATTGATAAACCCTTAGCAAATCTGACCAGAAAAGAGACAAGATAAAAATGAAATTAGAAATGAAAAGGCACCATTACAACAGATAACAAAGAAATTCAGAAAATCTTAAGGACATACTTAAGTAAATGCATCTAAGGTTGAAAATCTAAAAGAAATGGATGCTTTCCTTGTTTCATATATATGACCTACCAAAATTAAATCAAGATGTGATTAAGCCATTTAAACAGACCTACAACAAGTTCAGAGATCCAAGCAGTTAAAAAGTCTCCCAACTAAAAAAAGTCCAGGCCCAGATGGATTTACTGGTGAATTTTACCAGACCTTCATGGCACTAACCCCACTGCTTCTCAAACTTAAGTCTGGGCCAGAATGAGACCCTACCTCGAGGGGGAGAAAGAAAAAAAAGCCGGGTGTGGTGGTGCACACCTTTAATCCCAGCACTCGGGAGGCAGAGGTAGGAGGATTGCCATGAGTTTGAGGCCACTCTGAGACTCCATGGTGAATTCCAGGTCAGCCTGGGCCAGAATGAGACCCTACCTAGAAAAACCAAAAACCAAAAACAAAACAAAAAAAACAACAAAAAAAACAGAAGGAAGGAATTCTACTGAACTCCTTCTATGAAGCCAGCATCACCCAGATATCAAAACCAGAAAAAGACAGAACAAAAAAAATTTCAGACCAATCTTCCTCATGAACATAGATGGAAAAATTCTGAACAAAATACTGATAAACAGAATACAAGAATATATCAGAAGGATTATTCACCCCAACCAAGTTAGCTTAATCCCAGGGTTGCAGGGATGGTTCAACATACACAAATCGATAAATATAGTACATCATATAAATGGTCAGAAGGACAAAAATCACATGATCATCTCAATAGATGCAGAAAAGGCATCTGACAAAATCCAACATCCCTTCATGTTAAAAGTATTGCAAGCCAGGCATGGTGGTGCATACCTTTAATCCCACTTGGGAGGCAGAGGTAGGAAGATCACCGTGAGTTCAAGGCTACTCTGAGACTACATAGTGAATTCCAGGTCAGCCTGAGCTACAAGTGAGACCCTACCTTGTAAAACCAAAAAAATTAAAAAGTACAAAATAAAAATAAAAAGTCTTAGAGATGGGGAATAGAAGGAACATATCTCAACATAATAAAAGCTATTTATGACAAACCTACAGCCAACATAATACTATATGGGGAAAAACCTGAAGCTTTTTCACTACATTCAGGAACAAGAAGACAAGGGTGTCCACTGCCCTGGCTTTTATTTAATATAGTACTGGAAGTCTTAGCTATAGCAATAAGGCAAGAGACAATCATAAAAGGGCTACATATTGAAAAGGAAGAGATCAATTTATCATTATTTGATGATATGATACTATACATAAAGGCCTAAAGACTCTACCAGCATAACTGTTACAGCTGATAAACACTTTTAGCAACATAGAAGGATACAAAATAAACACACAGAAATCAGTAGCGTTCCTATACACTAACAAATATGCAGAGGATGTAATTAGGGAATCTCTCCCATTTAGAGCCCAAACGATTTTGAGCAACAAAAATAAGGCTGGTGGTATCACCATACCCAATTTAAAGCTATATTACAAAGTCATAGTAACAAAAACAACATGGTATTTGCACAAAGACAGACATATAGATCAGTGGAACAGAATAAAGGACCCAGATGTTAATTCAGGCAGCTATAGCCATCTGACTTTTGACAAAAATGCCAAAAATATTCATTGGAGAAAAGAAAGCCTCTTCAACAAGTGGTGCTGGGAAAACTGAGTATCTCTATATAGATGGATGAAAATAGATCCTGTCTTTCTCCATATACAAGAATCAAGTCCAAGTGGAACAGGGACCATAATATCAGACCTAAAACTCTAAAACTGCTAGAGGAAAAGGTAGGGAAAACCCATCAACATATTGGCATAGGTAATGACTTTCTGAATATAACCCCAATTGCTCAGAAAATAAAATCACTAATCAACCACTGGGATCTCATAAAATTACAAAGCTTTTTTTAAAAAAATACTTTCATTTTTATTTGACAGAGAAAAAGGGAGGAAGGGAGGGAGAGGGGGAGGGAGGGAGGGAGGATGGGCACTCCAGGGCTTCCAGCCACTGCAAATAATCTCCAGATGTGTGCACCCCCTTGTGCATCTGACAAACGTGGGTCCTGGGAAATAGACCTAGGTCCTTTGGCTTTGCAGGCAAACATCTTAACCATAAAGCCATCCCTCTATCACACGATGATGACATCAAGTTAAAAGAGAGACTAATGGACAGAGGGAGGGGATATGAAGGACAGCAGAGTTATGAAGGGGAAAGTGGGGGAGGGGAGGGAAACATCATGGTTTGTTGTCTGTAAGTATAGAAGTTGTCAATAAAAAATATATTAAAAAAAAATAATCCGGGCATGGTGATGCACACCTTTAATCCCAGCACTTGGGGAGGCAGAGGTAGAAGAACCACTGTGAATTCAAGGCCACCCTGAGACTACATAGTGAATTCCAGGTCTACCTGAGCTACAGCGAGACCCTACCTTGGGAAAAAAGAAAAGTAAACAAAAAACGTTGCAATTAATAGAAGACCAATATGGATACACTAATAATTATAATAAAAAGAAAACTATTAACTGCCCCTAAAATAAAATAAATATACACAGCAACAGGGGCTACAGGTGACATACTAGACGTCCCAGATCTATGAAACCCAGTATATCTGCTTTGGTGTGAACTCAAGGCCTTTGACAAAACTGAAAGGTTTGCAGCAATGCCAACAACAAGTAGCACAGGAACACCCACAGTGTTTCCTGCAAGCATAACTTGGTTTCTTTTCATTTGTTCTATACAGTTAGGAAGATGAAGTATATACACAATATTGTTTTACTGCAATGAAAGAGGACTCAGTACATCTACAGTTATTTAAATCATTATAAAAATATAAAACTTACAGTTTCTTTGACTAACAGTGCAATGAGTTCTTGATCTACCTCAGCAGTTTCTTGACCCCAAAGGTTTTCCAAATTGTCCTCCTGAGATCCTGGGAGGGGGAAGGCTGGCCCTGGTTCTTCATCGATTGCTAACTGCTGGTCTTCAAGTTCTCCTAGAGGATGAGCTGGCTGAGGAGAAGCAGGGCCTGGAAGCCCCTCCTGCTGGGGTTCTGTCCTTGGAAAAGCTGGCTCTGGAAATTCATGCCGAAAGAAAAAGGGGCCCATTTCTGATTCAGAATGCCGCTCTTGAGGGACAACCTGGTTTGTTCTCTCCAGAGGTTGTTGGTTGAGTGCCCGGAAGTATGGATGATCAAGCCAGTATTCTTCCTCAATTACCTGGTCTACTGAGGCAACTGGTTCTTGAATATTTGACAAGACCTCTGCCTCTGAGTCTTCAGATAATTGGTTCTGAGTTTCCAAAGCATCACTTTCTGGGAAAAGAAGGCTGCTGTCTCCCAATATAATGACTTTCTGCTCAGATCTGGAATTGACAATGTCATCTGCTATCTGGTTATGACTTGGCCCAGGTTTGGGCTCTCTCTCTGTTTGGCCGCTTGGCTTAGCAAATTCAGAGAGTCCAGGAGGTTCAAGATCCAGAAATTCACCGTACTCATCCTCAGAATCATCCTGTGCCCCAGAACCAAACAACGAGTTGTTACACAAGGAAAAATATCTGTGTATATCTGCTTCATAGTCTGCTCTAGACTTTTTAGGCCTTTCTTCTCGCAATCTGTTCAGATTCTGCCACTGGGCAGCTGGTTTGATGAGATTGGGTCGGGATGTCTGAGGTCTATGTGTCTAAGAAAAAAATCAAATTTTAATAATTCACTTTCCTATGTCTATGCCTCTTTAGGTATTTATACAGTGATAAGATAGGAAAAAAAAAACAAAATCAAAATATCTTCCATCTTAGCAAATTCATTCTTCACACTTATTATTGAAATTTATTCACACAATAGGTATCTGTAAGAATCAAAGGCACCACTCATAGTCTGAAGTTTGAATTATAATTTAACCTGAACCCACTAAAACTTAACTGCATGGGAAAAGAAATAAAGAATGCTACTCTGCAGATGAAAAGAAAATGCTAAAGAAACATAAACTAGAAAATTAGGTAAGTAGTTAGAAGCAAATAAGCTCTAATATAGTCTTGCAGTCTGGTGACTACAAGTAACAATGATGTATCTATCATCCATTTCAAAAGGCTAGAAAGAGCCGGGCATGGTGGCACACACCTTTAATCCCAGCACTTAGGAGGATCACAGTGAGTTCAAGGCCACCCTGAAACTGCATAGAATCCCAGGTCAGCCTGGGCTAGAGTGAGACCCTACCTTGAAAAACAAAAAACAAAACAAAACAAAAGCTAGAAAGGGTCTGGATATATGGTGCTTGCCTGTGAAGCCTAAGGACCCATTTTCGATTCTCCAGATAGCATGTAAGCCAGACACACAAGGTGACACATGTGTAAGGTCACACGTGCACACAAGGTGGCACACACGTCTGGAGTTCGATTACAGTGGCTAGAGGCCCTGGAGCACCAATTCACTCTTTCTTGTTCTCATGGGGGAAAAAAAAAGCTAGAAAGAACTTTTATAATTTTTCACCACAAACAAATGATAAAAGGTTTGGGGAGATAAATATTTAGCTTATGAAATAACCTATATTCAATACAGGAACCTATTTTACAAAGAAAGTGTGCCTATATTCAATACAGGAACCTATTTTGTGGTGGTATATACCTATATTCCTAGCAATTGAGAGGTATAGGCAAGAGAATCAGGAATTCAAAGGTCACCATCTACTGCATACTGAGTTCAAGGCAGGCAGCCTTTTTGAGACCCCTTACTCAGAAAAGAGGACAGCCGGGTGTGGTGGTTAATATATTTTAAATCCCCCTCAGGAGGCAGAGGTAGGAGGATAGCTTTGAGTTCGAGGACAGCCTCAGACTACATAGTGAATTCTAGGTCAGCCTGGGCCAGAGCAAGGTCTTAACTTAAAAAAAAAAAAAAATGCTGGAGAGATAGTTCAGCAAGTAAGGAGCTTGCCTACAAAACCTAAAAACCTCCATTCAAGTCCCTAGTACCCACATAAGGCCAGATGTACAAAGTGGTACAAGTGGTACAAACATTTGGAGTTCATTTGCTGTGACTGGAGGCCCCGGCACACCCATTCTCATTCTCTCTCTCCTTGCAAATAAATAAAATATTAAAAAGAAAAGGACAGGAATGGTGGCACACACCTTTGATCCCAGCACTTGGGGGAGGCAGAGGTAGGTGGATCACTATGAGCTCGAGGCCACCCTGAGACTACACAGTAAATTCCAGTTCAGACTGAGCGAGAGAGCAAGACCTTACCTGGAAGAAAAAGAAAAAGGAAAAGAAAAAAATAATCATAAGAAAAAGAGAAAAGGAAAATGACTTGGCTGTGAATATAAAAGAAGGCTCGACTACATGGATAAACAAAACTTGCCCCTGTTTAGTAAGAGGCAATGTTGTATGAAATATGTTACCTACATAGCACGATTTTAGTTTATAGTGTAAAATTAAAAGGCAACACAAGCTAATGGATTTGTAGTCGATAGGAGCAAAGGTGCGTAAGGTAATTCTACACATATGGCTTCTCAAGTGAAGATGACATGAGGCAGAAGCAGAGGGGATGTTCTAGGAATGACTGAAAAGCACACAGGGAGAATATCCTCAGCTATTCCACAAGGCCCAGAGAAAGGTCCTACCACTGACTTGCCATAGTGTCTACTCATGGGAAGTCTGGAAAACTCACCTCTGCCAGGATGACATCATCATCCAGATCATCTTCATGTTGCTGAGTGGCTGGGGTGACTAGCATTGGTATTCCTTCCTCATCAGAGGAGTCAGATATGGTGATGGGCCCATCTCTGAGACCTATCCAGTCTACAGGGAGGCAGAAAACATGGTCACTGCGAGACCAGCACAATAACATTCAGTTCTGTCATTAGCTTTAGCACAAAGAGGACTAAGCTTCAGCCAAGTTTATGGCTATTAGCATGTTAACTTACCTCCTCAAAGTGACACCTGGACTCAATTAGTAAGACTCATGTTTCCATGCTGAATTTTGTCAGTAATATATTGGGAATTTCTAGATAAAATGCCCAAGAGTATCAACTTTTTGTAAGTTAGATGCTAAGCTAAAATATGTTTGTTTGTTTTGGTTTAGTTATTTTTGTTTTTGTTATTTTCAAGGTAGGGTCTCACTCTAGGCCAGGCTAATCTGGAACTCACACTGTA
Source organism: Jaculus jaculus (assembly GCF_020740685.1). Lineage (NCBI taxonomy): Eukaryota > Metazoa > Chordata > Mammalia > Rodentia > Dipodidae > Jaculus > Jaculus jaculus. The sequence goes on from NC_059103.1 coordinate 3,949,509, forward strand.
ATCCCATGCTGGCCTCAAAATCATAGTGATTGTCCTACTTCCTGAGTGCTGGGATTATAGGTGTGTGCCACCATGTCCTGCACAAGTTTTTTTGTTTTGTTTTGTTTTGTTTTTTTAAGAGAGAGAGAGAGAATTGGCGCACCATGGCTGTGGCCACTGCAATCAAACTCCAGATGCTTGCACTACCTAGTGGGCATGCAGTACCTTGCACTTGTCTCATCTTTGTGCATCTGGCATATGTGGGATCTGGAGAGTCAAACATGGGTTCTTGGGCTTTGCAGGCAAGCCCCTCAACTGCTAAATCATCTCTCCAGCTTGTTTTTCTTTTTTAACGTAAGGTCTCATTCTAGTCCAGCTGACCTGGAATTTATTATGTAGTCTCAGAGTAACCTCAAACTCATGGCAATCCTCCTACTTCTGCATCTCAGGTACTGGGATTAAAGGTATGTACCACCATGTCCAGCAAGTTTTTTTTTTTAATTATTATTAATTATTTGCCGTGTATTAATTATTTGCTGTGTATCTTTGCATCTGGTGTTACATGAGTACTGGGATACTGAACCTGCACTGGTAAACTTTGAAAGCCAGCACCTATAACCACTGAACCATCTCCTAAGCCTCTGTTTGTGGTTTGTGGGACAAGGTCTTATTCAGTAGCTCTGGCTTGCCAGGCTTTTATTTCCTGCCTTTACAAAGCTTTATGTTCACCAGGGACAAACAGCCTGCTAGAGTCCTCTTAGGTCTGTCTTGCACATTGGAAAGCATGGGCATGGCAACAATCTTTCATAGCACCAAGAACAAAGAGCACTTTATTTAGGAATTTTTTTGGTCCTGCCTATCCCCTCCCCCTCCATTAAATTCTGGCTTGTGTGCTTCCTTCGGCAGCACGTATACTAAATTCTGGCTCATCTCCTGGGCCTGGGCTGTCACTTGCCCTAGGCTGACCTGGAATTCACTATGTAGTCTCAGGGTAGACTTGAACTCATGGCGATCCTCCTACTTCTGCCTCCCAAGTGCTGGGATTAAAGGCGTGCACCACCATGCCCTGGCAGATTTTTGTGTTATTTTTGTTTTTTAGAGGCAGGGTCTCACTTTGTAGAGTAGGCTGGTCTTTAACTCACTATTCAAGCTGGCCTTGAATTTTCAGTGATCTTCCTGCCTTAACCTTCAATATGCTAGGATTGAAGGCCTGAACCATCACACTCAGATATTTTAATGCCACTGGCATATAATTCCCACTCCCTCCTCCACTGTAGTATAAATAAAACCAACCTCTTCCAGCACTAGTTTTCCTAGCCTGCCCAGCTACTCAGGTAAAACTTGCCCACCATATAAAATATGTGCCTGTAGGCCAGGAATGAAATGGCAGCAGCCTCAGAGGAGAATTCCACCAATTTCCACTCTTCTTATCCACTATACAACAAATTTTCTTGAATAAATGGTTGTAATTACTTAAGTCTTTGGTCTCACTCACAAAGGTACAAAGTAAAAAAAGCTCTACCTGTAGTATACCAGGCATAGGGCTCAAGTGAAAAAAGGGGATAACCTCTAGAAACAGACTAATGGGTAATCACTTGGTTGCCTGTATGTTTTAGACTGCACATACAAGAAACAGTACATTGCTCTCAGAAGAAATAACCCAAGAAAAACACACCTAACTTTAGAGGATCCAGTGGAAATAGTAGTTGATTTGAAGTTCAATGGATGGCACAATTTACTCCAACACATCACACATTTTAAACACTTAAGGTTCCAATTACCTTTGAAAACTAAACTTGGGCTTAGAGGTTAAGACACTTGCCTGCAAAGCCTAAGGACCCAACTTTAATTCTCCAGAACCCACATAAGCTAGGTGCTGGAGGTAGCGCATGCATCTGGGATTTGTTTGCAGTAGCTGGAGGCCCTGGTGTGCCTCTTTTTCCTTTAAATAAATATATTTTTTAAAAAACCCTACAGTTTAAAAAAATTATGTATATTATTTTATTTGAGAGAGACAGATAAAGAAAGAGAAACTGGGCACACCAGGGCCTCAAAGCCTTGCAAATGAACTCCAGACGCATGTACTACCTTGTACAACTAGCTTACCTGAGTCCTGGGGAATGGAACCTGGGACCTTTAGCTTTGCAGGCAAGCACTTAACTGCTAAACCATGTTTCCAGTCCTTAAGCTGCCTTTGACCTCAACACTTGGGTGACAGGGGAAGGATGATCACCATGAGTTTAAGGGCAGCCTGGGACTAAAGAGTGAGTTCCAGGTCAGCCTGTGCTAGAGCAAGATCCTATCTTGAAAAAAAAAAAAAAGAATAAAACACACTTAAAACATTAAAATACAACAGAGCAAGGTCTACCCAATATAGGGTATAACTCCACATATTACCACAAAAGGCCATATTCATATGACCACCACAAGGGTGGGAGACATTTCTAGCACCTGAGTGGCCTTGTGCTTTCCTATCTCCTGCCTTCCCCAAAGGGTGGGCTTCTAACTCCATAGATTAGTTTTATTAATTTGGGTTGTTTTTGAGTATACATTCTTCTGTGCCTGGCTTTCTTGCAAGTCACATTTAAGAAACAACCATACTGCATGTTATATTTCCCTCTGCTGTTTATGGAATCCGTTACATGAATGTCAGAAATTATTCATCCTTTTTTTGTTGTTTATTTTATTTATTTGAGAGTGACAGAGAGAGAGAGAAAGAGGCAGATAGAGAGAATGGGCGTGCCAGGGCCTCCAGCCACTGCAAATGAACTCCAGACGCATGCGCCCCCTTGTGCATCTGGCTAACGTGGATCCTGGGGAATGGAGCCTCGAACTGGGGTCCTTAGGCTTCACAGGCAAGCGCATAACAACTAAGCCATCTCTCCAGCCCTCATCCTTCTCTTGATGGACATCAGAGTTGGTGCTAATGTAGGCTACTGTGGATAGCACAGTTATGTACATAACTCTGGTGCATTCATTTCAGATGGAAACATTCCAGGAGTAAAATTACTGAGTCATAGGGTAAGCATATGTTCAATCCTAATAGACAAATGGTATTGCTGATTAGCTACAGCAGAGAAGACATGGTTTGCAAGGTTTCAATACTGACGATTTTGACCTTTACATTTGCTAAGCACTGCCTTGGATTGTTAAATTTCTCAGCTTTTCTTATCATACATTTTAAGCCTCAAGTTTTCTTCAAAACATGGAAATTTTGCAAGAATATTTCCTAATTTCCATCATGATGGATTGTTCTAAAGTTTATTGCTGGGGCTAGAGGGATGGCTTAGGAGATAAAGTACTTGCTTGCAAAACCAAAGGACAAAGGTTCAATTTCTCAGGACCTACGTAGGCCAGATGCACAAGATGGAATCTGGAGTTTGTTTGCAGCAGCTATGAGGCCCTGGAGCACCTATTCTCTCTCTCTCTACCTCTTTCTCTTTGTCAAACAAATAAAAAATAAAGTCAGCCAGGCGTGGTGGTGCATACCTTTAGTCCCTGCACTCAGGAGGCAGAGGTGGAAGGATCATTGTAAGTTCAAGGCCAGCCTGAGACTACCCAGTGAATTCCAGGTCAGGTTAGGCTACAGTAAGACCCTACCTCAAAAAAAAAAAAAAAAAAAAAGTCTATTGCTATATTCCACACATAAGGAAGCTCCAATATTTCTATAATTTGTCTATATCTTAATTTCAATATGCTAGAGAGTATGTATGAGTTCAATTTGCTGAAATTTAAAACTTCTTTTATTTGGCTCAGAATATGGTTGTGGTCTGGGAAGATTACTCAGTCTGCAAGTGTTAAGCCCTAACTTCAGATCCCCAGCACTCATGTAAAAGCCAGACATGGCAGTGCAAGCCTGTAATCTCACTGCAGGGGAGTAAGAGACAGGTTCACTGAGACCCTGTCTCAAAAAATAAGGCAGAAAGCCAGGCGTGGTGGCGCACGCCTTTAAGCCCAGCACTCGGGAGGCAGAGGTAGGTGGATCACTGGGAGTTCGAGGCCACCCTGAGACTACATAGTGAGTTCCAGGTCAGCCTGGGCTAGAGTGAGACCCTACCTCGAAAAAACAAAAAAATAAAATAAAAAATAAGGCAGAGAGAAATCGAGAAAAATATCTGACATTGACCTCTAGCCTCCACATGAACATGTGCACATATATATGGACTTGCCAAATATGCATACACACACACCTATACAAGCAAACAAAATTATAAATAAGGTGAATACAGTGCCTGATATTACCTTCATAAGACCATCATGAGGGGAGGAAAAGATCAAGACATCAAAAGTAAATGAGAGACTGACTGAGATGGGGAGGGGGTATGATGGAGAGTAGAGTTTCAAAGGGGTAAGTAGGGGGAGGGAGGGTATCACCATGGGGTATTTTTTTTTCAGAACAAATGTTTATTTAAGAATAAAACAAAACAAAAACATTAAAGCATTAGAGTACAGACAGAATACAATTTGTCTCATTTGGTCTGAAATCTGGAAACAAGTTGCTCTAACTACTTACCTGAGGTAGATGTGGGCTGCACTGCTTTAAGGGAAACCCCCTCCACCATCCCAGAAGTTACCTTCCAGTTTGGGTTACAGGCTCCTATGTGGTCCTCTACGACCTCAGGTTATGCTATATAAATAATACTAACACCTGCCCCGTGGTTAAAAAGCCCACTGGCCTGTTTTATTCCCCTAAAGGTTACTGAAGGATGGTCCATTGTTTACTTAGTGACTAGAAAAAAATTACCAGTAAAATTAGTTGAAAGAAAGGGTAAGTCACTGACCCCGCTAACAATTCCAACTTTGTCCCTTTCCTGTCTAAGGACTAATGAGCAGCTGTAAACACTTTATTACCCCCATGCCACACACCCGAAATTAAGTATCGCAATTGTCAGAACTACAAGTGATAGGCATGATTTTCACTAACGAGAAAAAAATATACATCTTGTATGTTTTATCACAAGGGGCAACCTTTCATGGTATAAGAGCTATTTATAAAAATTATTTAAGTATGTCAGATCAAATAAAGTTATAGGACCGGTTTTCTATAAGGAAAAAAAATCCCAGAACTAGATCCCTTATGATTATGAGCCATACCCACTAGCCTAAGAAGAGCGAGCCAGTCATCAGGGTCAGATTCCCCAGCATGCAGACTGGCGGCCCACCAATCCCACAGACAAACACAGTGCCCAGGGAGCTCAGGGCTCTGCTCTGTGACCACCAAACAGAGGACTCCAATTAGCAACAAAATAATTTAGTCAACAGGGTCCCAAATAATGCACAGATGTGAAGTGTATACATGAAGTATCTTTCAACAGGAAAAAAAGAAAAACTGAGCCGAGACCAGAGACAGATTCATGGACTGTGGAGTCTGTAGGGAAATGTTGAAGAGGACCAGGACACCACCACCCTGGATCTGGATCAGGTGCTTATCCACAAGTCTCTGGTGAAGCCTGCACTCATGCCAAGTTCATGCCTCAAGCTATACCATGGGGTATTTTTGATAATGATGGAAGTTGTTAATAAAAAAAATTTTAAATGGTGAATATACTGAATTCAGTATTCCATATGTCTATTTCTTGAAGTTTTGACTATCTTCTTGCAACCTATACTCACACAAATATTTGTGTGTTCATGCTGCCAGTTACTGAAGAAATGTGACAAAATCTGCTACCTGTGATTTTGGATTTATCCAATTATTTTAGTTCTGTCAATGTTTTTGTCTTTTTAAAAAAATTTTATTCATTTATTTGCAAACAGAGAAAGAGACAGAAGACAGAGAGAATGGGCACACCAAGACCTCCAGCCACTGCAAACAAACTCCAGGTGCAAGCAGCACTTTGAGCACCTGGCTTTACGTGAGTACTAGGTAATCATACCTAGCTCATTAGGCTTGCAGACAACTAACTGTCTTAACTAATAAGCCGTCTCCCCAGCCGCCAAGGTTTGTTTTAAATGTGTTACTAAATGTACAGGATTAGAACTGTTTCATATTAGTCACATGTGGTGGCACATACCTGTAATTACAGTATTCAGCCCCCAGAACTTGGTGCCATGGTAAGCCTCTTCCTGAGACATCCCTGGTTCAAACCAATCAGCTGTCCCTCTGGCTCACCTGAGCCAGAAGGTAGGGCCCACCACTCTAAGGTTATAAGTGTGTTTGTGAGGGGAGGGGACGCTCTCAGAGCTGCCTGACCTCTCCTGAACTTACAGCTTCGGGTGAGATTCTCCCGGGACCAAGCCAAGGAGAACCGCCCTAGTCCTTACTTTCCACACGGGCTCTTTCTCCACGTGGCAGGAGCTCTTTGGACTTTCTTTTCTGTCCTTTCCAAGCCATGTGGGTGTCTTCTCTTGGTTCTGTATTTCCCAAAATAAATATAACAAATTAATAATTATCCTTCTCAGTCTTATTTTATTCAATTATTTGATAAAAATGAGATATGAACCTAGGGTTTGGGGTTCAAGGACTTTTATGAACCCCCCCCCGAAACCCACTACATACTTGCATAGCTTAAAGAGGGTCATTTTGTTTACTATTTTAATTAATTAGTTTGACTCCAGTTCTGTCAGAGTTTCTCTGCATAAATTCAGTGTGACAAATACATATGCTATCATTATTTATGTACTGACTGATATATGTATTTCCCAACACGTCATGTTTTATTGTCTCTTTCTTCATATATGTTTTGATAATTAAGAAAATTTGGGGCGAGGGGACTTCCGGTTAAGATGGTGGCATAGGAACCATGTCAAAGTAGTCTAGAGGGAGAAAAAGCCAAAAAAAAAAAAAAAAAAAGCAAAATACACTCATTTACTAAAAAGTGAGGTATATAAGAAATTACCAATAGCAGCAGAGAAGTAGGAGAGTTGCAGAACATCAAGAGCCCACATAGGCAGGCAGAAGCGGCTCCAGCAGCAGTGGCCCCAGGTTCACGTGGCAATGGCTGCAAGGCTTGGCTTGAACCCCAGGAACAGCCAGGTGAGGGGATTTTCCACTCACACCAGAGCTTCTTGCAAACTCAAGAAACATGAAGGGAGAACAGCAGCAAAAACCAGAGGAGCAGATCACGAGGTAGAGGATCACTTGGACCAGTGGGAGAACTAGAGCCATCATCCACAGCCTCCCCTACCCCACCGCCAGCACAAGCGCCTACAAGCAGCAGAGACCTGGGGAAGGAAGATCACAGCACCCAGCACCAGCGACCAGAGCAGTGATCAAACAACCCAGACAGCCACTTGAACCCACAGTGCACCAAACAGGGATCCAAGCAGAAGGGTAGCATAACTGAGACTAAAATCATCTCAAAAAGTAACTGGGATGACACCAGGTCAGTACTTGCCAAATAAGCCTGGTATATAGGCCTGAACTAGAAGTACTAATTGTACCTTCCATATCAGGATAAGTTATATGTTAAATCTGATAGATGGTCAGATTTGCCATTCTTAAATAAGCTACATTTTGGGCTAGTTATATGTTGTGCTTCTTGATTTATAGTGGCTTTGTATCCTCTTCTGTTGTACATCAAGGAAGGGTCTCACTTGGTCACAAGCTGACTTGGAAACCTCAATAGACCAGAAATCATAACCTCCTTGTTGACAGGATTAAGAGTGTGGGGTACAGAAAGCCAAGCGCCACATGTTCTCTCTCATATGTGGATCCTAGCTACAGATGACTGGTCTTCTGCGTGAGAATGAAAATACTTAGTAGCAGAGGCCAGTAAGTTGAAAAGGAGACATAAAGGGTGGAGAAAGGAAGGGAGGAGGACACTTAATAGGTTGATATTGTATATATGTAATTACAATGATTGTAATGGGGAGGTAATATGATGGAGAATGGAATTTCAAACGGGAAAGTGTGGGGGTGGGGAGGGAGGGAATTACCATGGGATATATTTTATAATCATGAAAAATGTTAATAAAAATTAAAAAAAAAAAAAAAAGTGTGGGGTACCACACACCCTAAGGGACAGTGATATTGTTAGAGGATATGGTCATCATAATATCAACTCTTGCATAAATACTCTGTGCTGTTTTTCATTGAAAGTGTACATTGTTTAGTTAAATTTTAGAATCTGCCTGCATTTTGTTCCACTCAGCCTACTTGAATACTCTCATAGCAGGCAAACCCAACACCTAGGGTCACTTTTGTAGATACTCTTGAGAGTTTTGAGAGTCACACCTAACATTTGAAGCTCCTACCCTGAAGATATATAACATCAGATTGATTGATACATCTAATAATACTGCAGCTAACTAGAAAATTCAAGCATTAAATTATAATCCAAGATGCAAAAATATGTACATTATAACAAGAAATACCAAAAATCAAGACAATATAAATCCACCAAAAAGTATTAATGCATCAGAAATGACCTCCAGTGAAAACGAGTTAGAGGAAATGCCTGAGAAAGATTTCAAAAGAATGATTATAAATATGCTCAAAGAAGTCAAAGAGGAAATCAAAGGAATGAAAGAGGAAATTAAAGGAATCAAAGAAGACACAGGACACCAATTTAGTGAAATAAAGAGGTCAATACTAAACATAAATAAGGAAATACAAATAATAAAGAAAAACCAGTCGGAATTACTAGCAATGAAGAACAGTTAATGAATCGATGAAGGAGAGGACAGAATATCTAAGCTAGAAGACCAGGTGGCAGATCTAATACAGTCCAACAAAGAGAAAGACAAACTAATAAGAAAGTATAAATGGGAATTTCAAGATATTGGGGACACTATGAAAAGATCAAACATAAGAATTCAGGGTATAGTAGAATTTCACTCCAAAGGTATAGTAGGCGTTTTCAACAAAATCAGAAGAAAACTTCCCCCAAATTGGGAAGGAGGTGTCAATGCAGATACAGGAATCCTTTAGAACACCAACCAGACAAAACCTGGAAAGAATCTCTCCTTACCATATTATAATTAAACTACCAAACATACAAATCAAAGAAAAAATATTAAAAGCAGTTAGAGAAAAAAATCAAGTAACCTACAAAGGCAAGCCTATCAGGATCACAACAGATTACTCAATACAAACTTTAAAAGCTAGAAGGGTTTGGAGTGATGTATTCCAAGTTCTGAAAGATAACAACTGTCAACCAAGGTTACTTTATCCTGCAAAGCTATTCATTCAAACAGATGGAGAAATAAGGACATTCCACAACAAAAAGCCCAAAGGAATATTTGAAGACAAAATCAGCTTTACAGAAAATACTTGAAAGAATCCCCCATGCTAAAGAGAAAGAAAAGCACACATATAAGAAACCTGGAAAAAGCAAGCCATACTCAAATACTAGTCAATACAAGAAAGCAAAGGTAAAACGGGAAGAACTACAAAATAATAATAATAACAACGAAAATAAACACACACCTTTCAATAATATCTCTTAATATCAACGGCCTCAATGCCTCAACCAAAAGACACAGGTTCGGGTTAAAAAGCAGAATCCTTCAATTTGTTGCCTCTAAGAAACTCACCTTTCTACAAAGCATGGACACTATATTAGGGTGAAAGGTTGGAAAACAGTGTTTCAAGCAAATGTGCCTAGAAAACAAATAAGAGTTGCTATCCTAATATCTGACAAGGTAGACTTCAGTCCAACATTAGTTAGGAAAGATAAGGAAGGTCACTTTACATTGATTAAAGGCACACTCCAACAGGAGGACATTACAATCCTAAACATATGTGCACCTAACATGGGGGCTCCCAACTTCATCACACAAACGCTATTAGAACTAAGGTCACAGATAACACCAAACACAGTGGCAGTGGGTGACTTTAACACCCCACTCTCATCAACTGACAGGTCATCCCAGGAAAAAATAAACAGAGAGGCATCTGGACTAAATGAGAAGGAATGGACCTAACATATATACAGGACATTTCATCCAAATGCTGCAGAATATACATTTTTTTCAGCAGCACATGGAACATTCTCTAAAATAGACCATATATTAGGACACAAAGCAAATCTTAACAAATACAGAAAAACTGAAATAATTCCTTGCATTCTATCTGACCACAATGGAATAAAACTACAAATCAATAGCAAAAAAAGCTACAGAGCATACACAAAATCATGGAAACTAAACAATACACTACTAAATGATGAATGGGTCAATGAAGAAATAAAGAAGGAAATCAGATGGGTGTGGTGGCGCACGCCTTTAATCCCAGCACTCGGGAGGCAAAGGTAGGAGGATCGCCATGAGTTCAAGGCCACCTTGAGATGACAGAGTTAATTCCAGGTGAGCCTGGACCAGAGTGAGACCCTACCTCGAAAAAAAACAAAACAAAACAAAAATCTAGGGCAAAAAAGGAAATTAAAATATGTAAGAGCAAGAATGCTCAGGTCATCTGTACTGTTTTCATTTGCTAGGCCCTTAACATTATTCTGTAGTCAACTAAAACCGAGAATTGACATTCCTATAGTCCTGTATTTGCAAACCCCAATATATTCATATCTAGCTTTTTTTCTCTAGCAAACCACTAGCTTATTCATCCACCTATGATGAATGATTCTTTCATTTTTATTTTTATTTGAGACAGACAGAGAGAAAGAATGGGCACACCAGGACCTCCAACCAACACAAATGAACTCCAAATGCACATGCCACCTTGTACATCTGGCTTACATGTGTCCTGGGGAATCGAGCCTCAAAGCCAAGGTCCTTAGGTGTCACAGGCAAGTGCTTAACTGCTAAGCCACTTCTCTAACCCTGGATGATTCTTTTTAAATTACAATTCTTTTGAAATTTACTTCTTTGGTGTTTATGTGGTTTCATGCATGCATGGGTTTGGTGTATGTGTGTGTGTGTGTACACATGTGCAAACTAGAGGTTAACAATGGGTGTCTTCCTCTATTGCTCACCTTTATTTTACTAAGACAGAATCTCTCACTTTACACCAGAGCTTGCAAATTTGACTATATACAGTTTGCCCCAGGAATCCTATCTCTCTACCTAGGTACCCGCTAGGCAGGATTACAGGTGGCTGCCATGTCTACCTGTCACTTATGTGGACACTAGGGGTCCGAACTTTGGTGATTTGCTTGTGAGGCAAGCGTGTTACCCACTGAGTCATCTCTCATTCTCCGATGGATGCCTTTTAAAAAAAAATTGTTTTATTTAATTTGCAAGAGGTGTGGAGGGGGGGATGATGGGTATACCAGAGCCTCTAGGCACTGCAAACAAACTGAAGATACATGAACACTAGGCGTGCAATGTCTGCTGGTATCTGGCTAAATGTATATACTATGCTTATCCAACTGCCATCTCTTAATGTTCATACCCATATATTAATGCTACTCTCACTTTTGGTTAGAGAAGCTTCTCTTTTCAGATGGCAGTGACCTTGGGATGACTCAGAAGGCACCATGGTGCTGAGAAGAAGTGACAGAGGAGTGCTCAGCACTGCAATATCTCAATCACACCTTCCATGGCTCAGGGCCCATTGCAGAAGAGGTGACTGAAAGAATGTAAGAGCCAAAGGAAGGGTGGGACTCCTTACCGTGTGCTCCTCCAGACACAAAATGGCCTGGATACCCATGACCTCACAGTGCCTGACAATACCTACACAAGACCATCATAATAGGAGAAAAAGATCATGACATCAAAATAAGAGAGACCCAGCTATAGCACTCCTAGGCATATATCCAAAGGACTCATCTCATTTCCTTAGAAATGCGTGCTAAACCATGTTTATTGCTGCTCAATCTATAATAACTGGGAAATGGAACCAGCCTAGATGTCCCTCAACTGATGAGTGGATAATGAAGATGTGGCACATTTATACAATGGAGTTCTACTCAGCGGTAAAGAAAAATGAAGTTATGAAATTTGCAGAAAAATGGATGGACCTGGAAAGGATTATACTAAGTGAGGTAACCCAGGCCCAGAAAGCCAAGCGCCACATGTTCTCTCTCATATGTGGATCCTAGCTACAGATGACTGGGCTTCTGCGTGAGAATGAAAATACTTAGTAGCAGAGGCCAGTAAGTTAAAAAGGAGACATAAAGGGTTGAGAAAGGAAGGGAGGAGGGTACTTAATAGGTTGATATTGTATATATGTAAGTACAATGATTGAGAGGGGGAGGTAATATGATGGAGAATGGAATTTCAAAGGGGAAAGTGTGGGGGGTGGGGAGGGAGGAAATTACCATGGGATTTTTTTTATAATCATGGAAAATGCTAATAAAAACTTTAAAAATTAAAAATAAATAAATAAATAAATAAATAAAAAAGCAAACCTGAAGAACAAAATAAATAAATAAATAAATATGGCAGTACCATTCCATGGTCTTGGGTCCTACCCTGAATAAAAAGAAGAAAGCAAGCTGAGCACAACCATTCTCTCTGCTTCCTGACTATGGAGGCAATGTTCCTGTTACCTTCTCTTCCCTACCATGATGGACTGAATCCCTTGGAATGCTAGCTAAAATAAACCCTTACTTCCTTAAAAACGAAACAAAACAAAACAAAAAAAAAAGAGAGATACTGATTGAGGGCTGGTGAAATGGCTTAGGGGTTAAAGGTGTTTGCCTGAAAAGACTAAGCACCCCGGTTTGATTCCCCAGGGCCCACATAAGCCAGATGCACAAGGGGGTGCATGCATCTGGAGTTTGTTTGCAGTGGCTAAAGGTCCTGGCGCACCCATTCTCTCTCTCTACCTGCTATCTGGACCCCCCAGTCTCAAACAAATAAATACTTTTTTAAAAAGACTGATTGAGAGGGGGAAGGTATATGTGGAGAGTGGAGTTGCAAAGGGAAAAGTGGGGAGGCAGGAGGGAATTACCATGGTTTATTGTCTGTAATTATGGAAGTTTTCAATTAAAAAAAAAAGTCCATGGCTGGAGAGAGATGGCTTAGCAATTAAAGCACTTGCCTGCAACGCTAAAGGATCCAGGTTCATTTCTCCAGTATCTACATTAGCCAGATACACAAGGTGGTGCATGTGTCTGGAGTTCAGTGGCTAGTGTGCCCATTCTATCTGCCTCTCTCTCTCTCAAAGTTCCTTAAAAAAATTTAAAAAAATTTTTTTTGGAACAATTTTTATTTAGACTGGGCATAGTGGTGCACACTTTGCCTAAGGACCCCGGTTCAAGGCTTGATTCCCCAGAACCCACGTTAGCCAGATGCACAAGGGGGCGCATGCGTCTGGAGTTCGTTTGCAGTGGCTGGAGGCCCTGGCGTGCCCATTCTCTCTCTCTCTGCCTCTTTCTCTGTCTGTTGCTCTCAACTAAATAAATAAAAATAAACAAAATATTTTTTTTTTTAAAATTGCAAGCAGGGTGGGGTGCAGGGAGAGGGAGGACAGGTAGGGTATACCAGAGCCTCTAGGCACTGCAAAACATCTCAAGATGCATGCTCAACCCTGTGCATTTTGGCTTTAAGTGGTCACTGGCGAACTGAACCCAGGCCCAATCAGGCTTTCCAAGCAAACACCTTTAATTGCTGATCCATCTCTCCAGCTTTTTGTTTTTTTGTTTTCAAGGTAGGGTCTCACTCCAGCCCAGGCTGACCAGGAATTCACTCTACAGTCACAGGGTGGCCTCAAACTCACAGCAATCCTCCTACCTCTGCTTCCCAAGTACTGGGATTGAAGGCGTACACTACCACACCGTGCTTATTTTTTTCTTTTTTCCAGATAGGGTCTCACCCTGGGACCAGGCTGACCTGGAATTCACTATGTAGACTCAGGCTGTCCTCAAACTCACAATGATCTTCCTATCTCTACCTCCTGAATGCTGGGATTAAAAGCATGTACCAGGGCTGGAGAGATGGCTCAGCGGTTAAGCGCTTGCCTGTGAAGCCTAAGGACCCCGGTTCGAGGCTTGGTTCCCCAGGTCCCACATTAGCCAGATGCACAAGGGGGCGCACGCGTCTGGAGTTCGTTTGCAGAGGCTGGAAGCCCTGGCGTGCCCATTCTCTCTCTCTCCCTCTATCTGTCTCTCTCTCTGTGTCTGTCGCTCTCAAATAAATAAATAAATAATTTAAAAAAAAAAAGCATGTACCACACCATGCCGGATCCCTGGATATGTTTTTCATTTTATTTTATTTTACTTTTTTTTGTTTATTTTCATTTGAAAGTGACAGAGAGACAAAGAGGCAGAGAGAGAGAGAATGGGGGTGCCAGGGTCTCCAGCCACTGCAAACAAACTCCAGACGCGTGTGCCCCCTTGTACATCTGGCTAACGTGGGTCCTGGGGAATCAAGCCTCAAACCTGGGTCCTTAGGCTTCACAGGCAAATGCTTAACTGCTAAGCCATCTCTCCAGTCCCTGGATATATTTTTTAAAAAAGTTTTTTGCCTGGTGTCGTGGCACACGCCTTTAATCCCAGCACTCCAGAAGCAGAAGTAGGAGGATTGTTGTGAGTTCAAGGCCACCCTGAGACTACATAGTGAATTCCACGTCATCCCAGGCTAGAATGAAACCCTTCCTTAAAAAAAAAAAAAAAGAAAGAGAAAGAGAAAGAAAAAAAGTTTTTTATTTATTTGACAGGAGGAAAAGGGAAAGGAAGTAAGTTCGGGCACAAAGCTTGCTGCAAAGACACTCCAAATGCATGCAGCCTTCTGTGCAGCTGGCTTTACAAAGTAACTGAGGAATCAGTGGCAGATTTTACAAATAAGCGCCTCCAACTGCTGAATCATTACCCTCGTCCCCCCTTTGATAAATGAGTTCTTTTTTCCTTTTCTTCCGAGGTAGGGTTTCACTCTAGACTAGACTAACCTGGAATTCACTATGTAGTCTCAGGGTGGCCTCAACTCATGGTGTTCCTTCTACTTCTGCCTCCCAGATGCTGGTATTAAAGGTGTGCACCACGATGCCTGGCTTGTGAATGACTCTTAACCTTCATTTAAGCTACATGTATTATCACTTGACATAATTCTAGTCTGACAAGTATCTATGTTCTTAGGTCTAAAAATAGAATCCCTTTAGATTATTATAAATGGTACAAAACAGATTCATTTCAAAAACACTGCCATAATACTGAAAGAAAGTAATGAGGGGCTTGGGAAGTAGCACAGTTAGTAGAATGCTTGCCTAGCATGAACAAAGCCCTCATAAACCAGACATATGCACAGGCCTGCAATCCCAGCACTTGTAAGTGGAGGCATGTGAAATCAGAAGTTTAAGTTATCTTCAACTACACAGTGAGTTTGAAGACAGCCTGGACTTAAAACTCTCTCTTAAAAGAACAAAAAAGAGGGCTGTGACATGGCTTAGCAGTTAAGGTGCTTGCCTGCAAAGTATAGGGACCTAGGTTTGGTTCTCCAGGTCTCACATAAGCCAGATGCACAAGGTGAAACATGTGTCTGGAGTTGTTTGCAGTAGCTAGAGGCCTTGGTGCGCCCACATTCTCTCCCTCCCTTTCTCTCTGTTTCAAAAATAAAATGTAATGGATAGAGGGAGAAAGACAAGCAGCTCACCTTGTCCTCGGTGGCAGTGAAAGTTGTTTAAGTGAATGACCTCTTCATTGTTGTGTCCCTCTTCCATTTTCAAATGCAAATTTCCACATACATGTATCTGCTAATACCTAGCCATGATGATTATCAACTCCAAAAGCTCTGAAAAAGAAGAGAAGTAGACCTTTAAGAATGAGAGAGAGCAGGGCTGGGAAGATAGCTCAGCAGTTAAGGCACTTGCCTGTAAAGACTAATAACCCGGGTTTGATTCCCCAGCACCCACATAAAGTACAAAGTGGCACGTGCATCTGGAGTTTACCTGCAGTGACTAGAGACCCTGACATGCCCTTTCTTGTTTATTCTCTCTTGAAAATTTAAAGAGGACTGCAGAGGCTTAGTGGTTAAGGTGCTTACCTGCAAAGCCAAAGAACACAGTTTGATTCCCCAAGACCCACACAAGCCAGATGAACAAGGTGGCACATATGTCTAAAGTTTGTTTGCACTGGCTGGAGGCCCTGGTGTGCACATTTTATCTGTTTCCCCCCTCTTTCAAATAAATAAATGAAAAAAAGAGCCAGGCATGGTGGTGCACACCTTTAATCCCAGCACTTAGGAAGCAGAGGTAGGAGGGCTGCTGTGAGCTCAAGGCCACCCTGAGACTACATAGTGAATTCCAGGTCAAGCTGGGCTAGAGTGAGACCCTACCTTGGGAAAAAAAAAAAAAAAAAAAAAGAGCAGACAGGCATGGTGACAGATGCCTGTAATCCCAGTACTTGTGAGATACGGGAGAATGGTTGAGTTCAAAGTTAGCCTGGGCTATAGAATAAGACCTTGTCTGAAAAACATCATCCCGCAAACCAAAGAGATGGCTTAGTGGTAAAGGCACTTGCCTGTGAAGCTAAAGGACCCAGGGTCAATTCCCCAGGACCCACATAAACCAGATACACATGGTGGCAATTGCGTCTGGAGTTTGTTTGCAGGGGCTAGAAGCCCTGGTACACCCATTCTCATTGTCTTTTTCTAATAAATAAAAAATAATTTATCTCCCTGTTTCCATTTTAATCTGGTATTTCCAAATATATATAAAAAAAAGAAAAAGCCAATGGGCTGGAGAGATGGCTTAGTGGTTAAGCGCTTGCCTGTGAAGCCTAAGGACCCCAGTTTGAGGCTCGGTTCCCCAGGTCCCATATTAGCCAGATGCACAAGGGGGCGCATGCGTCTGGAGTTTGTTTGCAGTGGCTGGAAGCCCTGGCTCGCCCATTCTTTCTCTCTCCCTCTATCTGTCTTTCTTTCTGTCTGTCACTCTCAAATAAATAAATAAAAAATGAACAAAAAATATTTAAAAAAAGAAAAAGCCAAGATTCTTCTATCAATTAGAACTAACCATCTCAAACAAGACTATGCAAAGTAATTCAGTGTGGACACAATCAGATTTAAGGCACAATTCAGAACTCCAGTTTTCTACTTTATACAATATGGTGATTGACAGAAAATTGGATAGCATGTCCTTTGTTGGAAAATGTCTTTTCTTTACAAAAACATTACACAGGAAGTTTCTGCTGTGCCTGCAAGTCAATTTATGGTAACTTATTTTCTATTTTTTACTCATGAGGCACATGGAACTGAAAATTTTAGCTGCTCAGTTTTTCTTTTAGTCTGACAATTATCTGATAAGTAGCCCAGGTCTCCATTATTAGAAAAATGAATAAGCAGGACTGGAAAAATGGCTTAGCGGTTAAAGTGCTTACTTTGCGAAGTCTAAGGACCCAGGTTTGATTCCCCAGTACCCATGAAAGCCAGATGCACAAGGTGGCAACATGCATCTGGAGTTCATTGGCAGTGGTTAGAGGCCCTGGAGTGCCCATTCTCTCCCTAGCTTCCTCTTTCTCTCTCAAATAATAAAATAGAAAAATAAATAAACAAAGCTGGACGTGGTGGTGCATGCCTTTAATACCAGCACTTGGGAGGCTGAGGCAGGAGGATCGCTGTGAGTTTAAGGCCACCCTGAGACTACATAGTAAATTTCAGCCTGAGCTAGAGTGAAACCCTACTTCAAAAAATCAAAAGAAAAAAAGAAAAATAAATAAACAATTGATAACGATGAAGACTACTCAGCAATAAGGAATTACCTTTTGACATAAGCAACATGGATCTCAGAAACAGTAAGCTGAATGAAAGAAGCCCAACCAAAAGAAATCCACATTTAATATTTTATTTCTTCCTTTTGAAATTTTGTTTTTAAAATTTACTATTATTATTGCAATGCTATGGAACCCAAAGTCTTGTACATGGTAGGCAAGGATTACTCTATCATTGACTCACAGCCCTGTTCTCAGCCTAACATCTTATTCTACGATGTTCTAGAAGGGAAAAAAACAAAAAACACTAACTGCAAATGAACACCAAACACATGCATCACATGTACATTTGGTTTTATGTAGTTATTAGGGAATAGAACCTGAGCTAACACATTTTGCAAGAAACCATCTTTAACCACTGAGCTATCTCCTCAGTCTCTTTATTTTATTATTTTTTTCATCCTTTTTTTTTTTTTTTTTTTTTTTGTATTTTCTTTCTCGAGGTAGGGTCTCACTCTAGCCCAGGCTGACCTGGAATTCACTCTGTAGTCTCAGGGTGGCCTCGAACTCACAGCGATCCTCCTACCTCTGCCTCCCAGTGCTGGGATTATAGGCGTGTGTCACCAAGCCCAGCTTCTTTATTTTTTCAAACAAAAAATTATCTTCTTCACATTATTTTATAGCTACAATTGTCTCCGATATGTAAAATGACGTCAGTTTGATAAGCAACGACAATTCAAAGGTCTAGAGCACAGAAGGTCATACAGCTAGTCATCACCTTTACATACACAGTGTGATTAGTCAGAAGTTGAAGGCATACTAGTAGTGTCCTTAATGTTATAAGGCCTATTTTTATTTATTTAAAAATTTATTTCATTTTATGAAACATTCTTATTTATTTGAGAGAGATAGAGAGAAGGAGGCAGACAGAAAGAAAATGACGATGGGCACACCAGGGCCTCTAGCCACTGCAACCCAACTCCAGAGGTGTATACCTCTTTGTACAGTTAGCTTTACATGGGTACTGGGGAACTGAACCTGGGTCCTCTGGCTTTGTCAACAAGTACCTTAACCACTAAGCCATCTCTCCAAGTGAAAGGACCCAGGTTCAATACCCCAGAATCCACATAAGCTAGATAAACAAGGTGGTGCATGTGTCTGGAGGTCCTGGCATGCCCATTCTGCCTCTGTCTCTGTGTGTTCCAGGCAACCCTGAGACTACATACTTAGTGAATTTCAGGTTAGTCTGAACTAGAGTGAAACCCTACCTCAAAAAAAAAAAAAAAGAAGAGCCAGGCAAGGTGGCACATGTCTTTAATCCCAGCACTGAGGCAGGCGGATTGCCTTCAGTTCCAGGCCACCCTGAGACTATGAATTCCAGGTCAGCCTGGGCTAGAGTAAAACCCTACCTCAACCTGCCTCCCACCACCAAAATAATAAATTTTGCTTTATCTTTCAAAACACAAATGGTAAGCTGGGCATGGTGGTGCACACCTTTAATCCCAGCAGAGGTAGGAGGATTGCTGTGAGTTCTAGGCCACCATGAGACTATATAGTGAATTCCAGGTCAGCCTGGGCCAGATCAAGATCCTACCTCGAAACACTAAAAAGGAAAGAAAGAAAAAACAAGTAGTGAAGGCTGAGGAGATGGCTGGTCTTGCTTCAACTCCCTAATACCATGTAAAAAGCCAGATGCACAAAGTGGTGCATGTATTTGGAGTTCACTTGCAGTAGCAAGGGGGCCTGGCATATGCAAATCCCCCCCCCAACCTCTCTCTCTCTAACAAATAAATACCTCCAAAATTAAAAAGGTTAGCCAAGTATGGTGCCACAAACATTAATCCCAGCACTCAGGGAGCAAGGGTAGGAGATCACTGTGAGTCCAAGGCTAGTCTGAGACTACATAGTCAATTCCAAGACAACTTTGGCTAGAATGAGACCTTACCTCAAAAAACAAAAATAAGGGCTGGACAGATGGCTTAGTGGTTAAGGTGCTTGCCTGCAAAGCCTAAGGATCCAGGTTTGATTCTCCAGGTCCCACGTAAGCCAGATGTACAAGGTGGTGAATGCATCTGGAGTTCATTTGCAGTGGCTAGAGGCCCTGGCGCACCCATATTCTCTCTCTCTAATAAATCAATAAATAAAAATAAATATTAATAAAAATACAAATGAAACAAAATAAAAAGATTAAACTAAAACTTTTAAACCATGAGGGTACTTGCTCTGTGTATCCTGAGAGTAGTAATATTCACTGGAAAGCTAAATAATGGTAATTTTTTAAAAATTGTATTTATTTACAAGTGTGGGAGGGTATGACTGTATCAGGGCTTCTGCGACTGCAAACAACTCCAGAAGCAAGTGCCACCTTGTACATCTGACATGTGAGTACTGGGGACTCAAACTCAGGTATTAAGCTTTGCAGGCAAGTGCCTTAACTTCTTTCCAGCCCTATGGTAATATTCTTGATCTTGCTTGAGAGGATAAGAGTTACAATAAAATTACAAGCTAAGGGCTGGAGAGATAGTTTAGTGGTTAAGGTGCTTGTCCGTAAAGCCAAAGGACCTAGGTTCAATTCCATAGACTCAAGCCAGAAGCACAAGGTGGTGCATGCGTCTGGGAGTCTGTCTGAAGTGGCTGGAGACAATGGTGCTCCCATTCTCTTTTTATCTACCTCTCTCGCTCACTCACTCAAATAAATAAAATATTTTTTAAAAATTACAAAAGCCAGGTGTGGTGGTGCCCGCCTTTAATCCCAGCACTCGGGAGGCAGAGGTAGGAGGACTGCCATTGAGTTCAATGCCACCCTGAGACTTCATAGTAAATTCCAGGTCAGCAGGAGCTACAGTGATACCCTACCTTGAAAAACAAAAACAACAACAAAAAAAAATACAAGCAAAAGAGGGAATACCACAAATGAAGCACTTTCTGATATTAACTCATCTATAACTGTCATGACAATCATGAAGTAGACACCATTATTAGCCTTATTTTATAGAAACTCATTCTAGCCATGACAGAGTACCTTGTACTAGACCAATTCTTTATCCTTTACTATAAAGCCACTATAAAAGATTGGATCTATGAGCTGGAGAGATGGCTTAATGGTTGATGCACTTGCCTATGAAGCGTAACAACCCATGTTCAACCCTCCAGGCCCCATGTTAAGTTAGGTGCACAAGGTGACTTAAGATTGCAAGGTCATACATGCACACAAGGTGGCACATGCATCTGGAGTGGCTGGAAAGTTGGCTTAGCAGTTAAGACTCTTGCCTGCAAAGCCAAAGACTCAGGTTCAATTCCCCAGAATCTACGTAAGCCAGATGCACAAGGTGAAGCAGGAATCTGGAGTTTGAGCAGCGGAAGGCCTTGGAGCACCCACTCTCTAACTACATCTTTCTCTCTCTTTCACACAAATAAATAAATTTTAAAAATAAAAAATTTAAATATATGTCTTTTAAAGTCAACAAATTTTTGTGTTGCATGTTTGTGGTGGTTTGACATGTGTTGATGGATGGCTGAAATAGAGCTCAAATTTCATCCCCTAGCCTAGGGTTAGGGTTAGGGACATGGTACAATGAACATGTGGTACAATATATTAAGACAATGAACCTTGCTCCATGTCAAAGGCAATAGCAACATGTGGTTCAAACAAAAGTCAGTTAAGGCTGGAGAGATGGCTTAGTGGTTAAGGGGCTTGCCTGCAAAGCCAAAGGACCCAACTTTGATTCCCCAGGACCCATGAAAGCCTGTACAAGTTGGCACATGTGTTTGGAGTTTGCAGTGGCTGAAGGCCCTGGGGAGCCCATTCATTTTTTTTCTCTCTCTCTCTCTCAAATAAATAAAATAAAAAAAACCAGTCAACTCTGAAACCAGTAACAGTTTATAAGGGGAGGGGAAAAATACAAGATACTGAGTACAGAACTAAGTTCCAGGGGTTCTTTAATACTAATGGCCATAATGGTAAAAGGGAAAAAAAGAGAAGACACTGACCTAGATATTGAAATCAGGTGACTACAGAATAGTGAAGCTATTAAGGGCAAAGCACATGAGTTCAGAATAAGAAAATGCAAGGTGTGTTCATTTTACTATGTAGGCAAATGAAATAATGGAGGTAAAATAACATCCATAATCACAAATACAAGTACAAATTAGCTGGAAGTTTAACATCTAAAATCCTCTTGCCAGTATCCTTTTACAATAGGAAAGGAGTTAAATTTAAATTCACAATCTTCAAGTTGGTTGGCTAACAATTTTAACACAAAACTAAAGAAGATTTTCCTCAACGGGCTCGGGAGATGCCTCAATGATTCAAATCACTTATTTGAAAAGTTTGCTGGTCCAGGTTCAGTTCCTCAGGACCCTTGTAAGTGTATGACCAAAAGTGATGGATATGGGGTCAGGACCCTTGTAAATGTGTGACCCAAAGTGATGGGTGTGACTGGCATTCATATCCACAAAGGCAAATACATACATTAAAAAAAAATTCTCCCACTGGGGAGATAGCCTTCAGTGGTTAAAAGGCACTTATTTGCAAAGGCTGTTTGACCAAAGTTTGATTCCCAAGTACCCACATAAAGCCAGATGCAAAAAGTGGCTCATGCATCTGGAGGTCATTTGCAGCACCAAGAGGCCCTGACATGCACAAATACAGTTCTTTTAAAAAAAAAAAAAAAAAATCTTCCAAGGGCTGGAGAGATGGCTTAGTGGTCAATGCACTTGCCTACAAAGCCAAAGGACCCAGGTTCGATTCCCTAGAACCCACATAAGCCAGATGCACAAAGGGGTGCATGCATCTGGAGTTTGTTTGCAGTGGCTAGAGTCCCTGGCACGCCCATTCTCTCTCTCCTTGCCTATCTCTCAAATAAATAAAGAAAAATAAAATATAGGAAAAAAAATATCTGAAGCTGGGTGTGGTGGCGCACACCTTTAATCCCAGCACTCGGGAGGCAGAGGTAGGAGGATCGTCATGAGTTCAAGGCCACCTTGAGACTCCATAGTGAATTACAGGTCAGCCTGGGCTAGAGTGAGACCCTACCTCAAAAAAAAAAAAAAAAAAAAAAATCTGGACTGGAGAAATGGCTTAGTGGTTCAGGCACTTGCCTGTGAAGCCTAAGGACCCAGGTTTGATTCTCCAGGTCCGACATAAGCCAGCTGCACATGGTGGCGCATGTATCTGGAGTTCATTTGCAGTGGCTAGAGGCCCTGGTGCACCCATTCCCTCCCTCCCTCCCTCTCCCTCCCCCCCCCCTCTCTCACATACACACACACACTCTCTCTCTCTCTCTTTCCCTCCTAACCCTGTCTCAAATAAATCTTTTAAAAAAAAAAAATCTTTCAAGTCCTGTGCGGTGGCTCACACCTTTAATCCCAGCACTTGGGAGGCAGAGGTAAAAGGATCACTGTGAGTTTGAGACCAGCCTGAGACTACATAGTGAATTCTAAGTCAGCCTGAGCTAGAGTGAAACCCTACCTCAAAAAAAAAAAAAATAATAATAAAAAAAAAATCTTACAGCTGAAGAGATGGTTTAGAGATTAAGGCACTTGCCTGTGAAGCCTAAAGAACCCCAGGCTCAATTCCCCACTCCTCAAGATGCACAAGGTGGCAGGTGCATCTGGAGTTCATTTACAGTGGTTGGAGGCCCTAGTATGTCCATTCTTTAGTCTCTCTCTCTCTCTCTCTCTCTCTCTCTCTCTCTCTCTCTCTCTGTTTCAAATAAATAAATAAGTTGGTTTTTTTTTTTTTTTTTTAATCTTTCTTGCCAGGCATGGTGGTGCATGCCTTTAATCCCAGCACTCTGGAGGCAAAGGTAAGAGGATCATCGTGAATTCAAAGCCAGCCTGTAACAACACAGTAAATTCTAGGTCAGCCTGGACTATGTAGTGAGACCCTACCTCGAAAAACCAAAAAAAGAAAGAAAAATCTTTCTCAACTATTAACTGAAAACTGATTTAGAAATTGAGACAGGTAAATACGCATATCCCCATTTACATCACCAATTGTTTTTGTTTGTTTGTTTTTGATTTTTTGAGGTAGGGTCTAACTCTAGTTCAGGCTGACCTGGGATTCACTATGTAGTCTCAGAATGGCCTTGAACACATGCCTCCCAAGTGCTGGGATTAAAGACATGCGCCACAACGCCTGGCTAAAAATATACATATTTTTTAAAGATTTATTTTTATTTATTAGAGACAGAGGAAGAGAGTGAGTGAGAAAGGGTGCACCAGGGCCTCCAGCCACTGCATATGAACTCCAGATGCACACACCAACCACCATGTGCATCTGGCTTATGTGGTGTGAGGGTTTGATTCAGGTGTCCCCCACAAACTTAGGTGCTCTGAATGCTAGGTTCCCAGCTGATGGAGATTTGAGAATTAACACCTCTTAGAGGCAGTGTATTGTTGGGGGCGGGCTTATAGGTATTATATAGCCAGTTTCCCCATGCCAGTGTTTGGCACACTCTCCTGTTCCTATTGTCCACCTGATGTTGGTGAGGAGGTGATGTCCACCCTCTGCTCATGCCATCAATTTCCCCTGACATCTTGGAGCTTCCCCTTGAGCCTATAAGCCAAAATAAACCTTTTTCCCACAAGCTGCTCTTAGTTGGATGATTTCTACCAGCAACACATGGGATACAGAGAATCGAACCTGGGTCCTTAGGCTTCACAGGCATGCGCCTTAAACACTAAGCCACCTCTCCAGCCCCACCAATGTGTTTTAATACTTTTTTTTTAATTTTATTTATTTATTTATTTCTTTGAGAGCGACAGACACAGAGAGAAAGACAGATAGAGAGAGAGAGAGAGAATGGGCGCGCCAGGGCTTCCAGCCTCTGCAAACGAACTCCAGACGCGTGCACCCCCTTGTGCATCTGGCTAACGTGGGACCTGGGGAACCGAGCCTCGAACCGGGGTCCTTAGGCTTCACAGGCAAGCGTTTAACCGCTAAGCCATCTCCCCAGCCCTGTTTTAATACTTTTATTTGCAAGCAGAGAAAGAGAGAAAAGAGACAGAAAGGGTGTGCTAGGGCCTCCAGCCACTGCAAACTAACTATAGATGCATGCACCACTTTGTGCATCTGGCTTTTTGTGGGTGCCGGGGAATCAAATCTGGTTCTTTAAGCTCTGCAGGAGCGCACCTCAAATGCTGACCCATCTCTATAGCCCAGCAATGTTTTTTTTTTTTTTTAAATATTTATTGTGTTTGTGTACACACTGAAGATTTGTTGCTGAAAACAATCACCAGCAACTTGTATATCCAGTTTTATGTAAGTGGCTAGGGAATTGAACCCTGGCTGGCCTACTTGGCAAGCAAGCACTTTTAACCAATGAGCCACCTCCCCAGCCCTCCTCTTTCTTCTCAGGCTGGGCTGCTATTCTTCATTGCCTCTCTTTGGCCAAATTACAGCTATACATCCCTTAGTCACTCATTTCCTGAGAGAAAAACCTTTCTCTTAAGTGCTCCCCCACTATGTTCATTTATGCAACAACCCTCCCTTGCTCAAATATTTATTTACAACAAACCAGGCGTGGTGCACACCTTTGATCCCAGCATGCCCTAAGGCAGAGGTGGAATCCCTGTGAGCTGGAGGTCACCCTGAGACTGCAGAGTGAATTCCAGGTCAGCCTGGTCTAGAGCATACCCTGGGGGGTGGGGGTGGGGACTACTATACAATCATGTCTCATTATTAGGAAACTATACATAGTCCCTTCAACTGGACCTAAATCCCCTAAAAGACCACACCTTGAGCCGGGCGTGGTGGCGCATGCCTTTAATCCCAGCACTCGGGAGGCAGAGGTAGGAGGATTGCCTGAGTTCAAGGCCACCCTGAGACTACAGAGTTAATTCCAGGTCAGCCTGGACCAGAGTGAGACCCTACCTAAAAAAAAAAAAAAAAAAGACCACACCTTATTCACTTCCACAGCCTGAAGACAAGGACCACTACCAGGCACCAGGTAAAAGTTCTAAAATGATTCTAAACAGCACTCACTGGTACAACAGGATAATCAGAGGCACAAACTCTGCAACCAAATTGAGTTCCCAGCTCCGGCCCTTCACAATCTCTGTGCCCCATTACTTTTCAGCTCATTTCCCCTGCCTCCCCTTTTTTGAGGGTCTCACTCTAGCCCAGGCTGACCTGGAAATTCATCATGTAGTTTCAGGGTGGCCTCAAACTCAGCCATCCTCCTACCTCTGTCTCCAGAGTGCTGGGATTAAAGTGGTGTGTCACCGCACCCGGCTTACAT
Source organism: Jaculus jaculus (assembly GCF_020740685.1). Lineage (NCBI taxonomy): Eukaryota > Metazoa > Chordata > Mammalia > Rodentia > Dipodidae > Jaculus > Jaculus jaculus. Next base: position 3,975,214 of record NC_059103.1, read on the forward strand.
TTTCCACTCTTAAAAAAAAATGTCTGGGCCCGGGGAGATGGCTTAGAGGCTGAAGGAGCTTGCCTGCAAAACCTGCAATTTCCCAGCCAATCCATGTAAAACCAGGCCAGTATTCATTCACAGCAGCAAGAGACCCTGGCATGTATATACACTTACATACACAAACATACACTTCACTACAAATGTTTTAAAAGATCGGGCAAGTGGCTGGAGAGGTGGCTTAGTGGTTAAGGTGCATGCTGGCAAAGGACACAAGTTCAATTCCCCAGTACTCACATAACGCCAGATATACAAGGTGGGTGGAGTTCATTTGCAGTGGCTAGAGGCCCTGGTGCACCCATTCTCTAACTGCACCTCCCTCTCAAATAAATAATTAAATAATATTTAAAAAAAACAAAAGCTAGCCAGGCGTGGTGGCGCACGCCTTTAATCCCAGCACTCGGGAGGCAGAGGTAGGAGGATTGCCGTGAGTTCGAGGACACCCTGAGACTCCATAGTGAATTCCAGGTCAGCCTAGGCTAGACTGAGATCCTACCTCGAAAAACCAAGCAAAAAAAAAGCTAGCTGGGCATGGTGGCTCATGCCTTTAATTCCAGCACTTGGGAGGCAGAGGTAGGTGGATTGCCATGAGTTCAAGGCCACCCTGAGACTACAGAGTGAATTCCAGGTCAGCTTTGACTAGAGGGAGACCCTACCTCAAGAAAAAAAAAAATCCCAGACAGCACATACCTTTAGGCCCAGCACTCTAGAGGCAGAGGTAGGAGGACTGCCTTGAGTTCAAGGCCATCCTGAGACTGCATAGTGAATTCCAGATCAGCCTAGGCTAGAGTGAGACCCTACCTCAAACAACCAAAACTATTTTAAAAGCTAATATAGAATCTACATCACTGATAAGACTAGAGGTTAGCATGAAAACTGCTTAGACTAGGGTCCAGCACACAGCATCAAGTGTTATACAGTAATGACACTATCAGATGTGAGAATTCATTATAATGTCTGGAAAGATATAGAATATGGCCAAGTTCAGAAGCCAGTAAACAGAGGAAGCAGCAGTTAACACTGTAGCTTGGTAAACACAGACTCTTACCTACCTGAAGACCCACCAACTTTTAGTCTCCTTGAGGCTTCCCTCTACTTTATTAGATTTCTCCAGAAGGTCTTCAAGGAGAGTTTAAAACACAGACACTGATTTGGTTGAGAATGAGTACTGAGTGCAGTAGGGCCTCTTGCCTCTGCAGAGGAGCTCTTGACACATGAGCCACTTTGTGCTTCTGGTTTTACATAGGTACTGAGGACCCAAATCTGGGCTGGAAGGCTTCGCAAACAAGTGCATTTAACCATTAAGCCATCTTCCCAGCCCACGAAGGGGGAGGGAGACAGGATGTATGGTGTGTGCAAAGCAAGAACTGCCCTTCTCAGTCAGACTGGCTGGCCAGGGAGCAGGATAGTCTCTAGGGCTAGTTTCCCACAGTACTGGGATTAGGGGAGTGTATGGCCATGCCCATAGTTTTATGGGGTGCTGGGGATAGAACTCAGGGGAATCAGACCCTCATGCTTATTCACTGATCCATCTCCCCAACCCCTAAAGCTCTCAATGTGTACCGCTTTGTTCTTTTTTCAAGGTCAGGTCTCTCTCTAGTCCAGGCTAACCTAAAATTCACTCTGTAGTCTTGGGCTGGCTTCTAACTCACAGGGATCCTCCAATCTGGAGCCACCAGGCCTCAGGCCCCAAAAGCTTTTTTTTTTTTTTTGGTTTTTCAAGGTAGGGTTTTACTGTAGCCCAGGCTGACCTGGAATTCAGTGATCCTCCTACCTCTGCCTCCAAAGCGCTGGGATTAAAAGTTTGTGCCACCAGTCCCAGCCCCCAAAAGCTGCTGCTGCTTCTTTTTTTTTTTTTTTCTGAGGTGGAGCCTGACTAGCTCAGGCTGACCTGGAATTCGCTCTGTAGTCTCAGGGTGGCCTCAAACTCAGGGTGATCCTCCTACCTCTGCCTCCCCAGCACTGTGTGAGCCACCAGGCCTGACACCCCACTAGTTTCTTAATGAGGTTGACAGGTAACCAATATCTAAGCCCAGGATCTTTCACCATTTCCTAAAATTCAGCATCCCTGCTCTACCCCAGAAGCAAAGTAAATTTGAATACAAAATGAATGCAAACATGGGTGAGAAAGAATTGGAAGCTAGCTAAATTGAGGTGGGCCATAAAAGCCTTCCTCACCCTTTCTTCCAGTGGGGTTTGTGACATTTTGTCTTTGCTCCATCAAAGTCCAAAGCAGGGGGCCTGGAGGCTGAGGTAGAGGCCAGAACTCACTGGGACTACAGAATGAGTTGTACTTCAGCCTGGGCTCTAGTGAGGACCTACCTGGAAACAAAACAAAACAAATAAGCAAACAAAAACCAGCAGGATGCTCAGAAGTAGAGCTTACATAGTGGCCCAAGAGTCTGAGTTCTATCCTAACTACTGCAAGCCAAGAAACAGAAATAGAAACAGGAATGGGAAGATGGCTTCAGGTTTAAGGGTTATTGGTTGCAAAGCCTAACACTCCTGGTACGAGTCCCCAGTACTCACGTAAAGTAGATGCACAAAGTGGCACAAGCATATGGAGTTTGTCTACAGTGACAGGAGGCCCCATTGCGCCCATTCTGTCTACTTGTGAATAAATAAAACAAATAAATCTATTACAAGAGATGGCCCAGCTGCTGAAGGCGCTTGCTTGCAAGACCTTGCTGGCCCAGGTTCCACTCCCCAGTACCCACGTAGAGTCAGAGGCACAGAGTGGAGCATGCATCTAGAGTTCACTTGCAATGCCAACAGGCCTTGCTGCATCCATGCTTATTCTTCTCTTCCTCTCTCTCCTTAATAAAAACTCTGAGAACTAAGAGGCCTGGAGAGATGGCTTGGCGGTTGAGGTGCTTGCCTGCTTAGCCTAAGAATCCAGCTTGGACTTCCCAGGTCCCACGTAAGCCAGATGCATAGGGTGGCGCATGAGTCTGGAGTCCATTTGCGGTGGGTAGAGGCCCTGGCGCGCTCATTCTGTCTCTCACCCTCTGATAAACAAACACAAAAAATAGGGATATGTATGTATGCATATATATACATGTGTGTATACATATGTGTGTGTGTGTGTGTGTATATGTACACATATATATGTTTGTTTTTTGCAAAACCAGACAAACACCGCAACAAAACCCAGCAGGGTAAACTTGCTATGGAGACACTTGGCACAATGGAGGCGCTGGGCCTGACGCCCCGTAGATAAAGAGGGAGTTTGGGGCGGCGGGGTGAAGCCCTCTCTCTCTCTCTTGCGCGCGCTCTCCACGCAGCACGGGGGGGGTGACTCCCGAGAGCACCCAGGCTTGCGTGTCGCTCGCCGGAAGGGGTGACGACGACAGACGCCAACTTGCGCCACCGAAAACACTGCTTGGAGAGACACACGGACGGCCGGGCCGTTACGGAGCCGGGGCAGGAGTTCAAAGTCAACGGCGCACACGCCTCCCTCCAGCCGCTGCAGGCCGCGGTGCCGAGCGCGAGCCCCGCCGGGGACCGTGCGCGCCTGCCCCGCGCAGCGAGGCCGAGGGCCGTTCGCCGGGCCGGCCAAACTTCCGTAAGTGACCGGGGCGGGGGGGACCCGGTTGCCTACCCACGCCCCGGCCGTCGTCCTCCCGCCCACGCCACGCGCCGTTCCGAGTGCCCCAGGTGGCGCGAGGAGTCGCCGCGGACCCCGCGACCCCCGCCATGCCCCGCGAGCCCCGGCGGCACACAGGGCCCCGGCTCCACCGCGGGGAAGGACGGTGCCCCGGCGGGAGCGCACGGTCCTCACGAGGCCTCCTCGGGACGCCCACGCGCGCGCCCGTCGTCCCGTCACTCACCCGCCGCGCAACTTGCCGGACTCGAGAGCGGGCGGACGGGCGGGCGGACCGGCTCGACGAGGCGGCGGCTCAGTCACCTGCAGCAACTGCCAAAGCGCCGTCGCAGCCCCGCGACTGAGGCCGTTTCGGCTCTCCTTCCGGCTTCGCCGCGGCGTCACCGCGCGCCTGCGCACAGCGCCCCCTCCCGACTAATGACAGGAAGAACCATAGAGGCGCGCCGGGCCGGCGAGGAGGGGCCTGGGGAGCGAGACCACAGAGAGGGCCGCCTAGCCGGCCCTGGTCGCGGCTCGCCGCCGCAGAGCCTTGACTCCCCCTGGAGGTGGGAGGACGAAAGGAACACACGGAGCGCCTGGAACCCAAGGAGGTGGAGTCACAATCTCAGAATTTACGAGGTGGGAGGGAATCAACGGGATAGCCCTCTACTTGTGTCCCCGCCCCCACCCCAGCCCAGATCTTCCTGTGTGCCTGCACTGATCTAGTAAGACAGATGAAATGACCTATTTCTCCACGAGGGTATTTGATAAGCACTAAAACACTTTAAAAACACTCAAGTCGGGTCGGAGAGATGGCATAGTGGTTAAGGTGCTTGCCTACAAAGCATAAAGGCCCAGGTTCGATTCCCCAGAACCCACATAAGCCAGATGTACAAGGTGGTACATGGGTCTGAAGTTCGTTTGCAGTGGCTGGAGGCCCTGGCATGCCTATTCACCACCCCCCTCCACATCTGCCTCTTTCTCTCTCTCTCAAATAAATAAATGAATTCAAAATAAAATAATTTTAAAAAACTCAACTCTGTTAATTGTTCAATCACTGACTTCTTCTGTTTTTGATTTTTTGTTTGTTTTGTCTTTTTCAAGGCCTGGAACTCACAACAATCCCCCTACCTCTGCCTTCCGATTGCTGGGATTAGATTAAAGGCATGTGCCACCACACCAGGCTACTAACTTTCTCTTCTTCGTTTGCAGTTCTGGGACTCAAACCCAAGGCCTCACACAGGCTAGGCCAATTCTCTATCACTGAGCTTTGTCCCCAGCCCTCTTTTTCCCTTTTATTTAAATTTTGAGGCAAGGTCTAAGTTACTCAGGTAGGTCTTGAACTCACAAGGTAGTCCAGGCTGACTTTGAACTTGTGATCCTCCTGGAAGTCCGAGAGATGGCAAGATGGCAGATCTGGAATCATCTTGTTAATCTTAACATAGTGGAAGGTATCACTCACGTGATGAAACAAACTATGTATGCTAATGTGTTATCTTTTTTTTTTTCCTTCTTCGAGGTAGGGTCTCATTCTAGCCCAGGCTGACCTGGAATTTACGGTGTAGTGGTGGCCTTGAACTCATGGCAATCCTCCTACCTCTGTCTCCTGTGTGCTGGGGTTAAAGACATGCACCACCAATGCCTGGTTATTTTTTTATTTTTATTTTTTATATTTTGTTGTTTTGAGGTAGGGTTTTGCTGTAGCACAGGCTGACCTGGAATTTACTATGTAGTTTCAGGCTGGCTTCGAACTCATGATCTTCCTACCTCACATCCCAATTGCTGGGAATAAAGGCATGTGCCACCAGGCCCGGATTTTTTTGGTTGGAGGTAGGGTCTCACTCTAGCTCAGACTGACCTGGAATTCACTATGGAGTCCCAGGGTGACCTAGAATTCATTGTGATCCTCCTACCTCTGCCTTCTGAGTGCTGGGATTAAAGGCACGTGCCACCACGTTTAGTTCCCTGGCTTTTTTTTTCAATGTTTTAAAAATATTTTTACCTATTTATTTGAGAGACAAACAGAGAGAAAAAGCCAGACTCAGAGAGAGAATAAATATGGGCACTCCAGGTCTCCTGCAAATGGAACTCCAAACGCATGTGCCACTCTGTGCATGTGGCATTATGTGAGTACTGGGGAATTGAATCAAGACTGTCAGGCTTTGCAAGCAAGTGCTTTTAACAGCTGAGCCATCTCTCCAGCCCTCTCATTCTTTTTTGTTTTAATATTTTATTTCTACTTATTTATTTGAGAGCTAGAGAGGGAGAGAATGGGCATGCCAGGGTCTCCAGCCATTGGCCATTGCAAACCAACTCCAAACACATGTGCCACCTTGTGCATCTGGCTTATGTGGGTCCTGGGGAATCGAACTGTGATCCTTTGGTTTTGCTGGCAAGTGCCTTTACTGCTAAGCCATCTCCCCAGCTCCCTCTCCTTGTTCTTATAAAGCCACCAATGTCATCATGGGAGCCCCACCCTCATAAACTCTTCTTACCCTAATTACCTCCCGAAGGCTCCACTCCACATGCAGATTTGAGGAGTGAGAGTCCAATAAATGAGTTTGGGGGCGGGGAAGCTAGTCAAACCGTGCCAGAAGAAAAGGCCAGCAACTCTAAAGGTCATGCTTCCCAGCATTCACTCAAATGTTGCTACTTTGCTTCATTTCTTCTGCAGACAGAGTCTAGCTATGTAGCTCAAGCTGGCCTCAAATTTGTGATCCCCTCGGCTTGGTCTCCCAAGTGCCAGCCAGGATTGCTGATATGACCGGTGTGTGCCCCACACCTGACTGCATTGATTTAAAGAAAGTCTGGAACTGGAGAGATGGTGGTGAAGGTGCTTGCCTGCAAAGCCTAAGGACATATGTTCGAATCTTCAGGTCCCACATAAGTCAGACACACAGTAACACAAGCACACAATGTTGCACATGCACACAAGGGGGCTCGTGTGTCTGGAGTTCATCTGCAGTGGCTGAAGGCCCTGGCGCACCCATTCTGTCTCTTTCTGCCTTTCTCTCTCAAATAAACAACAAAAAATAAAATAAGTTTAAAAAAAAAAAAAAAAGAAAGAAAGACTGGGCTGGAGAGATGGCTTAGCAGTTAAAGTTCTTGCCTGTGAAGCGTAAGGACCCCATTCAAGGCTTGATTCTCCAGGACCCACGTTAGCCAGATGCACAAGGGGGCACACGTGTCTGGAGTTCATTTGTAGTGGCTGGAAGCCCTGGCGTGCCCATTCTCTCTCTCTCTGTCTCTTTCTCTCTGTCTGTCACTCTCAAATAAATAAAAATGAACAAAAAAAAATTTTTTTAAAGAAAGACTGGCTGGGTGTGGTGGTGCATGCCTTTAATACCAGCACTTGAGAGACAGAGGTAGGAGGATTGCTATGAGTTTGAGGCCACCCTGAGACTACATAGTGAATTCCAGGTCAGCCTGGGCTATAGTAAAGCCCTACCTTGAAAAAACAAAAAACAAAACAAAAAGTGTGGGGCTGGAGAGATGGCTCAGCATTTAAGGCACTTGCCAGCAAACCCTAGTGACCTGGGTTTGAGCCCCCAGTAGTTCCCACGTAAAGTCTGATGCACAAAGTGGTGCATTCATCTGGAGTTCATTTGCTGCAGCTAGAGGCCCCAGTGTGCCCATTGTCTGTCTCTCCCCCTCTCCCCTTCTCTCTCTCTCTTTGCAAATGTATTGTTTTCAGTCCAACTAGAGAGCAGTTGGTTTCTCCCAGAGCAGACATGCCACTATTGCACCCATTCAGTCTTTTGGCCTGTCTGGACAAACTTGAGGCTTCCAGTGTCCACTGTTTTCACCGCTGATGAATTCTGTCTCCCATAGGGCTGCATGCAGTGTAGCTTTTTCCAGCTTTCGGTTGGCTGGTCTACAGGGAGAAGGTTTTCTGCTCAGCACCAGCTTGATTTCTCAGTTGACTTTGCCGCTCAGGCATATGAAGTCTTCAGCGACAGGGTCTCACCATCTGTTACTCAAGGGAAACCAAGGGCCTTGGCAATAGCCTGTAATGTTTTGGAGGCAACAGGGACCTCCCTGGCCAACAACTCACTGGAAGGTATCCCATCCTTGGCACTGAAAATTTTCTAGTAGAAATATATGGTTTCTGGGTGTTCCATTATCCAAAAAGTAGGCTTTCATATGTCTTATTCAGTATATTTTGAATTTTAGCCAGGTGTGGTGGTGCACGCCTTTAATCCCAGCACTCGGGAGGCAGAGGTAGGATTACTGTGAGTTCGAGGCCACCCTGAGACTCCATAGTGAATTCCAGGTCAGTCTGGGGTAGAGTGAGACCCTACCTTGAAAAACCAAAAAAGAAAGAAAGAAAGAAAAAAAGCAGAATATTTTGAATTTTGATTGACCTTCCCCCTACCCTTCTCTAACTCAGTCTCTTCCCCTGGCCCCACTTAGGCCATTCCATTCCCTGTAATCTGTTCTTCTGCTTACATATATATAATACTATCCCCTAAAGACCATCTCTCTCCTCCCTCCCTTACAGCCTGTTTTTCTAGCTTACTAGCCTCTGCTACCAATTTTTGGTTCCAGTTAACACACAGCTATAAACATTTGTAGCTAGGATCTACATATGAGAGAGAACATGCAATATTTGGCTTTTGGGGCCTGGGTTACCTCACTTAATATAATCCTTTCCAGATCCATCCATTTCCCTGCAAATTTCATAATTTCAGTTTTCTTTACCACTGAATAGAACTCCATTGTGTAAATGTACCATATCTTTACTATCCATTCACCTGTGGAGGCTTGCTCTATGGGAGGGAATACATGCCTAGTACTGAAAACCTAATCAAGAGCTTATGGTAGGGGAGGTCATGAGCCTTAGGGGTTATAAAGCCTGCTCTTGTCTGGCTGAATGCATATATTATGTTAACCAAACTGCCCTGAAAGCACTACCCTTAATGTTCATATTCATATATTAATAATACTCTCACTTTTGGTTAGAGAAGATTCTCTTTCAGAAGGTGGTGACCATTGGGATGGCATAAAAGGCAAGATCGCTGAGAAGGGACAGAGGAGTGTCCAAGACTGAAACTTCTCTCTCACACCCTCCCAAGAACCAGGGTCCATTGAGGAAGAGGTGGCAGGAAGAATGTAAGAGCCAAAGGAAGGGTACCACTCCTTACAGTGCAACTGTCCAGATAGAAATTGGCCTCGATATCCATGACCTCGCAGTGCCTAGCAATACCTACACAAGACCCTCATAATAGGAGAAAAAGATGATGGCATCAAAATAAAAGAGTGACTAATGGAGAGAGGGAGGGGAAATGAGGGAAAATGAAATTGTGAAGGGGTAAGTGGGGGAGTGGAGGGAATTATGGTTTATTGTCTGTAAGTACAGAAGTTGTCAATAAAATATTTTTAAATGTATTGTTTTCATTAATAGTGTTATGAAACACTGAGATTCATAAACCCATTGCCTACTTTCCCTGTATTTTTGCGTGTGTGTTCACTTCCTTTAATAACATAACATATGCCATGTTGTCACTTTGGAATGTATGTTCATGTTAGATAAGAGAATTTCATAAGTGCATGAGAGCATTCTATAGTATGTCAAAGCCTGCATGAGGCCTCACCAATCAGCTTGTTCATCAGCCATTAATCATGCCCACCTCTCAGCACTTTACCTTTTACAGTCCTTACAGAAGTAGACATATTCTACATTTAAATAAGTTCTTTCACCTTTACATTAGCACTTGAGGTGGCAGGGCACTTGCCTAGCTTGTAAGGCCCTGGACTTGGTGCCCAACATCACAAAAAAAAAAAAAAAAAAGAGCAGGAAAAAAATTCTCTATTTCAAGATGACCTTTACAAATTATTTTACTACAACAGCAGCAAAAATATGATTCTGCAGTTATAAAAGAGCTGAACCAGAATCCACAACTAAGTCATTCTCATGTGTATAAGTGTGATTCTAAAATAAATATCCAGGTTTGGTTTAAGCACATGTATACATAATCAATCTCTCTCTCTCTCTCTCTCTCTCTCTCTCTCTCTCTCTCTCTGTCTCTCATGGAAAACTGTGCATAAGTTATATTTCTTACACTTTCTTGAGTTTTTCAGAAGCCAGTAAATCTCAGGCTGGAGTTCTCAAATCAGTTCACAGGCAGGAGCAAAGGTTAAATTAACATTATGGGCAAACAGGATTCCTACCTCATTCTTTCCAAAGCATGGAGTATTATGCAGCAAAGTGGGGGCACTTCAGGACTGCCTTGCTGTCTTTGTTAAACTAATCTCATCATAAAGATTTAAGAGGAGGACATCGTAACATAATCAAGTGTATTCAGTGACATGTTTCTTCACTGGTAACTTGACTCCTGAGTGACCTCTTTAGTGAACTAGTCACTAATAATTTGGTCACTAAGTAAATCAAGCCAGCAAGAAAAGAAGCCATTATTCAAATTCTGTGTTATTGTCTGAACCCAGTCACTTTAAAAAAATTTTTTTTGTTTATTTTTATTTATTTATTTATTTGAGAGTGACAGAGAGAGCAAGAGGGAGGGAGGGAGGGAGGGAGGGAGGGAGGGAGAGAGAGAGAGAGAGAGAGAGAGAGAGAGAGAGAGAGAATGGGTGGGCCAGGGCCTCCAGCCACTGCAAATAAACTCCAGATGCATGTGCCCCCTGTGCATTTGGCTAATGTGGGTCCTGGGGAATAAAGCCTCAAACTGGGGTCCTTAGGCTTCACAGGCAAGCGCTTAACTGCTAAGCTATCTCTCCAGCCCCCCAGTCACTCTTTATTTCTGACATAAATGCATAACCTCCATATGAGATGTCTATAGAGCAAGCGCTTCCAAGCAGACAAGGCAGCAGCTCTTCTGAGGCTTGGGTTTGGCCCAATATTCCATGTACAAGGAGTAGCCCATACCAAGAGTCATTGCTCCTACAACAAAGCCTTGGGTTGCTACTCACATGCGGATCAGGTGAAGGGACATTTTTCTATTTCCCCAACTCTTCAATTTATATAATCCATATACAACAATTTCTGCGAGTCTCTTTACCTTTTTGGATAAATTTAGATGCCTGGCCTTCATCATATGAAGAAAGGGAAATATCTGGGTTGGTTGACATCGTGACTGCTTGAAGAATCTTCCACATCCACACTCCCTCCACCAAACTGCCAGCTTGAGGGCTCACGTGCCTGACCCAGCAAGCTCGGCTGCACCACCAGCTTCCCTGTATTTTTATTTTTAAAATATATTTTATTTATTTATTTGAAAGAGAAAGAGGCAGAGAGAGAGAGAGAGAGAATGGGCATGCCAGGGCCTCCAGCCACTGCAAATGAACTCCAGATGCATACACCCCCTTGTGCATCTATCTGGCTTACGTGGGTCCTGGAGAATCTAACCAGGATCCTTTGGCTTTGTAGGCAAATGCCTTAACTGTTAAGCCATCTCTCCATCCCCTGTATTTTTAAAATATTTATTTATTTATCTATTTGAGAGACAGACAGACACAGAAAGGGAGTTTGGGTGTACCAGTCTCTAGCTGCTGCAAATGAACTCCAGATGCATGTAACACTTTGTGTATCTGGTGTTATGTGGTTACAGGGGAACTGAACCCAGGCTGTTAGGCTTTGTAAGAAAACACCTTTAACTGCTGAGCCAAGTCTCCAGCTCCATTTAGAGGGAGTCAGGTAGCTCTTTTAAGCAGTTAGGGTGACCCCCTAAAAGTTAAAAAAAAAAAAAAAGCAGGAGTATCTTGGGCCAGGATCACTGTAATCCTCCTACCTCTGCCTCCTGAGTGCTGGGATTAAAGGCTAAAGGTGTACACCACCCCGCCTAGCTCCCTGTATTTTTAAAAATAAATTAGGAAGAGTAATTGGTAAAGGAAAAGGGATTCATTTGCACTTAAGTGGAAGGGTCTAGTTTCCTTCTCACCACACCTGTGATCCTTGTACAATTTATAGGAAGACAAAAGACAAAAGTCTGGAACATATGCAAATTTGACTGTGAGACAGGCAAGACAGTCTTTTCCTGGGGGTACGGGAAGGTGTATGTGACCCAACGTTACCTGTTTTGATTATTTTGTTGCCTTTGTGGACTCTGGACTGTTTTAACAGCTCTGGAGACTTTTGGGGCTCCAGACTGGGGCAGTTTAGGGGCTTTAAACAAGATTCTGGAAAATAAAATAACAATGATAAGCCATGCTAATTCAGATCTGGGAAGTTTCAGGCATTGCCTTAAAATTGAACAAAAATGCAAGTATTACTTCAAGGGAAATAACTGTGTATTTGCTTCCAACTGTATCACTGAGCTTTCAAGAGAAGAAGATAATTTGAGAAGATTTATGTCCACCTCTGTGAACTTGACAGTTTCTCATTACTGGAAAACTTTGCCAATGAGATGGTGGTAATCAGAATGGATATGATTTTTCTGATACTTTATGAAATGTGTCAACATTCTGAAAACCTGCTGTGATCTTGTGATATAATAAGAAATATGTATTTTGGTCTTCAGTCCCAGTCAGAGCATCTAAAACACTTGCAATTTCCTGAGGGATAAGGGCTGACAAAATTCAGGAATGATCTAACACATTTGTATTTGGTTTCTAAACCCATCTCCAGAATGATCAAGGTGAAAGAAATGGAATTTTACGTTCTTCCTAGCATGTGCCTTTGAGCCACATCTGCCAATGTGTGAATGAAGTGACTTTTGGAAAGCCTGGAAGGCTGATGTCATGGTAGCCAATTATGTCTTTAGAGGATTAGAGATTGCATTACTCACTAATGGCCAGTGATTTAATCAATGATGCCTAGGTAGTGAAGCCTCTATTAAAAAATAAACCCCAGGCTGGAGAGATTGCTTAGTGGTTAAGGCACTTGCTTGCAAAGCCAAAGGACCCAGGTTCGATTCCCCAGGATCCACACGAGGTAGCACATGTGTCTTGAGTTCATTTGCAGATGGTAGATGCTCTGGTGTGCCCATTCTCTCTCTCTCTACCTCTTTCTCTCGCTTAAATAAATAAATAAATAAACAAACCCCAAGCTGGGTGTGGTGCCACACTCCTTTAATCCCTGCACTTTTGGTTATTCAAGATAGGGTCTCACTTTAGCATGAGCTGACCTGGAATTCACTATGTAGCCTCAGGATTGCCTTGAACTCAAAGTGATCCTCTTACCTCTGCCTCGCAAGTGCTGGGATTAAAGGCATGTGCCACTACACCCGGCTGCAAGTTATAAATTTTTTTTTTTTTTTTTTTTTTTGCTTTTTCGAGGTAGGGTCTCACTCTGGTCCAGGCTGACCTGGAATTAACTCTGTAGTCTCAGGGTGGCCTTGAACTCACGGCGATCCTCCTACCTCTGCCTCCCGAGTACTGGGATTAAAGGCGTGCGCCACCACCAAGTTATAAATTTTAATAAACTCCTGAGTACATTGAGAGACGTAAGTTCAAACTACCACACCATGTAAGGCCAGATGCACAAAGCGGCGCATGTACTTCATGTTTAGTGACAAAACGCTCTCCTGACACACTCCTACTTTCTCATTCTTTTTCTTTCTTTTTGTTTATTTTTATTTATTTATTTGAGAGCAGCAGAGAGAGAGAGACAGACAGACAGACAGAATGGGTGCACCAGGACCTCCAGGCACTGCAAACAAACTCCACATACATGTACCACCTTGTGCATCTGGCTTATTTCAGGTCAGCCTGGTCTAGAGTGAGAACCTATCTCAAAACAAACAAACAAATAAATAAAAAAAGGGGGGGCTAGAGAGATGGCTTAGCAGCTAAGGCACTTGCCTACAAAGCCTAAGAACCCATTTTCTATTCGCCAGATTCCATGTAAGCCAGATGCACAAAGGTGAGGCAAACACAAGGTCACACATGCCAACTAGGTGATACAAGCATCTGGAGTTTGATTGTAGTGGCTGGAGGCCCTTGTACCTCAATTCTCTCTCTCTCTGTCTCTTTATACAATAAAATTAAAATTAAAATTAAATGAAACAAACAAACAAAAAGAACCATGGGCCAGGTATGGTGGTGCACGCTTTTAATCCTAGCACTTGGGAAGAAGAGGTAGGAGGATCACCATGAGTTCCAGGCCACCGTGAAACTATGTGGTGGTTTGAATAGATGACCACCAATATATTTAGTTTTTTTATTGGTTTATGCCTTGCATCTGCAGCCACCTGGCTGGAGGTGGTGTCACTGGGCTGATCTTAAGGTGTGGTGGTGGGGTTGAGATTTCAATCTAAAGATATGCAAAGTGTGCCTAGCTGGAGTTCCTGAAGTGTGCTGTGTGGCTTTTGGCTGGTGCTTCCCTCTCTCTTTGTTTGGTCCTGTGAAGGCAGGCCAGCTTCTTCTGCCATTATGGAACTTCCCCCTGGATCTTTTTTTTTTTTTAATTTTTAATTTTTATTTATTTATTTGAGAGTGACAGACACAGAGAGAAAGACAGATAGAGGGAGAGAGAGAGAGACAGAGAGAGAATGGGCGCGCCAGGGCTTCCAACCTCTGCAAACGAACTCCAGACACGTGCGCCCCCTTGTGCATCTGGCTAACGTGGGACCTGGGGAACCGAGCCTCGAATTGGGGTCCTTAGGCTTCACAGGCAAGCGCTTAACCGCTAAGCCATCTCTCCAGCCCCCCCCTGAATCTTTAAGCTTCAATAAATCCCTTCCTCCATAACTGTGTTTGGTCTGGAAGTCCATCTCAGTGAACCTGAAGCTGTCTGCACAAAGGTGAGGCAAGCACAAGGTCACACATGCCAACTAGGTGACACAAGCATCTGGATTTTGATTGCAGTGGCTGGAGGCCCTGGCACCCCAATTCTCTCTCTCTTAAGCAATAAAAAAAAATGGGGGAGAGGGAGGGAATTACCATGGGATATTTTTTTATAATCATGGAAAATGCTAATAAAAATTTTAAAAAAAGAACATACTTTGGATAAAAAAATTAAAAAAAAAATAAAATGAAATGAAAACAAACAAAAAGAACCATGGGCCAGATGTGGTGGTGCACACCTTTAATCCTAGCATTTGGGAGGCAGAGGTAGGAGGATCACCAGGAGTTCGAGGCCACCCTGAGACTACATAGTGAATTCCAGGTTAGCAGCTAGGGAGATGATGACTCAGCCATAAAAGGTGTTTGCTTGCTTGCAAAGCTTACTGATCCAGGTTCAATTCCCCAGTTCCCATGTAAAGCCAGATGCACAAAGTGGCGCATGTGTCTGGAGTTTGACTTCATTGGCTAGAGGCCTATTATCTCCCCTGTCCCATCCCCCTTGTAAATAAATTTCTTGTTAATTTTTGTTTGTTTGTTTGTTTTTTGAGGTAGTGTCTTGCTCTCCAGCCTTGTGCATCTGGCTTACGTCAGTCCTGGGGAATTGAACCAAGATCCTTTGGTTTTGTAGGCAAACACCTTAACCACTAAGCCATGTCTCTAGCTGCTCTTTTTTTTTTAATATTTTTTGTTCATTTTTTATTTATTTATTTGAGAGTGACAGACACAGAGAGAAAGACAGATAGAGGGAGAGAGAGAGAAGGGGCGTGCCAGGGCCTCCAGCCACTGCAAACAATCTCCAGACGCGTGCGCCCCCTTGTGCATCTGGCTAACGTGGGACCTGGGGAACCGAGCCTCGAACCGGGGTCCTTAGGCTTCACAGGCAAGCGCTTAACCGCTAAGCTATCTCTCCAGCCCTCTTTTTGTTTTTTGAAGTAGGGTCTCACTGTAGCCCAAGCTGACCTGGAGTTCATTGTGCAATCTCAGGCTTGCCTCAAACTCATAATGATCCTCGTACCTCTGCCTCCCAAGTGTTGGGATTAAAGGCATGCACCACCATGGCCAGCTAAAAATATATATTTTTTCATTTTTATTTATTTATTTGAGAGAGACAGACAGAGAGAGAGAGAATGGGGGCGCCAGGGCCTCCAGCCACTGCAAACGAACTCCAGACGCGTGCGCCCCCTTGTGCATCTGGCTAACGTGGGTCCTGGAGAATCGAGCCTCGAACCGGGGTCCTTAGACTTCAAAGGCAAGCGCTTAGCCGCTAAGCCATTTCTCCAGCCCCCAGCTAAAAATATTTTTTAAATTATATTATTTATTTATTGTTTATGAGAGAGCAAGAGCGAGAGAAAGAGAGAGAGAATTGGCTGGTATGGCAGGGTCTCAGAAGTGTGCACCACTTAGTACGCATGTGCAGCCTTGTGCTTGTGTCACACTGCGCGCCTGTCTGACGTGGGATCTGCAGTCAAACATGGGTCTTTGAGCTTTACAGGCAAGCACCTTAGTCGCTAAAAATACTTTTAAAATATTTATTTGAGAGAGAGAGAATGGGCGCACCAGGCCTCTAGCCACTGCAAACGAACTCCAGATGCATGCTCCACCTTGTGCATCTGGCTTACATAAGTACTGGGGAATCAAACTTAAGTCCTTGGGCTTTCTTTGCAAGCGAGCATCTTACCTACAAAGTCATCTCTCCAGCCCCCAAATACCTTTTTTTTTATATTTATTTATTTGAGAGTGACAGACAGAGAGAAGGAGGCAGAGAGAGAGAAAGAGAGAAAGAATGGACATGCCACGGCTTCCAGCCACTGCAAATGAACTCCAGATGCATGCTCCCCCTTGTGCATCTGGCTAACATGGGTCCTGGGGAATCAAGCCTTGAACCGGGGTCCTTAGGCTTCACAGGCAAGCACTTAACCACTAAGCCATCTCTCCAACCCCCCCCAAAACCTTTTATTTTACTTTATTTACTTATTTTTTCTGAGGTAGGGTCTTGCTGTAGTCCAGGCTGACCTGGAATTCACTCTATAATATCGGGGTGGCTTCCAACTCACAGAGATCCTCTTACTTCTGCCTCCAGGGTGCTGGGATTAAAGGTGTGCACCACCATGCCCGGCTCCAAAAGTTCTTAAAAAAAAAAATAAATAAAAGAACCAAGGCTGGAGTGATGGCTTAGCAGTTAAGGCACTTGCCTGCAAAGCCAAAGGACCCAGGTGTGATTCCATAGGACCCATGCAAGCCAGATGCATAAGGTAGTACATGTGTCTGGAGTTCATTTCCAGCAGCTAGAGGCCCAGACATTTGTTTTTTCTTTTTCTTTTTTCCCCCTCTCCTCTCTCAAATAATAATAATAATAATAATAATAAAGGACCTAGCAGGGTATGGTAGCACACAGCTTTAATCCCAGCACTTGGGATCAGAAGGCAGAGGTAGGAGGATCATTGTGCGTTTGAGGCTACCCTGAGACTACATAGTGAATTCTAGGTCAACCTGGGCTACAGTGAGAACCTATTTGAAAAACAAAATTTGAGACAATAACTAATCAAGCCACATGGTATCCAGGACTGCTTAACTATGCAGCCCTCTCACCTCTTATCCCTCAATTCTTTCTCTATTTTGGTTTTGTTTTAAAGGCGTATGTCACCACACCTAGCTCTTTCTCTATTTTTTTTTTTTTTTTTTTTTTGGTTTTTCGAGGTAGGGTCTCACTCTGGTCCAGGCTGACCTGGAATTAACTCTGTAGTCTCAGGGTGGCCTTGAACTCACGGCGATCCTCCTACCTCTGCCTCCCAAGTGCTGGGATTAAAGGCGTGCGCCACCACGCCCGGCTATTTTATTTTTTTAAAAGTGTCTATTTTTATTTTATTTTATTTGAGACTGAGAAAGAGAGGGAGAGAGAGGCAGAATGAGAGAATGAGCACTCTGTAAATGAACTTCAGACACAAGCACCACCATGTGTATCTGGTTTACGTGGGTACTGGGAATTGACCCTGGGTCCTTTGGCTTTGTAGGCCTTTATTGCCCTTTTTTGTTTGTTTGAGGTAGGGTCTTGCTCTGTCCCAGGCTGACCTGGAATTCACTATGTAGCCTCAGGCAGCCTTGAACTCACAGTGGTCCTCCTACCTCTTGCCTCCTAAATGCTGGGATTAAAGGTGTGTGCCACCACGCTTGGAAATTTTTTTTTTTTTTTTTTTTTTTGAGGCTGTGTCTCTTATATTCCAGGCTGGCTTGAAATCACTCTGTAGCCACAGATCCCTTGAACTTCTGATCTTCTCGCCTCTCCCACCCCAATGCTGAGACTCCAGCTGTGTGCCATTACCTCATTTATGTGGTGCTAAAGACAGAGTCCAGGACCTCATGCATGCTAAGGCAAGCACTCTACCCACTGAGCCGGTTCCCCTGCCCCAGTTCTTCTTTGATTTAATCCTCAAGCTCATGTCAGCACCCCTAAAGATGAGATTCCTTTATCTGTTCCTCTTCCCAATGCTCACATTATTAAATCTCTTTGGTGGTTTGAACCAGGTGTTCCCCTTAAGTTCATGTGTTCTGAATACTTGATCCCCAACTGATGTCAACTTTGGAGGTGGAGCCTTGCTGAAGGAGGCATCTTGCTGGGGGTGGACCTGAGGGTTTATTAGCCCCTGGCTTGCCAGAGTTAGTTCAGCTCACTGTGCTGTTTGCTGCTGTTTCCATCTGCTGTGGCAGAGCTCATGTCCAGCCTCTGTTCATGCCATGCTTTCCCCTGGAATCATGAAGCTTTCCTTCCAGACTGTAAGCCAAAATAATCCTTTCCTCCCGCCAGCTGCTTTTTTCATTTGTTTGTTTTTGTTATTCTAGGCAGGGTCTCACTCTAGCCCAGGCTGACCTGGAATTCACTATGTAGTCACAGGGTGGCCTTGAACTCTCGGTGATCCTCCTACCTCTGCCTCCCCAGTGCTGGGATTAAAGGCGTGTGCCACCATGCCCGGCTCTGGTCAGGTGCTTTGTCCCAGCAATGTGAAGGTAACTACAACATTTCCTTTCTCTATTTTTCACCATCATTCTGATCACAGTGGGACAGTAAATGAATTTTTTTGGAGTCATTGGAATTGGGGCTTTTGCCCCCAAACTCCAATACTACTACTTGACACACTTTAGTGGGATATCAGAGACTATTCACCATTATCTTTTTCTTCTTCTTGTCAATTTTTTTAATTAACCACTTCCATGATTATAAAAAATATCCCACGGTAATACCCTCCCTCCCCCCATCCCCACACTTTCCCCTTTGAACCTCCATTATCCATCATATTCCCTCCCCATCTCAATCAGTTTCTCATTTATTTATTTATTTATTTATTGGAATTACAAAGCTACTTTTAATACTTTGGGGTGTGCCCCACAGGAATAAAAAACACCGGGAAGGGGTAGCCCCCTCACCCCCAGGAGTGGCCCAGAGGGAGAGAGCTACCTGAGGGGAAGGAAGCACAGAAGGGACCCGCTGCAGACTCCGGGCAAAGGGAATGCCATGGGTGCTGGGACCTGTGAGCTCTACAGGAGGAAACGCAAGCATGGTGGGACTGGCTCCAGGCACACAGGCGAAGGGCAAGAGGGTTGGACACGAAGCCACAAAGCTACTTGGGTTCCTCCTTCTTCTCGTTTGCCTTTTTCTGCTTCTGCTGCATGATCTCCGAGTCCCTCTGCTTGCCGGCGGCAGCAGAAAGCCCATCATCTTGGCGCTTGCCCTTAACAGAGTCGCTCTGCTTTTTTATGTTCTTCTGGCGGGCGAGCTCGCACTGGTTACCGCGGGTCATGGCAATGGCAGCGGCCCCGACCTGCCTCTTTTTTATTTTGATGTCATGATCTTTTCCTCCTCTTATGATGGTCTTATACAGGTAGTGTCAGGCACTGTGAGGTCATGGATATCCAGGCCATTTTGTGTCTGGAGGAGCACGTTGTTAGGAGTCCTGCCCTTCCTTTGGCTCTTACATTCTTTCCGCCACTTCTCCTGTGGTATGTATGTGCCCACACTCACACACATGAACATGCAGACACCCACAACAAAAACACTGCTTTCAGCCGGGCGTGGTGGCTTTAATCCCAGCACTCAAGTGGCAGAGGTAGGAGGATCACCATGTGTTCAAGACCACCCTGAGACTACGTAGTGAATTCCAAATCAGCCTGAGCTAGAGTGAGAGACTACCTTGAAAAACCAAAACCAAACCAAACCAAACCAAACAAACAAAAAAGCCCAAGAGAACAAAACAACAAAAACAAAATAATCAACTCTGCTTTCTTTCTCAATTCGTTGTAAGTGTGCATGCAAGATTATTATTTCTTCCTAACTTCAACCAAAGCAATATGTTGCAGCAGACTGAATATAGAAGCAAATGTCAGAAGGCAGCTGAAAGCCGGGCATGGTGGCGCACGCCTTTAATCCCAGCACTCCGGAGGCAGATGAAGGAGGATCGCTGTGAGTTCGGGGCCAGCCTGAGACCCCACAGTGAATTCCAGGTCAGCCTGGGCTGGAGTAAGACCCTACCCCGAAAAAAAAAAAAAAAAAAGGAAGTCTTTTCTCCTGTTTGCTCACAGGTATGTGATGTTACCCGCTGTATACTAGCTCCACATCTGCAGTGGGGTTTGTTTCTAGATGTCTACTGCTTCCTCGTGGTACCTGTCTCCACACAGTGTCTTGTTTTAATGACAAAGGTGTGCATGTTTTAATATATGGGGACCAGCTGTCTTTCTAGAATTGCCTGGCTGTTCCTGCTTTTTACCCCAAATTATATTCAACTTGTCTCTCACTTGAGGAGGGGAAAAGCTAATAGTTTTGTAAATTTTTTTTGTTTGTTTTTTTGAGGTAGGGTCTCACTGTAGCTCAGGCTGGTCTGGAGTTCACTCTGTAGTCTCAGGGTGGCCTTGAACTCATGGCGATCCTCCTACTTCTGCTTCCCGAGTGCTGGGATTAAAGGCATGCACCACCACACCTGGCTCTGAAAAGATCATTTTATTTGTTGCCCCCCTTTTTAAATTATTTAGTTTTGGGTTTTCAAGGAAGGGTCTCATTCTAACCCAATTGACCTGGAATTCCCTCTACAGTCTCAGAGAGGCCTGGAATTCACAGCAATCCTCTTACCTCTGCCTCTTAGGTACTAGAATTAGAAAGTGTGTGCAACCACGCCTAGCTTAAATTATTATCATGTTAATTTTTTTGTTTATTTTTATTTATTTGAGAGCAACAAAGAGGCAGATAGAGAGAAAGAATGGGTGCACCGGAGCCTCCAGCCACTGCAAACAAACTCCAGATGCATGTGCCCCCTTGTGCATCTGGCTAATGTGGGTCCTGGGGAATGGAGCCTCGAACCGTGGTCCTCAGGCTTCACAAGCAAGCACTTAACCGTTAAGCCATCTCTCCAGCCCCTAAATTATTATTTTTATTTATTAAGCAGAGCAAGAGAGAATGAATGCCCCAGGGCCTCTAGCCACTGCAAACTACAGATATATACACCACTTTGTACATCTGGCTTTATGTGGGTACTGGGGAATCAAACAGGGGTCACTAGGCTTTGCAGGCAAGCGCCTTTAACACTGAGCCTTCTCTCTAACCCCACAAGTATGAGCTACTATGCTTGACTTTGCAGAGACTCAAAGGCAGTTGGAAAAGTTGGAGAGCTTTATAATAAAAATAGAAAAGACTTCAGGTATTCCCTGATTGGAGGCTGGTGGGCTTTGGAAGCTAAGGAGTGATCATAAAAATCATGTCCAACCTGGGTGTGGTGGCACAGGCCTTTAATGCCGGCACGCAGGAAGCTGAAGTAGGAGGATCACTGTGAGTTTGAGGCCAGCCTAAAACTACATAGTGAATTCCAGGTCAGCCTGGAAATTTTTATTTTGTTTTGGTTTTCTAAGGTAGGGTCTCTATCTCAGGCTGACCTGGAATTCACTATGTATTCTCAGGGTGGCCTCGAACTCTGGGCGATCCTCCTACCTCCGCCTCCCGAGTGCTGGGATTAAAGGTGTGCGCCACCACGCCCGGCTCTGGAATTTTTATGCGATGCTGGTGATAGGACCCACGGCTTCGTGTGCTAGGCAAACATTCCACCAACTAATTTATTTATTTAACTTGTTACTTATTCATTCGTTCATCCATCCACCCACCCACCCATCATCTATTCATTTGAAAGGAAGAGCAAAATACTGGGAGAGCAGTATGGGAGTGCCAGAGCGTGCGCAGCGGGGAATCAAAGCCAGGATGTCAGGCTTTGCCACCAAGCGCCCTTCACCTCGGAGCCATCTCCCGGGCTCCAGATTGGATTCTGTTAACGCACTTCACACAGGACACAGCGGTGGGCTGGCACCAGCTCGGCTCCGCGCGGCACCGCGGACCACCAACAGCGTGAGGAGGACGCGATTCTTGGGTCCACGGGTGCCACGGAAGCATCTTCCGGCCCTGCCACGTAGCCCGTCCCGCCTGGACTCACGGACGTGCTCCTCGTGGTTGCGTCCGGAAGTGCAGCGCGGCTGACCGGAAGCTCCGCGTCCGTGCGCCAGGCTCGTTGCAGAGGCTGCCGGGAGATGTAGTCTCGCGCGCGTGTGTGCGTATACAAGGGGATTCTTACACTGTTTTGAGGGATGGACCGGAATGTGCTAGTTTCTGGACACCAGGCTGTCCCCCGCTGGCCACTACGGTTTGGCACCTGTTGCTCCTGGCAGAAGTGCACCTCCATCCCGTGCCGTGTGGAGTGCAAGGGTGGCTGGCACCGGCTCTGCACTGGGCAGGTTGTGGTGTGGGGTCCAGTCGTCGTCTGTCCATTGAAGTGTTGGGGTGCTGTCCAGCAGGACGAGGGATGCATACCACCCCCTTCTCTCATCCTGCCTCATCGGAGCCTTCGGCCCGAGGCGCTCAGGGGCATCTGCAGTGACCGGCTGGGCCCTTGGGGAGCTGTCCAGAGGTTCCCCTCTCTTTTCTGAGGGTCGAGCTATTTCTACCCTTTGACCGGACTGGCAGCTTTGCTATACTTGAACTCTATTTATCTGCTGCAGTGGCTGGATCTCTAGGGGAGGAGAGACTGCTGGGGAAACAGCAAAGTGTCCTGTCCTTTTAGGGGACACCACATTTCTTCCCAACCTCCCCTCTCTGCTGCTAATCCCACATTGTAGCCAAGAGTAGATGTGGAGCAGTGTACGAAATGAAGTAAGGGTTTTGTGAAGTGGCTTGTCATTTTGGGGTTCTGGGCACATCCAAGAATCATTTGTACGAGCTGGGTGTGCTGGTGCACGCTTTTAATCCCAGCACTTGGGAGGCAGAGGTAGGAGGATCACCATGAGTTCAAGGCCACTCTCAGACCACATAGCGAATTTTAGGTTAGCCTGGGCTACAGTGAGACCCTATCCTGAAAAAATCCTGTGTTGAGGGCTGAGTGCTTGCTTGCAAAGCCTATTGCCCTGGGTTCCATTTCCCTGCACCCATGCAAAGCCAGACACTAAAACTGGTTTTGTTGGCAGTGGCATGAGACCCTGAAGTAGGTTTTCATAAAATTTATTTACAATACTTAAAAATCATCTTATATTCATAATTCTCAGATGCTAATGTATTACCTGAATTTAATCATGATGAAACATCAATCAAATCTAAACTAAAGAACATAGCTGGGCCTGGTGGCGCACACCTGTAATCCCAGCACTCAGGAGGCAGAGGTAGGAGGATCACCATGAATTCTAGGCCACCCTGAGACTACATAGTGAGTTCCAAGTCAGCCTGGGCTACAGCGAATCCTACCTTGAGAAAACCAATAAATAAATAAGCTGAAGGACATATGTCAGTGTTCTGAAAGACAAAGAGGCAACAGTGCCAGCATATAGGGGGACCAATGTGACCTAATATTTCACACAGTAAGAAAGGATCAGTGAAATGTGACTGGGGGCTATAGGTTCTGCTATGGTATTGGCTTCATGCTGACTTTGGTCACAATTCTGTGGTTGTGTGGCAGAATGTCCTTGTTTTGGGGCAAATGCACATTGAACTATTTAGACCTCTCTTGAAGTTAGAGCTCTCTTGAAGTCAGTAGCTATATAAATGAGCCCACAAATGGCTTTTTTTTTTTTTTTTTTTATGAGAGAGAGAGTGAGAGAGAGAATTGGCACACCAGGGCCTCTAGCCACTGTAACCAAACTCTAGACACGTGTGCCACTTTGTGCACATGTGTGACTTTGTGTGCATGTGTCTGGCTTACATGGTTCTGGGGAGTCGAATCTGGGTCCTTGGGCTTTTGGGACAAGCGCCTTAACTGCTAAGCCATCTCTCCAGCCCCACAGAGGGATTTTGATAATGATCCTATTTCCCAGGACACTGAGCCCTGTTAACTCAAAACTCACCAGCTCTGAATTCAAATGTTAAATGTCCAGTTGTTTGAACGACAGCCCACATGAAGCACATTGCCAGTCACATGGTGCTTCCTGCCTTGCAGGGCCTGGAAGCTGTATCTAACATGGGCTAGCCATTGATAGGACAAGCCATATGGTAAGGAAGACTGCAGGAGGCTCTGATTCAGACACCCTGGATGGGCCTGGCCTCTTGCAGGAACCAGGAGTGCTACACCACCTAGCGGTGAGATCTTTAGTAACCTTGAAGTTCCCTGGAATGGATGGGATAAAATGTTAGTATTTTCACACACACACACACACACACACACTCACGATTTTTGTTTTTTGTTGTTTTTTGAGGTAGGGTCTCGCTGTAGCTCATGCTGACCTAGAATTCACTCTAGTCTCAGGGTGGCCTCGAACTCACAGTGATCCTACCTCTGCCTCCCTAGTGCTGGGACTAAAGGCGTGCACCACCATGCCCAACTGCCAACTGTACATATATATTTTTTGAGACAGTCTCACGGTAGCCTAAGATGACCTGGAACTCACTCATGGAAATCCTCCTACATCAGCCTCTCCAGTGCTGGTATTAAAGCTCCTTAGATGAAAGGATTTCAGAGTTTCTTTTGTTGTTTTGTTTGATTTTTCGAGGTAGGGTCTCACTCTAGCTAAGGCTGACCTGGAATTCACTATGGAGTCTCGGGGGGCCTCGAACACACGGCCTCGAACTACCTCTACCTCCCCAGCGCTGGGATTAAAGACGTGCGCCACCACGCCCAGCTCAGGGCTTCTTTCTTAATTTTATTTTTTAAAAATATTTATTTAGTTGAGAGAGAGAAAGAGTTAGATAGAGAGAAAATGGGTGCTCCAGGACCACTAGCCACTACAAGTGAACTCCAGATGCACATGCTACCCTGAGCATCTGGTTTATATGAGTACTGGAGAATTGAACCTGGGTCTTTAGGCTTCATAGGCAAGCACTTCAACCACTAAACCATCTCTCCAGCTCCCTATTTTTATTCTTTTTTTGAGTGTTTTTTTTTTTTTTTTCTGTTTGTTTTTATCGAGGTAGGGTCCCACTCTAACCCAGGCTGATCTGGAATTCACTATGGAGTCTTAGGGTGGCCTCGAACTCATAGCGATCCTCCTACCTCTGCCTCCCGAGTGCTGGGATTAAAGGCGTGTGCCACCATGCCTGGCTTATTCTTTTTTTTTTTTTTTTTTTGAGATGGTTTCAATAGCTTAGGCTACCTTTCAACTTGTTACATAGCCAAGGATGACCTTGAATTTCTGATCCTGTCTGTACTTCTCAAGTGTTAGCATTACAAATGTGGGCCTCGGGGCTGGAGAGATGGCTGAACGGTTAGAGCACTTGCCTTTGAAGCCTAAGGACCCAAGTTTGATTTCCTAGTCCCCACATGACCAGATGCACAAGGTGGCACATGCATCTGGAGTTCATTTCCAGTGCCTCAAGGTCCTGGAGTGCCCATTCTCTCTTTAAAAAAGAAGCCGGGTGTGGTGGCGCATGCCTTTAATCCCAGCACTTGGGAGGCAGAGGCAGGAGGGTCACCGTGAGCTCGAAGTGAGACTATGTAGTGAATTCCAGGTCAGCCTGGACCAGAGTGAGACCCTACCTCAAAAAACAAAACCAAAACCAAAGAGCAAAACAACAACAAAAAGTATAGGCCTCCACTCCCAGTTTATGTTGTTCTGGGGATCGAGCCCAGGATCTTGTGCGTGCTTGGCAGACACTCTCCTACCTGAGCTGTAGGGCCAGCCTCTCAGTGCTATATTCTAGGCAAGTGCTTTATTATTGAGCTCCTCAGTGGGGAATTCTAGGCAGGTACTCTACTCCTGAATCATGCCCCTAGCCCCTCACTAGGGATTCTAGGCAGGTGTTCTACTGCTGAGCTATGGTCAATGTTTCATCTCTATTTCTGGTATTTCTTCTTTTTTTTTTCTTGGCAAAACGCAGTGGCCTAGGAAGAGTTTACAATATGAGAATTATTAGTGACTGGGAAGATGGCTTAGCAGTCAAAGGCACTTACTTTCAAAACCTGATGGCCAATTCCAAAGATTTCCATATAACTGGATGTAAAATGTGGTATAGCCAGGCGTGATGGTCCCAGCACTTAGGAGGCAGCAATAGGAGGATTGCTGTGAGTTTGAGGCCAGCCTGGGACTACAGAGTTCCAGGTCAGCTTGGACTAGGGTGAAACCCTACCTCGAATATCCCTCCCCCTCAAAAAATTGGTGCAAGTGTCTGGTATTCTGCATTGGCAAGAAAGAGGTCCTGGTACCCTCCCCACACACATGTGCAAAGGCAACTTTTTTAAAAATATTTTTTGTTCATTTTTATTTATTTATTTATTTGAAAGTGACAGAGAGAGAAAGAGACAGATAGAGAGGGAATAGGCTCACCAGGGCTTCCAGCCACTGCAAATGAACTCCAGACGCCTGCGCCCTCTTGTGCATCTGGCTAACGTGGGTCCGGGGAATCGAGCCTCAAACCGGGGTCCTTAGGCTTCACAGGCAAGTGCTTAACCGCTAAGCCATCTCTCCAGCCCGCAAATACAGTTTTTTGTTTTTTGTTTTCTAGATAGGGTCTCACTGTAGCTAAGGGTGACCTGGAACTCACTCTTCACTGTTAATGCCCAGTTCTTGGCGCCCCCAGTGACCACCAAGGAGAACCAAACACGTATGCAAAGGCAAGGAGCTTTATTTCGGGCTTAAGCTCGGACTCTTGACTTCACCAACGCAGTGGATCCGTACAAGAGCCCTGAGCAGCAGGGGGCAGGTTTTTTTTATAGGGACTTGAACAAAGAAGTAGGGGAATGGTTACATGATTGGTAGATTTAAGTAGTAACTGCACTTGTATTTTTCTGATAGGCTTAGGATGCTGGGGGGCAGAGCTGGTGGGCAGGGGGTAAGGGGATTCTAAGCAGATTAGGTGACCTTTATTGTGATTGGCTATGTGAGTTTGAGGAACTTAAGCAACTTATCTTATGACCATAGAAATGTATGGCATAAGCAGTGTGTGGTTTTTTTTCAGTAACTGTTAAGTTCTTATTTAAACCTTGCTGGGAAACAGAAACTTAGGCCTTCTGGTGACTCTGAAGCCTGTCATGGCGTCCCTCTGGTTCCTGAGTCCTGCATTCATTCTGTACTTCAGCCTGGCCTTAAACTCCTGGCAATCCTCCTACCTCTGCCTCCGCAAATGCTGGGATTAGATTAAAGACATTCACCACCATCCTTGGCACAATTATATTAAAAGTACTTTATTTATTTAAGAGACAGAGGCAGTAGAAAGAATGGGTGTGTCAGGGCCTCTAGAAACTGAAAATGAACTCCAGATGCATGTGCCCTTTGTGCATCTAGCTTATCTGGGTACTGAGGAATCGAACTTGTGTCCTCCTTAACTACTAAGCAACCTCTCCAGCCCCTGCAAATAAGTTTTTTTGTTTATTTTTATTTATTTATTTGAGAGTGACAGACAGAGAGAGAAAGAGGCAGATAGAGAGAGAATGGGCACACCAGGGTCTCCAGCCACTGCAAACGAACTCCAGATGCATGAGCTACCTTGTGCATCTGGTATATGTGGGTCCTGGGGAATTGAGCCTTGAACTAGGGTCCTTAGGCTTCACAGGCAAGCACTTAACCACTAAGCCATCTTTCCAGCCCAGTAAATTTTTTAAGATTTATTTTCTGTCTGGACTGTTAGGCTTTAAACCAAAATCAATGAATTCCCTCCAGACATTTTTTTCTTTGTCTTTTTCTTTTTCTTTCTTTCTTTTTTTTTTTGCTTTTTGAGGTAGGGTCTCACTCAGGATGACCTGGAATTCACTCTGTAGTCTCAGAGTGGCCTCAAACTCATGGCAATCCTCCTTACTTCTGCCTCCCAAGTGCTGGGATTAAAGGCATGAGCCACCACATCTAACCCCTCCAGACATTCTTGAAATAACTATGTGAATGATACTGGAAAGATGAAATTTTATATTTTTTGTTTTTTTGAGGTAGGGTCTCACTTTAGGCCAGGCTGACCTGGAATTCACTGTGTAGTTTCAGGGTGGCTTTTATCTCTGCCTCCCTAGTGCTGGGATTAAAGGTGTGCACCACCATGCCCATTTTATGTTTTTTTGTAGAAGTCTGGTAATCTGATGCAGACATATGACGAGAACAGAAAAGCAAATAACTGGGGTTAGTTACAATCCAACGTTAGAAAAAAAGTAAGTCAAATGTGGTGGTTTGATTCAGGGGTCCCCATAAACTTAGGTGTTCTGAATGCTAGGTTCCCAGCTGATGAAGATTTGGGAATTAATGCCTCCTGGAGGAGTGTATTGTTGGGGGTGGGCCTATGGGTGTTATAGCCAGTTTCCCCTTGCCAGTGTTTGGCACACTCTCCTGTTGTTGTTGTCCACCTTATGTTGGCCAGGGGGTGATGCCCACCCTCTGCTCATGCCATCATTTTCCCCTGCCATCGTGGAGCTTCCCCTCGAACCTGTAAGCCAAAATAAACCTTTTTTTTTTTTCTTCCAGAAGCTGCTCTTGGTTGGGTGATTTCTACCAGCAATGTGAACCTGACTGCAACACCAAAGAAAGGACTTCATGACCATGAAGAACTTAGAGAAACGTTCTCTCTGACCACTAACTTTGTTCCATTCAGACAGCAGGCCCATATGCGTGTGACTACTTGTGGGGAGTATTTGCAATGGAAAATGGAGTTTATCCTCAATGCCTAGCTTGCAGGGAGGTTTGAGCGTAACAGACATGGTAACTTATTTATCTACTCCAAGTTTGAGAATCCATCTTCTAGGGTGACCCCATGGGCATGCACCAGTGTAGAAAAGCTTTAATGAATGCAGAGCAGGTACCTAGCGGGGCTCCATCAGTGAGCCCACAGAGGTGAGACATCCCATGGTGGTCACATGAAAGGGGAAAGGTGTTCATGCAGGCAAGAAGCCCTGTGGTGGTGGGGCATGAGGGAACGCCTTCTTCCAGAAACTACCTTTCATCATGCACCAGAGGATGCACAGGGTGTGTGGGTGTTGGGGGGGGGGGGGCTATGGTTGTACGGAATGCAGGAAGGCCTTCTCACAGAACCCCTGCCTCACTGCCCACAAACACGACATGGGGGAGAAGCTGTAAGGGCTTGATTGCCAGAAGACCTTCCAGAAGGCCAACCTCATCTGCTACCAGAGGATCCACACAAGGAAGAAATTGTTCCATTGGCAGCCACAGGAGGGAACAGTCAGCAGGCAAGGGTCAGCCAGGGATACAGACCTTGCGCTTGGTGTCGAGTCCAGGGTCACCATCTATGGAGCCCAGGCCCAGGTGACATGCATTCTGTCACTGTAGAGAGTTAGGCAGAGATCATTCTATTAAACATGAACAATGATGGGTTAGGCTGATTTATTTATTTAATTTAATTTATTTATTTTGTTTTTTTGAGGTAGAGTCTTGCTCTAGCTCAGGCTGACCTGGAATTCACTATGTAGTCTCAGGGTGGCTTTAAATTCGTGGCAATCCTCCTACCTCTGCCTCCCAAGTGCTGGGATTAAAGGTGTGTGCCACCGCCATGCCCGGCAAACTCATTTATTTATTACTTTCTAAAAATATTTTATTTTGGGGGGCTGAAGAGATAGCTTAGCAGTTAAGTGCTCGCCTGGGAAGCCTAAGGACCCCAGTTCGAGGCTCGATTCCCCAGGACCCCTGTTAGCCAGATGCACAAGGGGGCGCATGCATCTGGAGTTCGTTTGCAGTGGCTGGAAGCCCTGGTGTGCCCATTTTCTCTCTCTCTCTCTCTCTCTCTCTCTCTCTCACTCTTCCTCTCTCAAATAAATAAAAAATAAACAAAAATATTTAAAAAATATTTTATTTTTTATTTATTTGACAAAGAGAGAATGGGCACACCAGGGCCTCCAGCCACTGCAAACAAACTCCAGATGCATGCACCCCCTTGTGCATCTGGCTAATGTGAGTCCTGGGGAATCGAACTGGGGTCCTTTGGCTTTGTAGGCAAATGCCTTAACTGCTAAGCCATCTCTCCAGCTCCAGTGTGATTTATTTTTATAGTAACTGTAAAAACTATATTAACTATGGACAAAAGCTTGGAAATATGGGGATAAATTAAACCACTAAGACAGCCATGAAAGTTGCTGCAGTTAGCATCTTGTTGCTGGGATGGGGGAGACTGACCAAAAGCAGCTTATGGGAGGAAAGGGCTTAATTCAGCTTACAGTTTAAAAAAAACATTTATTTGAGAGTGAGAGAAAGAGACAGATAAACAGAGAAAATGGGTGTAATAGAGCCTCTAGTCACTGCAAACAAACTCCAGATACATGCGCCCCCTTGTGCATCCTTAGACTTAGCAGGCAAGCACCTTAACTGCTAAACCATCTTTCCAATCCCTCATCTTACAGCAGACTTTTTTTTTTTTTGTATTTTTGTTTTTTGTTTGTTGAGGTAGGGTGTTGCTCTAGCCCAGGCTGAGCTAGAATTCACTATGTATTCTCAGGATGGCCTTGAACTCATGGTGATCCTCCTACTTCTGCCTCCTGAGTGTGGGTTTAAAGGAGTGTGCCACAATGCCTAGCCAGCTTACAGTTTTCTTTTTCTTTTTGGAGGTAGGGTCTCTCACGTGCCCAGGCTGACCTAGAATCCACTATGTAGTCTCAGGTTGGCCTCGACCTCAAAAAGCAATCTTCCTACCTCTGCCTTCCAGAGCTGGGATTCAAGGTGTGTGCCACCACACATGGCTTCAGTTTACAGTTCCTAGCGGGTGGCTATTTGGGAGGTGGAGCCTCGCTGGAGGAGGGTTGGCTTAGTATTACTGGAAAATGGAATGTGACAGGAAGGGGGTGATACATCTGTGGAATGCAGGTGTTTACCATTACCTAAGGAATGGGATGTTCCTTCTGTGCAATGTACCATGACCTCTGTAGTTCTCTGTTTCTAAATATCTTTGTGATTACATAGCATCGAATGTTTCTTGCCTCAGTTCCCCCTATGTGACCTATATAGCCTTGTGACTTCTTGTAATAGCTCCCCCCATGTTTAACAGTATGTAATTTTGTGGTTTAACTCCCAATCCTATTTTCACTATAAACATCATGTGGTTATTTCCAATAAAAGCTGACACTCTGGACAGATCAGGGCTGCATCTTGAGATCCCAATCTCTGGGATGCAGACCTGGTGTGCCAGCTTTCTTCTTTTTCCTCTCTTTTTACCCAATAAAACTTTGCCTCACATTCTGAGAGTCAGTGGTCTTACTGGTGTGACACTGGAGCCCACAACATTACAACCAGCATCCCTCGCCAGAGCTCGGCTCACTCTCCTGCTGCTGCTGTCCACCTGCTGTGGCAGAGGTGATGTCCAGCCTCTGCCCATGCCATGCTTCTCCCGCCAGCATGCAGCATCCTCTTGAGACCGTAAGCCAAAATAAACCCTTTCCTTCCATCAACTGATTTTGGTCCAGTGTTTTCTCCTAGCAACACGAAGGTAATTACAACGGTGGCGGCGGGGGTGGGGGGGTGTTTGGACTATGACAATCCAAGGCCATCCACAAGCAACACACCCGCTCTAACAAGGCTCCATCTCCCAAACTGGCGCCATCTGGAGATGGAGTGTGAGGCTTAATCACAAACACCTGGTATGTATGGGGTGATACTACATTCACACTACTACCATAATGGTGTGGGTCTGTAATGCTAGCCACTTGGGAGGCTGAGGCAAGGAGGTTCATGGGTGTGAGGCCAGCCTGGGCAACATAGCAGACTATATCTGCACACTCTCTGTGACAACAGATCTCACAAGCATCAGAGCAACCCCAGAATTAGGTAAGAAGAGCATCTTTTAGAGGCAGTCTTTTTTATCTTATTTTGGTTTTTCAAGGTAGGGTCTCACTCTAGCCCAGGCTAACCTGGAGTTTCCTATGTAGTCTCAGGGTGGCCTCGAACTCACAGAAATCCTCCTACCTCTGCCTCCTGAGTGTTGGGACTAAAGGCGTGTCCCACCATGCCTGGCTCTCTGTTTCTAGTTTTTGTTTACTATGAAGAATGCTTCTGTGAACTTCCTGTACATCAGCATTCAGTTCTCTTTAAGAGATATTGTGTGGTTACAGTTTAGCACATCACAGTAGATCTCAACTAAGGGACAATTTTATTCCTCAAGGAGGCCTTTGTATCCACTGACTTCTTGGTTTTCTTTTCTTTCTTTCTTTTTCTTTTTTTTGTTTTTCTAGGTGTAGGGTTTCACTCTAGTGAATTTATGATGTAGTCTCAGGCTGGCCTCTTACCTCTGCCTCCCAAGTGCTGGGATTAAAGGCGTGTGCCACCATGCCCAACTGGTTTTAATTTTATTAATTTCTTTAATTTTTGTGTGCAGGGATTGAGATAGGATCTCATGTATCCCAGACTGGCCTCAACCTCTCAAAGGTCAGAACTATTGGTATATGCTACCACACCTGGCTTTGGTTTTGGATTTTTTAAAAATATTTTTATCGGGCTGGAGAGATGGCTTAGCGGTTAAGTGCTTGCCTGTGAAGCCTAAGGACCCGGTTCGAGGCTCGGTTCCCCAGGTCCCACGTTAGCCAGATGCACAAGGGGGCGCACGCGTCTGGAGTTCGTTTGCAGAGGCTGGAAGCCCTGGCGCGCCCATTCTCTCTCTCTCCCTCTATCTGTCTTTCTCTCTGTGTCTGTCGCTCTCAAATAAATAAATAAAAAATTAAAAAAATTTTTTTATCTACTTATCTATTTATTTTCTATCAGAGAGAGAGAGAGAGAGACGGAGAGAGAATGGGCATGCCAGGGCCTCTAGCCATTGCAAACAAATTCCAGATGCATGCTCCACCTAGTGCATCTGGCTTTATGTGGGTACTGGGGAATCAAACTTGAGTCCCTTGGCTTTGCAGCATCTTAACCACCAAGCAATCTCTCTAGCTCTGGTGATTTTTTTTTTTTTTTTTTTTTGAGGTAGGGTCTTGCTCTAGCCCAGGCTGACCTGGAATTCACTATGTAGTGTCAGGGTGGCCTCGAACTCACTGTGATCTACCTCCCTCTGCCTCTCCAGTGCTGGGATTAAAGGCATGTGCCACCATACCCGGCTTTGGTTTCTGATTTTTTAAAAATTTATTTATTTATTTATTTAAGAGCGACAGACAGAGAGAGAAAGAGGCAGATAGAGACAGACAGAGAATGGGCGCGCCAGGGCTTCAAGCCACCGCAAACAAACTCCAGACATGTGCGCCCCCTTGTGCATCTGGATAACATGGGTCCTGGGGAACCGAGCCTCGAACCAGGGTCCTTTCCCAGTTCAGTGATGGCTAGCAGCTCGGCATATTTGCTCTGAGGCACCTGGCTGTTCCCGGTTCCCAGGCTTCACAGGCAAGCGCTTAACCGCTAATCCATCTCGCCAGCCCTGATTTTTGATTTTTTAAAATATTTTTTAAAATTACTTATTTATTTATTTGAGAGCGACAGACACAGAGAGAAGGACAGATAGAGGGAGAGAGAGAGAATGGGCGCGCCAGGGCTTCCAGCCTCTGCAAAAGAACTCCAGACGCGTGCGCCCCCTTGTGCATCTGGCTAACGTGGGACCTGGGGAACCGAGCCTCGAACCGGGGTCCTTAGGCTTCACAGACAAGCGCCTAACCGCTAAGCCATCTCTCCAGCCCTGATTTTTGATTTTTGAGACAGGGTCTCTCTATGTAAGTTCAGGCTAGCCTTGAACTTGTGGCCCTCCTGCCTCTGTCTCTGAAGAGCTGGAATTACAGATCTGAGCCACCATGCCTGGCTTCCAGATAACATTTTTGATTTTCACATGTAGGACAGAAGGTGTAGTAAGTAAGGTGTTGCTGAGTATCTCCCAGAGTGCTGGATGTTTCCATTAGCTCTCCAACCCCCCCCCCATTCGCAACAAAGAACTATGCAGTTCCCCGTGTCCCCAGGAGCACTGCTACACTAAAGTCCAACCGTGGTGGTCTTGGGATGTTAGACCCAGATTCCCCTTTTTCTTAAATGAAAATAAGCTTTATTACATCAAGTAATAAATACATACAAAGATGCAAACAATTTTAGTCACTTTCTTCCAGATGTTCTGATCAACTTACAATAAACCTAGAACTGAAATCTACACTCTTACTATGAAAATGTTCAGGGTGCATGTTAGGTTTGGTAGATTGCTCTTTCTTCGTATTTATAACTTGTGCATCTTTAGGATTGACTTCAAAGCACTCAGTCATGCAAATGCTTAAGCAAAGCTCTGCTGTGCAGGATCTACGGTGTGGCAGGTGAGCCAGCTAGGAGTGAAGCGCGCTGTCAGTGTGTCCTCAGAGCCAAACAAGCTTATGAAAAGGAGCAGACCAATTCAGCTGATGCAAATGTGTTCAAAAGAAGGTTAGAGGGAGACACTGGCTTTAGGACAGTTTGCTGCAAAGTAATGTCACATGCATCTTTAAGTCAATGCTAAAAATAATAAAATTAAAAAAAAAACTTGGGTCATCCTAACGACTTAAAATGCAAACTTTACTGCAAAATCTTTTCCCAATCTTTGAGGGTGTAGGTATAGAGCTTAGTGAACCATGGTAGAAAAAACTAAATAAACTATTACCACTTTGAAAACACAGAGTTTTGTCTCAACAGGAGAGATGAACT
The DNA here is from genome assembly GCF_020740685.1 of Jaculus jaculus. Lineage (NCBI taxonomy): Eukaryota > Metazoa > Chordata > Mammalia > Rodentia > Dipodidae > Jaculus > Jaculus jaculus. Next base: position 4,009,571 of record NC_059103.1, read on the forward strand.
GTAACCTCCCATCTCATAGAAAGACAGGACCTTCAGCTCTAATGAGACTAGGACCTGGCATTGCGCCCTGTCTCAGCCAGGCACTCCCGAACCAGCCCTCGGGCATGGATGATGCCTCGTTTGGGCCACTCCACGGCGCTCTTGCTCCCTGCACATGTGGGTCTGATCTCCTTTCCCAGTTCTTCAGTGATGGCTAGCAGCTCGGCATATTTGCTCTGAGGCACCTGGCTGTTCCCGGTTCCCTGGGTACACCCAGATTTCTAACGGCAGTTGCTGGAGGCCAGAGACGGCTCTGGAGCGATTTCTTCCAGTGGGGTGGCCTCAGGCTCAACCGCCCCCTGGCATCTGGCTTCAGACGGAGCCGTCCTGGCGGGCCACCCCCGGCGTCCTCCGGCTCAGCACGCGTTGGAGGGCGCCCTGCATGTCCCGGTTGCGGAGGGTATAGATGGCCGGGTACAGCAGCGGCGTGAGGATGATGTAGATGAGCGACACCAGCTTGTCTTCCTCCAGGGAGCGGCTGCTCAGGGGTCTGGCGTACATGGCTGTGGCACAGCCGTAGTGGAGCACAGCCACGGTGAGATGGGACGCCACGGTGTTGAAGGCCTTGCGGCGGCCTGCGCCGTCCCCCAGCCCCAGGATGACCACGAGGACCCTGGTGTAGGAGAGCAGCATCAGCAGCAGGGGCAGCACGAGCAGCAGCAGGCAGGCGGCCAGCAGCGCGCGCTCCTGCAGGGCGCGGCTCCCGCAGGCCAGTACCAGCACGGCTGGGAGGTCGCAGAAGACGTGGTTGACCAGGCCACCCCTGCAGAAGGGCAGCTGGAAGATGGCAGTGGTGAGGCCCAAGGCCAGGACTGTGCCACCCAGACAGCAAGAGGCCAGGAGGCCCCAGCAGAGCCCTGTGGTCATGAGCTGGGGATAGTAAAGAGGGCGGCAGATGGCCAGATACCGGTCCAAGGCCATGGCGGCCAGCAGCAGACACTCAGAGCCACCGAGGGCCACAAAGAGGCCCATCTGCGCGGCGCAGGTGGAGGGCGCCAGGGCCTGGCCCCCCGGTGGCAGGAGGAAGCCGGCCAGCATGCGGGGTGTGAGCACGAGCGTGTAGGCCACCTCCACGGCCGACAGCGAACCCAGGAAGAAGTACATGGGGGTGTGTAGGGTGGGCTCGGCCACGGCTAGGCCCAGGATGAGCAGGTTCCCTGCCAGGGTGGCCAGGTACAGTGGCAGCAGGAGGGCAAACAGAAGCACACGGAGGCCCTGGGGCCAATTGGAGAAGCCTAGGATGACAAATTCCTGGGGGGCTGTCCAGTTTGACTCAGGCAAGTGGCTCAAGTGGGAGTCTAGGGGAGGGCAGGCCACAGAGGAGCGTCACAGTTACAGCTTTCCATGATGTCTCTCCTGGGCCCAAGACCTCCACACCAGCCCTCTGTAGTCCACCCCTCGTTGCCTATATGTTACATGTCTCTACAGGCCACCCTTCATACATATATCTAGTCCACCTCTTATACATACAGGTCTCTACAGTCCACCCCTTATACATACATGTCTCTACGGTCCACCCCTTATGCATACATGTCTCTACGGCCCACCCCTTATACATACATGTCTCTATGGTCTACCCCTTCTACATACATGTCTCTATGGTCCACCCCTTAAACATACATGTCTCTACGGTCCACCCCTTCTACATACATGTCTCTACAGCCCACCTCTTATACATACATGTCTCTACGGTCCACCCCTTAAACATACATGTCTCTACGGTCCACCCCTTAAACATACATGTCTCTACGGTCCACCCCTTCTACATACATGTCTCTACGGTCCACCCCTTAAACATACATGTCTCTACGGTCCACCCCTTAAACATACATGTCTCTACGGTCCACCCCTTATACATACATGTCTCTACAGCCCACCTCTTATACATACATGTCTCTACAGCCCACCTCTTATACATACATGTCTCTACAGCCCACCTCTTATACATACATGTCTCTACAGGCCACCCCTTATACATACATGTCTCTACAGGCCACCCTTCATACATATATATCTCTCTATGGTCCACCCCTTCTACATACATGTCTCTACGGTCCACCCCTTCTACATACAGGTCTCTACGGTCCACCCCTTCTACATACAGGTCTCTACGGTCCACCCCTTCCTCCCTGCACATCTCTACAGTTCACCCTTTGTTCCCTGCGCATCTCCACAGTCCTCCCCTTGCTCCCTACACTTGCTTCCCCCAAGGATCTCAAAGTCCCCTCCCCCATCCAGGAATTTCCAATTCTTGTTCTTCAACAACTACCTCACCTCCAGGAATTCAGTTTTTCAGAGTCCCCAGCCATTCCTTCTGGCTTTCAGTGCCCTGCGGGCTTTCAGGCATCCTGGAGCCTTCTTACATCTACCTCCCTGACCTCTCATTGCTCCTAAACCTTTGAAATCCTCTGTGGTCCATACTTAAAGGAGCCAGACATTCTCTTTCCCCATGTCACTGAGGATGAGGGCTGTGCATGCAGACAGTACAGATGGCTAAAGGGAAGCCGGGTGTGGTGGCGCACACCTTTAATCCCCAGCACTTGGGAGGCAGAGGTGGGAGGATCGCTGTGTGTTCGAGGCTAGTCTGAGACTACATAGTGAATTCCAGGTCAGCCTTAGCTACAGTGAGACCCTACCTGAAAAAGGAAAAAAAAAAAAAAAAAAAGAGAAGGTGGCTAAAGGGGTTCAGGTCTCTCCTGGATAACCTCCGGCTGTGGTGGAAGGGTGCTGGGTGACAGAGGTGGGCAATCCTACTGGCCAAGCCATGAGGACTGAGGGGCTTGAACGCAGCTAGAATATGCTGATGTCCCACTACCCCCATGCTTGTTATGCCTGCTGTTCCCAGAGGAAATCCCGCACTATAGCTCCGTGCTGACAAGCCATGTTACCCCTCTCCCTGTCTGCCCTGGGCTTGATCTGTTTTATTCACTTTTGATATTTCTTCTTGAACTCCCAGCAATCCTCCTTACTTCTGCCTCCCAAGTGCTGGGGTTAAAGGCATGAACTCCCACACTTGGCCAGCCCTGCTTTTTTTTTTTTTTTTTTTTTTTCCCCCCAGGTAGGGTCTCACTGTTGCCCAGGCTGACCTGGAATTCACTATGTAGTCTCAGGGTGGCCTCGAACTCATGGTGATCCTCCTCCCTCTGCCTCTTGAGTGCTGGGATTAACTCTCTCTTTGCTTGCAAATAAGTAAATAAAAATATTTCAGCCTGGGCTAGAAGAGCAAGACCTTACCTCAAAACCCCTCCCCCCAAATATTTTTAAAAAGAAAAAGAGGCTGGGCACTGGGGCACACATCTTTAATCCCAGTACTCAGGGTTTTGCTCTTTCCCACAATAATTGCTCCAAATTCTGTTCAGTCCTGTCCTCAAATGCCCTTGGCAAATCCCATCGCTGTGACTATCAGCCTCTGCTAGTAATGTATAATTAACCAAGGTCAAAAATTCTGAGAACCAGCCTGGCGTGGTTGTGCGCGCCTTCAATTCCAGCACTTGGGAGGCAGAGGGAGGAGGACCACCATGAGTTCGAGGCCACTCTGAGACTACATAGTGCATTCCAGGTCAGCCTGGGCTAGAGTGAGACCCTACCTCGACAAACCAAAGAAAACTTTAAGAACTACTAGGATCAGGTCCATTACCCCACTCAGCCATTGCAGGTCATGTTGACTATGGCATGCATTCTTCTATCCTCCTTTCTCTCTCTTATTCTCTCTCTCTCTTTTTTTTTTTTTTTGCTTTTTTGAGGTAGGGTCTCACTCTAGCTCAGGCTGACCTGGAATTCACTGTGTAGTCTCAGGGTGGCCTCAAACTCACGGCAATCCTCCTACCTCTGCCTCCCGAGTGCTGGGATTAAAGGCGTGCACCACCACGCCTGGCTCTGCTTTCTCTTCTTGTTCTCTAAGCCTCAACACCTCCCTCCTCTATAGTTACCATTATCATCACCACCACATTGGCAGCATCAGCATCGGTTGGGATGAGGATGGAACTCAGGACCTTGCACAGGCCGTGCAAGCCCTCTACTACTGAGCTTCATCGCCAGCACTCTCCTCCTCTGAAAGCTAACTCAAGGGCTGGACAGATGGCTCAGGGGGCAAAGTGCATGCTGTGCAAGCACAAGGATCTGAGTTCGCATCCCCAGGACCCATGCAAAGTGTTGGGCATGGTGCCAAGTGCCAGTGCCAGGCAGGAGGGCGGAGACAGGCAGGAACTACCTGGGGCAAGCTAGCTGTCCAGTTTAACCAAATCAGCGAGCTCCAGGTCCAGCGCAAGACTCTGTCTCAAGGCGGAGACCCTGACATTGACCTCTGGCCTCCACACTTTCTCTCAGATACACACTCACCTGCCCACATGGACCCATACACATATGCACACATGAAAAAAATAAACATAAAAATAAAGGGCTGGGGGTGGGGGACGTGGCTTAGTAGTTAAGGCGTTTGCCTGCAAAACCTAAGGACCCCAGTTCGATTCCCCAGGACCCATGTAAGCCAGAGGCACAAGGGGGTGCATGCCCCTAGAGTTCGTTTGCAGTGGCTGGAGGCCCTGGCGTGCCCATTCTGTTTTTTTTTTTTCTCTACCTCTTCGTCTCTCTCTCTCTCTAATAAAAATAAAAATAAAATAAATAAATCTATAGATCACTCAAGCTCATCTCACCAAGAAGCCTGGCCTAACTAGCTCCAATTCCTGCTTCCTAAAAGGGTCTTACCTACCTTCAGTGTCATGAGACCCATAGAGCTGGCCGAGGTGAGGTCCCACCATCACTGGAGCTGTCCTTGGGAATTAGCCAGTGGTTTCCTGCCTTATGGAGGAGGGCTTGTGGTGAACTGAGGTCATTTTGTAGAGCTCAGACCTCTCAGCTGCCTTGGTGAGGACCATGAGTTTTGTACTCCAGCACCGGCCGCAGGAGTCAGAGTCGCCTGTAAAATGGATCAGAGCAGAGGGTCTTTACGACCCCCTGATTCTGCTGTTTTATTACGTGCGTCCTGGAGTGTGTATGTGTGTGTGTGGTGGGGGGGGAGGGATAGAATTCAACTTCTCATGATGGTGAATGAGGCAAGCACTTTACTGACTGAGTTGTCTCTCCAGCCCAGTAGTTTGATTTTTCAGTAGCCTCTGAAGAAGTTTAAAGGCCAGCCGTGCACATGCTTATATATCTCAGTGCTTGGGAGGCTGAGTCAGGAGGATTGCATTTTTTTTTTTTTCTTCTCAAGGTAGTGTCTTGCTCTGGCCCAGACTGACCTGGAATTCACTATGCTGTCTCAGGCTGGCCTTGAACTCACAGCTATCCTCCTACCTCTGCTTCCCAAGTGCTGAGACTAAAGGCATGCACCACCACGACTGGCAGATTGCATATCTGAGTCCAGCCTAGGCTACACAGTGAGACGCTATTTCAAATACCCAAGGCAGGCGTGGTGGTTCACTCCTATAGTCCCAGCACTCAGGAGGCTGAGGTAGGAGGATTTCCATGAGTTCAAGGCCAGCCTGGGCTACAGAATTAATTCTAGATCAGCCTGAGAGAGTGAAACCCTGCCTAAAAAAATCTGTTTCAGGGTTGGAAAGATGGTTTAGCTGTTAAGATGCTTGCCTGCAAAGCAAAAGGACCCAGGTTTAATTCTCCAGGTCCCACGTAAGCCAGATGCACGTGATGGCACATGCATCTGGAGTTTGTCTGCAGTGGCTAGAGGCCTTGGCATACCCATTCTTACTCTCTCTCCCCCCACTGTCTCCAATAAATAAGATAAAATAAATCTTAAAAAAAATCTGGTTCATATATCTAAAATAGCTGGGTGTGGTGGCCTGTAATCCTAGCACTTGGGAGGTAGAGGCAGGAGGATCAGGAGTTCAAGTCTTCTGCTATATAGTGAGTTCAAAGCCATTCAAGACTCTGTCTCAAACAAAGCACCTAAACCAGGTGTGGTGGCACACACCTTTAATCCCAGTACTCAGGAGGCAGAGGTAGGAGGATCGCTGTGATTTCGAGGCCACCCAGAGAATACAGAGTGTATTTCAGGTCAGCCTGGGCTACAGGGAGACTCCAACTTGAAAAACCAAAATAAAAATAAAATAAAATAAAAAGTCAGTGATTTAAGTCGGGCATGGGGGCACACGCCTTTAATCCCAGCACTGGGGAGGCAGAGGTAAGAGGATCACTGTGCGTTTGAGGCTAACCTAAAACTACATAGTGAATTCCAGGTCAGCTTGGGCTAGAGTGAGACCCTAACTTGAAAAAAAAAAAACACCTAAAATAAATAAATAGATAAATAAATCTATAATAATAATAAAATAAAATTGTGTTTGTAGTTATGCTTTTATTTCCAACTTGAACCATCTCTCTCTCTCTCTCTCTCTTTTTTTTTTTTTTGTTTTTTTTTTGAGCTAAGGGTCTCACTCTAGTCCAGGCCAGCCTGGAATTCACTCTATAGTCTCAGGGTGGCCTTGAACTCATGGCAATCCTCCTACCTCTGCCTCCCAAGTGCTGGAATTAAAGATGTGTGCCACCATGCCTGGCTTAAGGCATCTCTTTTTAAAAAATATATTTTAGGCTCCTCAAAATTAAAGCTTGGGAGCCAGGTGTGGTGGCGCATGTCTTTAATCCCAGCACTGGGGAAGCAGAGGTAAGAGGATCGCCCCGAGTTCTTAGCCACCCTGAGACTACAGAGTGAATTCCAGGTCAGCCTGAGCTAGAGTGAAACCCCTACATTGAAAAACCAAACCAAAAAAATATATATATATATTGGGTTGGAGAGATAGCTTAGCAGTTAAGGCGCTTGCCTGTAAAGCCAAAGGACCCAGGTTTGATTCCCCAGGACCCACATAAGCCAGATGTACAAAGTGGCACATGTGTCTGGAGTTTGCAGTGGCTGGAGGCACCATTGCAGCCATCTCTTTCTCCCTCTTTCTCAAATAAATAAATAGAAATTTAAAAATATAAAATAAAACCTTAAAAAATTAAAACTAGGGGTTGGAGAGATGTCTCAGTGGTTAAAAGCACTTGCTTGCAAAGCTTGGTGGCTGGGGTTTCATTCCCCAGTAAGTATGGAAAGTCAGATGCACAAGGTGGTGCATCCGTCTGGAGCTCATTTATAAAAGCAAGAGGATGTGATGTGTCTATTCTCTCTCCCTCTCCCTCAATTAAACAAATACATTTTTAAAAATGTGGATGGGCAGGGTGTGGTGGCCCACACCTTAAATCCCAGCACTCAGGAGACCGAAGTAAGAGGAAGTAAAAGGATTGCCTGAGACTATATAGTGAACTCCAGGTCAGCCTGGGCTAGAGTAAGACCCTACCTCAACAAAACAAAGGCTCTTTCAGCCAGCCATGGTGTTTGGGTAGCCTCAGGTACCAGCGAACTCTGGGGGCTGGGGTCAGAGGTGTGCTCTCTGATGTATGTCATGTTGCCCGAGTCATATCCCCCCACCACACACCCCATCAGTTCTCAGATTCCTCTCCCTTTGATGAGGGATTCATGGTCAGGGGCCCCTGAGATCTAGTTTTCCCATTCACCGAGGGCATGAACCTCTCTTTCCTTCTTCTTAGAGCTAGTGCAGCACAGTAGAGCCGTTGGCAGCTTTGGGTGCACACACTGACGTCACCTCTTTACTCACCAGCTGCCAGAGCTCAGAGAGGTTTTCGTCTTCTCAGCAGCCATGTCCTGTCCTCAGCCCCACAGGGACGTGTCCGTGGTTGTGTTGGGTGGTGTGTGCGGTGCATCAGGTAGAGGGATCCCTGTATGTAGAAAGTGCTAGTGAATGGAAAGATGGCAGTGTATCAAGATGGACTCGGTCTTTCTCTTTGCTTCCTGTTCACCACATACTGGTTACATCCCACCTTATCTGGAAATCCATGGAGAGGAAAATGCTGATCTGGAGAGACAGTGTGGGTAGTGGGGGAGAGAAGGAATGGCCAGCACCCAGGAGGCAGGGGTTCATAGAATACCTGGGTCTCCTTTACCTTTTGCTGTGATGCAAAGACTTGGATGTGAATTGGAGAGATGGCTTAGTGGTGAAGGTGCTTGACTGCAAAGCCAAAGGACCCAGGTTCTATTTCCCAGTACCCACATAAGCCTGATACACAAGGTCTGGAGTTCGTTTACAGTGGCTGGAGACCCTGGCACACCCATTCTCTCTCTCTCTTTCTTTCTGTCTTTCTTCCATTTTCTCTCACACATAAATAAATAAAAGTAAAAAAATAAAAATAAAAAAAGCTGGGCGTGGTGGCACATGCGTCTAAGTCCCAGCACTCAGGAGGCAGAGGTAGGAGTATCGCCTTGAGTTTGAGGTCATCCTGAGAATACACAGTGAATTCCAGGTCAGCCTGAGCTAGAGTGAGACCCTGCCTTGGAAACCAAAAAAAAAAAAAAAAAAAAAAAAAAAAAAAAAAAAAAAAATTAAATTAAATTAAAAAAGACTCGGGCTGGAGAGATGGCTTAGTGGTTAAGCGCTTGCCTGTGAAACCTAAGGACCCCGGTTCAAGGCTCGATTCCCCAGGACCCACGTTAGCCAGATGCATATGGGGCACATGCGTCTGGAGTTTGTTTGCAGTGGCTCGAAGCCCTGGCGCACCCATTATCTCTCTCTATCTGCCTCTCTCTCTCTGTCACTCTCAAATAAATAAATAAAAATTTTAAAAAAATAAAAAAAAGACTTGGATGTATCTCAAGTTCCAGCCCCAGCCTCACATCCCCATCCCTCCCCACAATTTGCCTGGATCTAACGTTGCCTCCAGCTTCCTCTGCATTGGCAAGGCTCCTATATTCCCCTCAGCACTGACGGGAGCGAGAGAGCAGAATGAAAGCAGTGAGTGCCACTGACTACTGAGCTCTAGTTTATGAGCTGAGAGGTAGCTACCTTTATACTACGTATTGTTGGTTCATAGACGAGAAAGTGGAGGCTGAAGAGCTGACCTCTTCTGCACGTGTACATACGCACACAAGGTGAAAGTGTGTGTGCGACGACACGCTTGCCTGTGTGCACACATGCAAGTCCAGAGGAGGGGGACAGGTGTCCTCTGTCTCTCTTCCATCTCAGTTCCCTGAGTGAGAGCCTCTCATGGCACCTGGAGCTGCTGTTTTTCAGTTAGCCTGGCTGACCAGGGGATCCCAGCAATCCTCCTGTCTCTGTCTCTCACAGCACCGGGGTTACAGGCTCATGCAGCCATTCTTGCTTGGCTTTTGCTGTGAGTGCTGCGGCCTGGAGCCAGGTCCACATGTTTGCATGGTGGTCACTTTCCCCACAGCCATCTCCCCAGCCCCGACGTGACTTACGGGAGAGAGAGAGAGAGAGAGAGAGAGAGAGAGAGAGAGAGAGAGAGAGAGAGAGAGAGGAGGGATGTGGCTGCTCCCTGGGTTGACACCAAAGCCTATGGTCTTATGGAGGGGAGCCTGCTGCATTCTATCCCGCCTGTTAGTCTGCATCCCACACCCACAGGAGAAAACGAAAAGTGAGGGAGTGAAAGAAAAATGAAGCCGGGCGTGGTGGCGCACGCCTTTAATCCCTGTACTCGGGAGGCAGAGGTAGGAGGATCACCACGAGTTCGAGGCCACCCTGAGACTACAGAGTTAATTCCAGGTCAGCCTGAGCTAGAGCGAGACCTTACCTCGAAACAACAACAACAACAAATAAAGAAAGAAATAAATGAAGAAAGAAGAAGAGAGGTGGACAGGGAAAGATGAGATAGGTAGAGGGAGAAGAAAGAGATGAGAAGATAGAGGAGAGAGGGGGAAGGAGAGAGATTGGGAGGGAAAGATGAGACAGGTGAAAGTAGAAGAGAGAGAGAGAATGGAGAGGGAAAGAGAGGAGGGAGAAGAAAAGGAGAAAAGAAAAGAAGGGAGGAGGGAAAGTGAAATGCCAAAAGGGAAAGATGAGAGAGGAGAGAGATTATGAGGGAGAATGAGATGTCGGGGGTAGAAGCGAGGAGAGACAGGGCAGGGAGGAGGAAGAAGAGACTGAGAGAACAAGAGGGGAGAGAAAAGAGAATAGAGGAGGAGAAAATATAGAGAGATATGAAATATTTTACATTCTCTCGGCCAGCATGGATTCCAGTTGGTAAATTCTGTCAGAAGCTTTAAACATCACACCTTGCAGGAAGCTACCTCTGGTGGCTTCTTCATGCCATCCCTGGGGGAGGAGGAGGAGAGTATGGAACATTGATCTAAATAAGATATCTAGACTCAAGACCACCACACTCCGAATCTCTTTGACTCTCAGTATATTGGGTGGCCAAACTCACTGCCCACCCACCTATTCTGGAGGGAATAGAAGTTCTCCCAAAGATGCCAAATCTCATTTGAGGAGGTGACTTGGATCTCGGCTAGAAGCCCACCATAGATTGTTTTGTCTCACCTTCCATGCGTCTTTACTCACATGCCACCCGACAACCCAGAAATGTCATAATCACCAATGTCTCCCTGATCTTGAACACACATCTTCGACATTGGAATGGTCAATCTCCACCTAGAAGTGTACTCATTCTTCAAAGTCTAGATCAAACATAGGCAAAAATAAAATAAAATAAACAAAACTAATGAAGTGTCAACAACAATCTTGGAAGGATTTCTGTGGATAACAGAAGCAGATTAACTTGACCACATCTTGTTCAGGAGGTGTCCCCTGATAGTGCAACTTCTATTCAGAGTAAAGAGGGGATTGTTAATCTAAGCAAGGGAAGAGTTGCATAATAGGTTTCCCAGGGCCCACTTAAGGGTCTGGCTTTATCTAACCCCAGGGTCTTGTTAGCATCTTCCTCCCCCATTGTGGTACCCAAGGAGCAAGGGTGTCTCAGAAGGATTTGGTTTGAGGGATGAGAGGAAGAGAACTTGGGAAATCAAAACTTCACTGTCCTGGGAGAGTTTGAAACTTATGGGCCAAGGAGACAGGAGGCTGTTTCCCAACAGAGATGCCAATAGCAGGAGCCTGGATCAACTTGAACTCAGGAGGATAAGTAGCCCCAAAGACTCCATTGGTAGCTCCCTGGGGAAAGGAAAGTTAGCAGACTATTATTTAAATTTTTCTAAAATTTGAACCAAGAAGTGGCCAGGAAGGCTGTAAAGATGGCTTACCAGTTAAGGCACCTGCCTACAAAGCCTAAGGACCTGGGTTCGATTCCCCAGTACCCATGTAAAGCCAGATGCATGAGGTGGCACATGCATCTGCAGTTTGTTTACAGCAGCTAGAGACCCTGGTGTGGCCATTCTCTCTCTGTCGAATTAATGAAAATAAAATATTTTAAATTTAAAAAGTACCCAGGTGACTGATGACTTCAGGACACCCTCCCCCACAATTTGTTTTATTTTTATTTTTTGGAGGTAAGGTCTCACTCTAGCCCAGGCTGATCTGGAATTCACTACATAGTCTCAGGATGGCCTTGAATTCACAGTGATCCTCCTACCTCTGCCTCCTGAGTGCTGGGATTAAAGGCGTGTGCCGCCAGCCCTGGCTAGGATATATATATATATATATATATATATATTTTTTTTTTTTAAATTATATTTTTGGTTTATTTTTATTTATTTATTTGAGAGCGACAGACAGAGAAAGAGGCAGAGAGAGAGAGAATGGGCACACCAGGGCTTCCAGCCACTGCACATGAATTTCAGATGCATGCGCCCCCTTGTGCATCTGGCTAACGTAGGTCCTGGGGAATCGAGCCTTGAACTGGGGTTCTTAATGTTTTTTTTTTTTTTAATTTTTATTAACATTTTCCATGATTATAAAATATATCCCATGGTAATTCCCTCCCTCCCCACCCCCACACTTTCCCGTTTGAAATTCCATTCTCCATCATATTACCTCCCCATTACAATCATTGTAATTACATATATACAATATCAACCTATTAAGTATCCTCCTCCCTTCCTTTCTCCACCCTTTATGTCTCCTTTTCAACTTACTGGCCTCTGCTACTATTTTCATTCTCACACAGACTGGCTAGGATATATTGTATATTGATTGGGAGTGATAAGAGCAAGCTGGCAGCCCCTGAAGTCTTAGCTCTGCCACCCCTATGATGTAACTGGTATCCATGGACCAGAATAGCTCCAGGAGACTTCCAGAGTCCAAAGGAGAAGGCGCACTAACCCAGTATTGCTCCCAATCCCAGAATAAGTACAGAGGAAAGCATAGGGAAAACAGTTTCATACGTCCTGTGCCATCCTGTCCCCAAGGCAGGCACAGCTAGAGATGAGAGGGTCCCCACATTCACTGCAGGTGAAAAGGAGAGGAGAACCCAGCACCTTTCACCACCAACAGCCCCAGCAGCCCTCACTGCCAACACACATTCACATGACATTCAGTGCCAAGACCCCTCCCCCCCACAGGTTTTCCACGACTTGAACCCGGAGTCCATGCCTGCACGAAGCACACGGCACAGGGGTAGATTCGTAACCCAGGACTCTACTTGGCTTGTGCCACACACACACACGCCTTTCCTATCAATGCACTTAGCAACCTGGGACCCCCCCCCCCACCTTCATCAAGATGTGCATACAACACAGTAGTTACTCCATCCTTAGCAACTATCTGTTTCCATTCCAACCTGTTCCAGAACATATCCAGTATGACCAGGCCTCTGAACAAACTTTTAGGATAATAATAATAAAAAAACCCCTATTTGTAGCTGGGTGTGGTGGTGCACGCCTTTAATCCCAGCACTGGGGAGGCAGAGGTAGGAGGATCACCGTGAGTTAGAGGCCAGCCTGAGACTACATAGAGAATTCAAGGTCAGCCAGGGTTAGAGAGAGACCCTACCTTGGAAAAAAATTCCCTATTTGCCATCTTACATCTGTGTACGATTGGGTGTGCATATGACTGAAATCAGGTGCATGATGGGAAAGGATATGTGCAGTGAACTAAGGTTTACATAATTTTACATAAGGTTTACAAGCCTGTCAATCAAAAACAGAAGACCACCTACACCCCACCCTAACAACTAACTCTTCCTTATAAAAGACACCCTATAAAAGGCGTCCCGGGGAGGAGCCCCCTGCTCTGGAGTACTTTAGTTCAAGGAGCCCACTGCTCCCCTGCAGCATATTCAATCCTGTACTGCCTTTATTTATTTATTTTTTTTGCATGAAAATAATTTTTTTTTATTTAGAAGTCATATCAGAAGGGGCCTGGGAAGATGGTTCAGTAGTTAAAGGTGTTTGATTACAAAGCCTGACAGTTTGGGGTCAATTCCCCGATATCCACATATTAAGAAAACCAGGTCCAAGAACTTATCAGACATACCACACTGAGGAATGAATGTAACTCCCTCACTTAGACCCCATGAAGAAGTGGGGAGCTAGGAATGACCTGTCATCTGGCCACCCCATGTGTGGGGTCAAGGAACTCCTGACTGTCCCAGGGGCTTCATCTCGGCTGTGTCCCCACTGTTGACAGTCTACTCAGTTGCCATCTGCCTGTCCACCTGTTCGCCCATCTGGACCCACCTTCCATCCAGGTGTTCATTCATCTGCGCCCAGTGAGCCTTTCACCTGGCTCCTGCAGCTCAGCTTTGGCCCAGTGGCCTGAGTACACCCAGCAGGTTCTCCAGCCTCTTATACAACAGAGTATCTTATCAATGCAGAGACTTTTGCACTTCTTTTTGTTTTGTGTCAGCATTTCACTCCAGTCCAGGCTGATCTGGAGTTCATTCGGTATACCAGGCCAGACTCAAATTCACAGAGATCCTGAGTGCTGGGATTAACACCATGCCCAGGTTGACTTATGCATTTCTATCCTGTACTGCCTTTAAATAAAACTTCTTGCTGTTTTATTTTTGAACTCTTCAATTCTTTGAATAAGATGTCAATCCTAGGCCTAGACAAGTGGGCAACCCCCCCCCCCAAAAAAAAAAACCCAACAACATGCTTTCTCAGGGTTGGAAGAACCATATTCCTTCCACTCAGCCCCTGGAGACACCACATCCCTTTCCCCACCGCCCCTAGATCCAATATCATCATGACTCCCACAAACCCAGCCAGCCTCAGGCAAAAGTCTTTATTTGCCAAGGCCTGTGCATACAGTGTCATACAGTGTGGAAATCATGACTTTTTTTTTAAAATTCTTTTTGTTGGGGCTGGAGAGATGGCTTAGCGGTTAAGCGCTTGCCTGTGAAGCCTAAGGACCCTGGTTCGAGGCTCGGTTCCCCAGGTCCCACGTTAGCCAGATGCACAAGGGGGCGCACGTGTCTGGAGTTCGTTTGCAGAGGCTGGAAGCCCTGGAGCGCCCATTCTCTCTCTGCCTCTATCTGTCTTTCTATCTGTGTCTGTCACTCTCAAATAAATAAAAATTAAAAAAAATTTTTTGGTTTTATTTGTATTTATTTATTTGAGAGTGAAAGATAGAGAGAAAGAGGCAGATAGAGAGAGAGAGAAAGAATGGGTGCACCATGGCCTCCAGCCACTGCAAACGAATTCCAGATGCGTGTGCCCCCTTGTGCATCTGACTAATGTGGGTCCTGAGGAACCAAGCCTCAAACCAGGGTCCTTAGGCTTCACAGGCAAGAGCTTAACCGCTAAGCCATCTCTCCAGCTCAATGACTTCTTTTTATACATACATACATACATACATAATTTATTTGAAAGACAGAGGCTATGAGCATGCAGGGTTCCTTTCTGGTGCAAGCAAATACCAGACACATGTGCCACATCGTGCATTTGGTTTTACATGGGTACTGGAGAAGTGAATCTGGGCCATCAGACTTTGCAAGCAAATGTCTTTAACAGCTGAGCCATCTCCTCAGCCCATATATCAATATAAGACGACAAGAAATACAAGAAATGAGGGAAATAGGACACTGCTAATGGGACACACTAACCCTCCAGTGACTGACCCCAAAAAGAAAGAGATTCATGTATTACCTAAAAAAGAAATTTTAAAGAATTGTTTTAAAGATGTTCAGAGATCTTCAAGAAAATACAGGTGGGCTTGGCATGTAACTCAGTTGGTAGAGTACTTGCCTAGCATGCAGGAAGCCCCAGGCTGGATCCCCAGCACTGCATAAAACCAGATATGGTAGTACCCACCTATAATAATCCAGTACTCCAGAGGTGGAGACAGGAGGATCAGAAGTTCAAGGTCATCTTTGGCTACATAGCAAGTTTGAGGTCATTATGGGCTACACAAGATCCATGGGGAGAGAGAGAGGAGAGCAAAGAGAGAATACAGATGAAGAACTCAATAAATCAGGAAAACAATGTATAAATAAAATAAAAAGTTTATCAAAGAGATTGAAATCATTAAGGAAAAAAGGCAGATGTGGTAGATGTGGAGGCTGGATGATTGGGAACTCAAGTTTATCCTTAGCTATATAGCAAATTCAAAGCTGGCCTTGGTGGATTACATGGAATCCTGTCTCAAAAAAAAAAAAAAAAAATAGGGGACTGGAAGGATGGCTTAGAAGTTAAGGTGCTTGCCTGCAAAACCTAATGACCTGGGTTTGATTCCCCAGTACCTATGTAAAGCCAGATGCACAAAGTGGTGCATATATCTGGAATGTGTTTGCAATGGCTGAAGGCCCTGGTGCACCCATTCTTTCTGTCTGTCTCTCTTCTCTCTATCTCTATCTGCATGCAAATAAATGATTTTATTTTAAAAGCAGACAAGGGCTGGAGAGATAGCTTATTAGTTAATGCACTTGCCTGTGAAACCTAAGGACCCAGGTTTGATTCCCCAGGACACAGGTAAGCCAGATGCACCAGATGGCACATGCATCTGAAATTTGTTTGCAGTGGCTAGAGGCCCTAGCATGCTCTCTCTCTCTCTCTAAAAAATACATAAAATAAAATGTTTTTTAAAATAGCAGATGAAACACTCAACCAAACAGAAATTATAGTTCTGAAGGGTGCAATGATTGAAATTAAAAAAAAAAAAAAAAAGAATACAGCACAGAGCATCACCCACAGGTTCAATGAAAAAAGACTCAGTAGGGCTGGAGAGATGGCTTAGCAGTTAAGGCATTTGCCTGCAATGCCAAAGGATCTTGGTTGGATTCTCTAGGACCCACATAAGCCAGATGCACAAGGGGGCACATGCATCTGGATTTTGTTTGCAGTGGCTGGAGGCCCTGGAATGTCCTTTCTCTTTCTGTTTCTGTTTCTCTCTCTGTTTCTGTTTCTCCTTCTCTTTCTGTTTCTCCTTCTCTCTCTTTCTCTCTCTCAAATATATAAATAAATTTAACTACACACACACACATTTTTTTTTCTTTTGGATTTTTAAGGTAGAGTCTCAGTCTAGTCCAAGCTGACCTATAATTCACTATATAGTCTCAGGGTGGTCTTGAACTCACAGCGATCCTCCTACCTCTGCCTCCCAAGTGCTGGGATTATAGGCGTGCACCACCATGCCCAAAATATTTTTAAAAAAGAAAAAAGAAAAAAGACTCTGCCAACAGGAAGACCATCATTAACAGTGATCCAATCAGAGGTTAAAACAGAAAACAAAGAACGGAAATAAGGAAGAAAATCTGCAGGAGTTACAGCGCACCATCAAGCAAACTAGCAGGTACATTATGGGAACCCTAGAAGCAGAGAGAGATAAGAGCACAAAAATAATTTAAAGAAGTAATGACAACAACCTTTCCATAAATACATATGCAAGAAGATTTAACATGAAGGGCTCTCTACTGAGACACAGTATATTGAAATTATCAAAGGCTGGAGACTTCTCGTTAAGATGGTGGTGAGTAGCCACTCCGAAGCACCCTGGCGGTGGTGGTGGGGAGGGATAAGCAGAGACACATTACAATACACTCTTCTACCCATAAGTGAAGGTGAAAAAGGAATTATGGGGCTGGAGAGATGGCTTAGCAGTTAAGCGCTTGCCTGTGAAGCCTATGGACCCCGGTGCAAGGCTCGATTCCCCAGGACCCACATTAGCCAGATGCACAAGGGGGCGCACGTGTCTGGAGCTCCTTTGCAGTGGCTGGAGGCCCTGGCGCGCCCATTCTCTCTCCGCCTCTTTTTCTGTCTGTCACTTTCAAATAAATAAATAAGAATAAAAACAAATTAAAAAAAAAAAAGGAATTATCAACCACAGCAGGGATGCAGGAGAGACCCAGAGCTTCCAGCAACTACATCAGCGTGCAGATTTGGCTCCCACAGCAGCGCTGGTAGTCCTGGGCCTGTGGGGAGGGGTACATGTGTGCCCCGCCACCTGCGGGAGCAGAACCATGCTGAAGGGACCCCATGTTCACACCAGCCTCTTCGCAAAGTCAAAAACATGAAGCAGAAGACAGCAGGGACCAGCTTAGCAGCTCCTGAAGGAGAAGACAAATGGGACCAGGGACACAGGCCCTCCAACTTCAGGCGCCCTCCAGGGCCTCTCCTCCCCCAGCTGCGGGCTGGGGAGGTCTGGAGAAGGGAGCTGAGCCACCCGGCATCCAGCACAGCCCATCAGAACAGCGGCTCCAAAAACCCAGCCGTGCTAGCTAAGCCTGTAGCACAGCGAAGAGGGATTCAAGCGGGCACTCAACATAGGCGACACCAGAAGCCACCCCAAAGGATAACGACCCACTTACACTGGGTCAGTGCCTGCCCCAAAGCCCGCTACATAAGCCTACACTGGAAGTGCTAATCACGCACTCCCTGTCAGGACAAGTTCTCTGTTAGGTTTGGTTGATGGTAGTCTTTACCATTCTCCTCCTTCTTTTATAATGTTTTTGTTTATTTTATTTACTTTTTCGGTAGTGACAGAGAGAGAAAGAGGCACATAGAGAGAGAATGGGTGCGTCAGGGCCTCCAGCCACTGCAAACCAACTCCAGATGCATGTGCCCCCTTGTGCATCTGGCTTACTTGAGAACTGAGGAATCAAGCCTTGAACCTGGCTCCTTAGGCTTCAGAGTCAAGCACATAACCACTAAGCCAGCTCTCAAGCCCTACCATTCTAAAATAAGCTGTACTTAGAGGTTATCTTTTGTTGCTTCCTGATTTATAGCGCCTTTGAGTTTTTCTTCTGTCATTCTTTTTTTTTTTTTTTTTCTCAAGGTAGGGTCTCACTCTGCCTCAGACTGACCTGGAATTCACTATGTAGTCTCAGGGTGTTCTTATCTCTGCTGGCACTATAGGTGACTGCCATGACTTCCAGCTCCCTGTGTTTGATACTCAACTGGTCTGACCACTGAAAATCAGGGATTAAATGAAAACAATGCAGGATGTGTCAATGGTGACACACGGGCCTAAATGTTTGTCCTTCAACGGGGATATCTTAGAAAGAACTATGAAGGTGACTTCCATTTGACCCAAAGGCATTGCTATCATTTTCTGGCAAGTAAATATATCATTCCAGTGCCATACCCAAGAACCTGTTTGGAGCACTGGAGACACTGGTATGCAGTGTCATGTACAATGGCACCATACAGTAGAGTCCTGCCTGCTCATTTCCTTCCTTGTCACCTGGGAATTTCTCATGATTGAGGAGCATGCAAGGCCACAGCAAATCCTAACTGTGTTCACAGAGGACCGTGTGACATGTACTCACCGTATTACCCTTGATATCTGTGGGCGTGACTCAAAAGGGCCACGTCTATGATGATCAAATACTTAGCCTTCTGGTCCTTCATTCCACCTGCATGCATTGTCAGGTCAGGATGGTTCTTCAGAGCCTGCGAGTGGGGGTACCCAAACCCTCAGAATACACGAATGGACCGCGACGCTCCTAATTCTTTCTGGCCTGGCTTCAGCAATTTTGCCCTAGGCCTCTAGGGCATAAAGGATATGGATTTTTGCAGATGGGTTTGACGTGACTCAGATTTTCGGGAGACTCCTGTGCGCCTGCTGCCTCAAACAGACATCGGAGCTCCTGCTACGCAGGGGCTCAGGACACTCTGGAGGTTTCTCTCTGCAGCTGGAAGCTCTGTGTGCCCAATGCAGATGTGACACTTGAGTCCCATGGGGGTCAGGGGCCCCCTTTCCCTAGCATGCAGAGAGTCCCTGCATCTTCAAGGCCTTCTCTTTGACGAAAAAGCTTCCGATTCTCTAACCTAGGCATTTGCTCTCACCCTAGGTTAGAGAATCGGCTCTCTTCAGAAAAACGGTCAGATTGACATCATTCACAAAGATGGCCGACGCAGGGCCATGGGCCAGCCCGAGTCGCTCTTGTTCAAATTGAGCAATTTCTGTGGGTTCAGCCCCTCACTTGCAAGTGGTGAGCCTACTGTCATGGGGCTGTGTGAAATGCGAGGGAGCAGGGCAGGGAGGTTGTGTTTCTCTGGCAATGAGACAGCTCCAGAAAGTCTCCGTTAATTGGCTGGAGGCGGAGGGCCTCCCCGAGCGCCAAGCCAGCTGATGGAGCACGAGAGCCTACCTCACATATCAAACATGCAGAGATTAGAGAATCGTCCAGAACGTCTAGGTCCACTTCCATGCAATGCTCACTTACCCTCCTCACTGGTGCTGATGAGGTGTCACCTCTTCTGAAACGTACAGGGATGCTGGTGCAGGTTTCTGGAGAGAGAGCCTGGCAACTCCGGGACTTGTCAGGAGCGCTGTTTTCTTCCACCCAATGACAGAGGCGCTAGGACTCTTGCTTGTGTGTTGAATGCCACTCCCATAGGTCCTTGAATTCCTTCTTGACTTGTCTTGAGTAGGAATTGATCGGCTTACCTTCTATCAGAATCAAATTGCCAAGTACACATGACAGGTGCTGGCCAAGGAGGCGCTGTCTCTTCAGAAACCAGTGTTGAGCAGGTTTTCATCGACCTCCCACCCCCACAAAAGGAGGGTGGCAAAGTATTTTACTTATTTAACTAGGAGAGAGCAAGGGAGAGATCAAGACGAGTAAACAGGACACACGGCAGGATATGGGCACACCAGGTGCCCTAGAACACACGAGCGCCCCCTTGTGTCTCAGGCCTGCTTATGGCCCAAGGCTCTAACTGGCGTCCTGGGGTTTCAGAGTCAAAACACCTAACCTTGGCGCCACGTGACGCTTGCCACACAGCCCGCGGCTTGTTCCCTTTGTCCTTTCTACCTCCAGGTAGGCTTGAATTCTACCAGCAGGTGTCCTGCAATTCAGCACGTAGCCTCAGGGTGGCTGCAATGTCATGTTCATCCTCTTTTTTTTTTTTTTTTTGTATGTTCATCCTCTTATCTCTGCTGACACTATAGGTGACTGCCGTGACTTCCAGCCCCCTGTGTTTATGATACTCAACTGCTCTGACCTCTGAAAATCAGAGATGTAATGAAAACTATGCAAGATGTCTCAATGGTGACACATGGCCCTAAATGTTTGTCCTGCAACGGGGATATCTTAGAAAGAACTATGAACGTGACTTCCATTTGACCCAAAGACATTGCTATCATTTTCTGGCAAGTCAAGATATCATTCCAGTGCCGTACCCAAGAACCTGTTTGGAGCACTGGAGGCACTGTTGTGTACTGTCGTGTACAATGTCACCATACAGTAGAATCCTGCCTGCTCTTTTCCTTCCATGTCACCTGGGAATTGCTCATGATGTGAGGAGCATGCAAGGCCACAACAAATCCTAACTGTGCTCACAGAGGACCGTGTGTCATGTACTCAGCGTATTTCCCTTGATATCTGTGGGCGTGACTCAAAGAAGGAGGGGCACTTCCGTGATGATCCAATCCTTAGCCTTCTGGTCCTTCATTCCACCTGCATGCATTGTCGGATCAGGATGGTTCTCAGAGCCTGTGCGTGGGCGTACCCAATCCCTCAGAATACACGAATGGACCGCGACGCTCCTAATTCTTTCGGGCCTGGCTTCAGCAATTTTGCCCTGGGCCTCTAAGGTGAAAAGCATATGGATTCCTGAGGATGGGTTTGACGTGACTCACATTTTCGAGAGACTCCTGTGTGCCTGCTGCCTCAAACACACGTCGGTGCTCCCGCTAGACAGGGCCTCAGGACTCACTGGTAGCTTCTCTCTTCACCTGGAAGCTCTGCGTGTCCCATGCGGATGGGACCACTTGAGTCCCGTGGGTGTCAGGGGCCCCCTTTCCCTAGCACGCAGAGAGTCCCTGCATGTTCGAGGCCTTCTCTTTGTCCAAAAAGCTCCCGATTCTCTAACCTAGGGTGAGAGCGAATGCTATCACCCTAGGTTAGAGAATCGGCTCTCTTCAGAGAAACGGTCAGATTGACATCATTCACAAAGATGGCCGACGCAGGGCCATGGGCCAGCCGCAGTCGCTCTTGTTCAAATTGAGCAATTTCTGCGGGTTCAGCCCCTCACTTACAATTGGTGAGCCTACTGTCATGGGGCTGTCTGAAATGCGAGGGAGCAGGGCACGGAGGCTGTGTTTCTCTGGCAAGGAGACAGCTCCAGAAAGTCTCCGTTAATTGGCCGGAGGCGGAGGGCCTCCCCGAGCGCCAAGCCAGCTGATGGAGCACGAGAGCCTGCCTCACATCTAACAAATACAGACATGAGAAAACCGTCGAGAACGTCTCAGTCCACTTCCGTGGACTGCTCACTTACCCTTGTCACTGGTGATGATGAGGGGTCACTTCTTCTGAAACGTGCAGGGGTGCTGGTGCAGGTTTCTTGAGAGAGAGCCTGGCAACTCCGGGACTTGTCAGGAGCGCTGTTTTCTTTCCACCCAATGACAGAGGCGCTAGGACTCTTGCTTGTGTGTTGAACGCCACTCCCATAGGTCCTTGAATTCCTTCTTGACTTGTCTTGAACAGGAATTGATCTGCTTACCTTCTCTCAGAATCAAATTGCGAAGTACACAGCACAGGTGCTGGCCAAGGAGGCGCTGCCTCTCCAGAAACCGGTGTGGAGCACGTTTTCATCGCCCCCCCCCCAACTCCACACAAGGGGGGTGGCCAAGTATTTTACTTATTTAACTAGGAGAGAGAAAGGGAGAGATCGAGAAGAGTTAAAAGGACACACGGCAGGATATGGGCACACCAGGTGCCCTAGCACACACGAGCGCCCCCTTGTGTCTCAGGCCTGCTTATGGCCCAAGGCTCGAACCGGCATCCTGGGGTTTCAGAGTCAAAAGACCTAACCTTTGCGCCACTTGCCGCTTGCCATGCAGTCCGCGGCTTGTTCCAATTCTCCTTTCTACCTCCAGGTGGGCTTGAATTCTACCAGCAGGTGTCCTGCGATTCAGCACGTAGCCTCAGGCTGCCTGCAATGTCATGTTCATCCTCTTGTTTTTTTTCTTTCTATGTTCATCCTCTTATCTCTGCTGTCACTATAGGTGACTGCCATGACTTCCAGCCCCCTGTGTTTATGACAGTCAACTGCTCTGACCTCTGAAAATCACAGATGAAATGAAAACTATGCAAGGTGTCTCAATGGTGACACATGGCCTTAAATATTTGTCCTGCAACGGGGATATCTTAGAAAGAACTAAGAACGTGACTTCCATTTGACCCAGAGACATTGCTATCATTTTCTGGCAAGTCAAGATATCATTCCAGTGCCAGACCCAAGAACCTGCTTGGAGCACTGGAGGCACTGTTGTGTACTGTCGTGTACAATGTCAGCATACAGTAGAGTCCTGCCTGCTCTTTTCTTTCCATATCACCTGGGAATTGCTCATGATGTGAGGAGCATGCAAGGCCACAACAAATCCTAACTGAGCTCACAGAGGACCGTGTGTCATGTACTCAGCGTATTTCCCTTGATATCTGTGGGCGTGACTCAAAGAAGGAGGGGCACGTCCGTGATGATCCAATCCTTAGCCTTCTGGTCCTTCCTTCCACCTGCATGCATTGTCGGGGCAGGATGGTTCTCAGAGCCTGTGCGTGGGGGTACCCAAACCCTCAGAATACACGAATGGACCGCGACACTCCTAATTCTTTCGGGCCTGGCTACAGCAATTTTGCCCTGGGCCTCTAAGGTGAAAAGCATATGGATTCCTGAGGATGGGTTTGATGTGACTCACATTTTCGAGAGACTCCTGTGTGCCTGCTGCCTCAAACACACGTCGGTGCTCCCGCTAGACAGGGCCTCAGGACTCACTGGTAGCTTCTCTCTTCACCTGGAAGCTCTGCGTGTCCCATGCGGATGGGACCACTTGAGTTTCATGGGTGGCAGGGGCCCCCTTTCCCTAGCACGCAGAGAGTCCCTGCATCTTCGAGGCCTTCTCTTTGACCAAAAAGCTCCCGATTCTCTAACCTAGGGTGAGAGCGAATGCTATCACCCTAGGTTAAAGAATCGCTCTCTTCAGAGAAACGGTCAGATTGACATCATTCACAAAGATGGCCGACGCAGGGCCATGGGCCAGCCGCAGTCGCTCTTGTTCAAATTGAGCAATTTCTGCGGGTTCAGCCCCTCACTTACAATTGGTGAGCCTACTGTCATGGGGCTGTCTGAAATGCGAGGGAGCAGGGCGCGGAGGCTGCGTTTCTCTGGCAAGGAGACAGATCCAGAAAGTCTCCGTTAATTGGCTGGAGGCGGAGGGCCTCCCCGAGCGCCAAACCAGCTGATGGAGCACGAGAGCCTGCCTCACATCTAACAAATACAGACATGAGAAAACCGTCGAGAACGTCTCAGTCCACTTCCGTGGACTGCTCACTTACCCTTGTCACTGGTGATGATGAGGGGTCACTTCTTCTGAAACGTGCAGGGATGCTGGTGCAGGTTTCTTGAGAGAGAGCCTGGCAACTCCGGGACTTGTCAGGAGCGCTGTTTTCTTTCCACCCAATGACAGAGGCGCTAGGACTCTTGCTTGTGTGTTGAACGCCACTCCCATAGGTCCTTGAATTCCTTCTTGACTTGTCTTGAAGAGGAATTGATCTGCTTACCTTCTCTCAGAATCAAATTGCCAAGTACACAGCACAGGTGCTGGCCAAGGAGGCGCTGCCTCTCCAGAAACCGGTGTGGAGCACGTTTTCATCGCCCCCCCCCAACTCCACACAAGGGGGGTGGCCAAGTATTTTACTTATTTAACTAGTAGAGAGAAAGGGAGAGATCGAGAAGAGTTAAAAGGACACACGGCAGGATATGGGCACACCAGGTGCCCTAGCGCACACGAGCGCCCCCTTGTGTCTCAGGCCTGCTTATGGCCCAAGGCTCGAACCGGCGTCCTGGGGTTTCAGAGTCAAAAGACCTAACCTTTGCGCCACTTGCCGCTTGCCACGCAGCCCGCGGCTTGTTTCCTTTGTCCTTTCTACCTCCAGGCGGGCTTGAATTCTACCAGCAGGTGTCCTGCGATTCAGCACGTAGCCTCAGGCTGGCTGCAATGTCATGTTCATCCTCTTTTTTTTTTTTTTGTATGTTCATCCTCTTATCTCTGCTGACACTATAGGTGACTGCCATGACTTCCAGCCCGCTGTGTTTATGATACTCAACTGCTCTGACCTCTGAAAATCAGAGATGAAATGCAAACTATGCAAGATGACTCAATGGTGACACATGGCCCTAAATATTTGTCCTGCAACGGGGATATCTTCGAAACAACTATGAACGTGACTTCCATTTGACCCAAAGACATTGCTATCATTTTCTGGCAAGTCAAGATATCATTCCAGTGCCAGACCCAAGAACCTGTTTGGAGCACTGGAGGCACTGTTGTGTACTGTCGTGTACAAAGTCAGCATACAGTAGAGTCCTGCCTGCTCTTTTCTTTCCATGTCACCTGGGAATTGCTCATGATGTGAGGAGCATGCAAGGCCACAACAAATCCTAACTGTGCTCACAGAGGACCGTGTGTCATGTACTCACCGTATTTCCCTTGATATCTGTGGGCGTGACTCAAAGAAGGAGGGGCACTTCCGTGATGATCCAATCCTTAGCCTTCTGGTCCTTCATTCCACCTGCATGCATTGTCGGATCAGAATGATTCTCAGAGCCTGTGCGTGGGCGTACCCAATCCCTCAGAATACACGAATGGACCGCGACGCTCCTAATTCTTTCGGGCCTGGCTTCAGCAATTTTGCCCTGGGCCTCTAAGGTGAAAAGCATATGGATTCCTGAGGATGGGTTTGACGTGACTCACATTTTCGAGAGACTCCTGTGCGCCTGCTGCCTCAAACACACGTCGGTGCTCCCGCTAGACAGGGCCTCAGGACTCACTGGTAGCTTCTCTCTTCACCTGGAAGCTCTGCGTGTCCCATGCGGATGGGACCACTTGAGTCCCGTGGGTGTCAGGGGCCCCCTTTCCCTAGCACGCAGAGAGTCCCTGCTACTTCGAGGCCTTCTCTTTGACCAAAAAGCTCCCGATTCTCTAACCTAGGGTGAGAGCGAATGCTATCACCCTAGGTTAGAGAATCGGCTCTCTTCAGAAAAACGGTCAGATTGACATCATTCACAAAGATGGCCGACGCAGGGCCATGGGCCAGCCGCAGTCGCTCTTGTTCAAACTGAGCAATTTCTGCGGGTTCAGCCCCTCACTTACAATTGGTGAGCCTACTGTCATGGGGCTGTCTGAAATGCAAGGGAGCAGGGCGCGGAGGCTGCGTTTCTCTGGCAAGGAGACAGCTCCAGAAAGTCTCCGTTAATTGGCTGGAGGCGGAGGGCCTCCCCGAGCGCCAAGCCAGCTGATGGAGCACGAGAGCCTGCCTCACATCTAACAAATACAGACATGAGAAAACCGTCGAGAACGTCTCAGTCCACGTCCGTGGACTGCTCACTTACCCTTGTCACTGGTGATGATGAGGGGTCACTTCTTCTGAAACGTGCAGGGATGCTGGTGCAGGTTTCTTGAGAGAGAGCCTGGCAACTCCGGGACTTGTCAGGAGCGCTGTTTTCTTTCCACCCAATGACAGAGGCGCTAGGACTCTTGCTTGTGTGTTGAACGCCACTCCCATAGGTCCTTGAATTCCTTCTTGACTTGTCTTGAAGAGGAATTGATCTGCTTACCTTCTATCAGAATCAAATTGCCAAGTACACAGCACAGGTGCTGGCCAAGGAGGCGCTGCCTCTCCAGAAACCGGTGTGGAGCACGTTTTCATCGCCCCCCCCCCCAACTCCACACAAGGGGGGTGGCCAAGTATTTTACTTATTTAACTAGTAGAGAGAAAGGGAGAGATCGAGAAGAGTTAAAAGGACACACGGCAGGATATGGGCACACCAGGTGCCCTAGCGCACACGAGCGCCCCCTTGTGTCTCAGGCCTGCTTATGGCCCAAGGCTCGAACCGGCGTCCTGGGGTTTCAGAGTCAAAAGACCTAACCTTTGCGCCACTTGCCGCTTGCCACGCAGCCCGCGGCTTGTTCCCTTTGTCCTTTCTACCTCCAGGCGGGCTTGAATTCTACCAGCAGGTGTCCTGCGATTCAGCACGTAGCCTCAGGCTGGCTGCAATGTCATGTTCATCCTCTTTTTTTTTTTTTTTTGTATGTTCATCCTCTTATCTCTGCTGACACTATAGGTGACTGCCATGACTTCCAGCCCGCTGTGTTTATGATACTCAACTGCTCTGACCTCTGAAAATCAGAGATGAAATGAAAACTATGCAAGATGACTCAATGGTGACACATGGCCCTAAATATTTGTCCTGCAACGGGGATATCTTCGAAACAACTATGAACGTGACTTCCATTTGACCCAAAGACTTTGCTATCATTTTCTGGCAAGTCAAGATATCATTCCAGTGCCAGACCCAAGAACCTGTTTGGAGCACTGGAGGCACTGTTGTGTACTGTCGTGTACAATGTCAGCATACAGTAGAGTCCTGCCTGCTCTTTTCTTTCCATGTCACCTGGGAATTGCTCATGATGTGAGGAGCATGCAAGGCCACAACAAATCCTAACTGTGCTCACAGAGGACCGTGTGTCATGTACTCACTGTATTTCCCTTGATATCTGTGGGCGTGACTCAAAGAAGGAGGGGCACTTCCGTGATGATCCAATCCTTAGCCTTCTGGTCCTTCATTCCACCTGCATGCATTGTCGGATCAGGATGGTTCTCAGAGCCTGTGCGTGGGCGTACCCAATCCCTCAGAATACACGAATGGACCGCGACGCTCCTAATTCTTTCGGGCCTGGCTTCAGCAATTTTGCCCTGGGCCTCTAAGGTGAAAAGCATATGGATTCCTGAGGATGGGTTTGACGTGACTCACATTTTCGAGAGACTCCTGTGCGCCTGCTGCCTCAAACACACGTCGGTGCTCCCGCTAGACAGGGCCTCAGGACGCACTGGTAGCTTCTCTCTTCACCTGGAAGCTCTGCGTGTCCCATGCGGATGGGACCACTTGAGTCCCGTGGGTGTCAGGGGCCCCCTTTCCCTAGCACGCAGAGAGTCCCTGCTACTTCGAGGCCTTCTCTTTGACCAAAAAGCTCCCGATTCTCTAACCTAGGGTGAGAGCGAATGCTATCACCCTAGGTTAGAGAATCGGCTCTCTTCAGAGAAACGGTCAGATTGACATCATTCACAAAGATGGCCGACGCAGGGCCATGGGCCAGCCGCAGTCGCTCTTGTTCAAACTGAGCAATTTCTGCGGGTTCAGCCCCTCACTTACAATTGGTGAGCCTACTGTCATGGGGCTGTCTGAAATGCGAGGGAGCAGGGCGCGGAGGCTGCGTTTCTCTGGCAAGGAGACAGCTCCAGAAAGTCTCCGTTAATTGGCCGGAGGCGGAGGGCCTCCCCGAGCGCCAAGCCAGCTGATGGAGCACGAGAGCCTGCCTCACATCTAACAAATACAGACATGAGAAAACCGTCGAGAACGTCTCAGTCCACTTCCGTGGACTGCTCACTTACCCTTGTCACTGGTGATGATGAGGGGTCACTTCTTCTGAAACGTGCAGGGATGCTGGTGCAGGTTTCTTGAGAGAGAGCCTGGCAACTCCGGGACTTGTCAGGAGCGCTGTTTTCTTTCCACCCAATGACAGAGGCGCTAGGACTCTTGCTTGTGTGTTGAACGCCACTCCCATAGGTCCTTGAATTCCTTCTTGACTTGTCTTGAACAGGAATTGACCTGCTTACCTTCTATCAGAATCAAATTGCCAAGTACACAGCACAGGTGCTGGCCAAGGAGGCGCTGCCTCTCCAGAAATCGGTGTGGAGCACGTTTTCATCGCCCCCCCCCCAACTCCACACAAGGGGGGTGGCCAAGTATTTTACTTATTTAACTAGGAGAGAGTGTCGCGAGCACTCTCAAAGGTGATTGGTTGAGAGGATTCCGCCCATGAAGGTCAATAATACTCAGACGCTGGTGTACTCGCAAAGGAGTTTACTGGGATGAAAATCACACACAAGCAAGTCCAAACTATCACAACTAATATTATAGCTAATATAATATATATCCAAATTATATTCATCACTACTAACACAATATTTCTAGTGAGTCTAAAATGTATACAACCTGATATCGTGACACTTGGGAGTATCGCGAGACTCGGTCTGTGAGATTTCTGACGTCACAACCTGGCGACGCGGGGTCCGTGCTCCGACTTTCTCTCGGTTCGCAGTTTTCAAGGCGAGTCTCAGTCGTCTCGGTCGTTCGGACAGCGTGTCGGGCAGATGAATTCGGATCAGCGATGCGTCTCACGGAGGTCTCAGTCCGGACCGCTGAGCAGCCGTTCAGTCAGTCATAGTGTCGGGAGGACTGGGACAGCGGCTGCTAAGCAGCTGGGTTTTTTGTATTTTCCACTACTTATCTAGGGTTGCACACACCTTCTGGTAATCTCTTACTATGTCATTGTACTCAGTTTTTTTCTTAGTTTTTTGCTTACAAAGGTTGACTTTGCAATTTTGCTCTCACACACAAAGAAAAACAAACTTATTTATCTAAACTGTCCCTGGACCATATGCTGGTCCTTACATGCTCATAACATTCCACCCCCTGACACCTGAAATGTAATCAGCATGAAAGGTGTCATGTACTGGTTATCCGCTTCCCATAGGATACCAGAGTTGTCTCACAGGACGGGGGTTTACAGAGTCATACGGTCGCCTATCTGATGAGCTTGTAATGTTATCAAAGGGTCTGTATAATTTTATTGGTAAAGCAAGCATTTTTGTTCTTCTATAAGTTCTATGAAGTTCATACCAAGTTTTATAAGCGGAAAATTCTTTAAGCAAATCTCTTAAGAGAGGGCGTAATATTATTCTCATAGACCATGATTGCAGTGATTGTGGTTCTGTAGGTGCACTGATTGCAGTGCAACAGTGCCAATCTCCATATAACAATTGCTCAGCTTCCTCCGGTCTATGTCTAATCATATTTCTACAAAGCTCATAATGGGCATGATTGCCTTTACAAATAAAGCATGAAAAAAGGCTAGCTAAGATATGTAGGAATTTGTCAATTGGATGTCTTTCAACATATTCTGTACCGTGACACATGAAATGAGTAAAGAGTAACAATAAGGAATCATCAGATCTAGGACCATTTAGGAATCTGGAAGAATATCTTGAGAGGCAAAAGTGGCAATCTGGCATATCATTGTGGCGAAAGTTGAATCCCATGCGGTAAAATAGGTCCATAATGGGTCTAAGGTGTCTGTTGTAGTGATGCCTCAGAGTAATGATCACACCGTTCTTCTGGATTAAATCACATTTCCTTCCAGAGGGATTTTTCTTTGAGCGAGGCATATTTCTTTCTCCTTCTGCAACATATTAGTAATCTCAACAAAATTATGAATGCAACAAGTATCATTATTACATACATGATCTCTTTAAACCATTCCCACCATCCATGTAGTGGGGTGCAAATAAAGTCGAGTTGTATCAATCTTGCCATATAATCAAAGAAGCTACATTTTTTGATTTGTTGTATCCAGTCATTATGTATCATAGTATTAGTTCTAATCAATCCGACCAGATTATGTGTTTTAGTAATACTATGAGTTAAAGAATATTGTGCTTGTTGTATTTTCTTGTGGATTGAGTCTAATTGTTTTGAATTAAATTCTGCTACTTTTTCCAATTCTTGTGCTGTTTTTACAAACTGTTCAAAGTGTTCCTTTTCTAGTTGTTGTATAAAGATGTTGGGTGAAGAGTAAAAATGACTTTCTTGTAAGGATAGGGACGTCACCAGTGTCCTATTTAGAGTACTATGTGTTACTTTTGAGCAATTGTGTAAAACCCAGCATCCTGGTTGTGGGTTAAATGAGGAGATGTCATCTTCTTGAGTTGTACTATTGTAGTTGATACATGTGACATTAACATTATCTTTAGTGGTACAGATTAAGAATGACCAATCCCCTAAATCTGTGATGGAATCAATCATGGTTGAGGATGTAAGCCTTGTTTCTGCTAAATTTGTTATTGGTAGGTGTGGATAAATGTATGTATTAGCTCCTAAGTTATAGACATCATCTGTTGGAATGTATACTGGTGT
The DNA here is from genome assembly GCF_020740685.1 of Jaculus jaculus. NCBI lineage: Eukaryota > Metazoa > Chordata > Mammalia > Rodentia > Dipodidae > Jaculus > Jaculus jaculus. Next base: position 4,039,782 of record NC_059103.1, read on the forward strand.
ATTGTTTAGGTTTATAAAGAAAAAGTGATCAATCGGTGTCACCCATTGTGCTGTAAGTGTTTTCCATGGGTCTGTTTTCTGGTCCCACCTCTGTGGTACAGATTTAGTATGAAATCCTTTATAAGCATTATCTAAGAAAACTTGTATTACATGTATCTTGCAAAAGCCTTCATCACATCCGCTATCCTCATTAGGGTCTAGGAGAGTTTGATATTCAGGAGTCCTTCTTCCTAGGCCTTGAATGAATAGCGTATCTAATTCTCTAGTCATTCTTTCTGCTGCTAGTTTATATTGTAGGCACATAAGGTTATTATGATTGGTTATCATTCCTTCTGTGTGCCAAAGTTTGTCTCTTCCATATTCTGTTTTAAAAATTTCTATTTCAGCACGCATTTGTTGTTGTAGAATATTTAATGAATCAATAGATCCTGATATAGCTGCCAGGGCCTCTGAAGTATGTCTATTGAGTTGATTTATATGTGTGAGTTCAGCTTTTATGGGTTCTAACATAGCTGCAGATACACCTCCACCCATAATACCTCCTAGTATGGCTCCTGCAAGGACTGCTCCTAATACCATAAACTGTAAAGGTTTCCTTCCCACCTTTATTGGGGTTGTATATTGTAATTGTTGTAGTTTGTCTGTAATGGACTGACAATATTTGGAGGGTGCTTTAAGAGCTTGTAGGTCGACTATCATAGAGATTTTTCTTATTTTAGGATATAATATAATTTTTGCTGGTGTAGTCATATCTGGTATTATCATGGGTGCCGATACCATATTTGGTGGTCCGGGCGGTGGGCATAAATATCCTTGAGGAAAATGGGCTGTGAATAAATGAAATTGTTCCTTGTTTTGATTAATTGTGCCTCTATAGATTAGTTTACCATCATGTAATGGGGTTATGCCTTCCCAAAGTTTGTGTGTTAGAGGGATGTAATATATTTTATCCCAGTCTATCATAAGAGAATTATTTAAGCCTTTGGGTGTATGTGCGATCCATTCTGCTTGCATCCAATTTTGTTTACGTGGGTGTAGGGTCCATGTTGAAAAATGGTAGGGATGACCTGTGTGTATAGTTGTATGTGCATTATATGATGTTACGTTTATGTATTGCAGCCACAAGATAGATGTTGATACATTAGATGTATAGTGTGTAAAGAGTTTTGTTGCCGCAACTACCAATTTATTATCTGCAACTCTAAGGTAATAAGTACTATATGGTAACACATAAGAAATGTTGGTTATTGTTTCTGTAATATTAATTGTTGGTATACTTATTGGGTTGTTTAGGTTGTTGGCGTATCCTATGGTTAAGTTCCTTGTTTCAAGGAAATAAGTTGTTTCATTAAATGATATATCATATGGTATTGGAAAATCATCAATGTCTGGTAAGGATACGCATGCTGGAAGGGGTCTTGTTATTTTGTCAAACGACGTAATTTCTATTAGTGATGGAATACCTGGGATTTCCTCTGTGCCATTATATACATAATGTGAGGAGTTAAAGATGTAAATATTTGTGGTGTTATGTAAGTATAATACTTTGAGGGGTTGTTGTATGATTACATCCATTAGGTTATCTATTGTCCATCGTGGTACTGAAATATTATATCTATTATTTGTAAAGGTTGTTATTGTTTTATCTATCTGATATTGTAAGCACAGCACAATTAATGTGCCCTTGCTGGTGGTGTTGGAATTTGTTTTAATGGCTTTGGCACATATGTATTGGGGAATTCCACAAGTGGTCTTTAATGAATAATCTCTAAGTTGTCCCCACGGTTGTGGTAATATTGATGTTAGTATAATTGGGAATCTCCAATGTTCCACTCCTAATGCTAAGATTCTATTCCAAAAGGACCAATCCCAATGATCTGATGTGTTAGCTTCGGGGACTGTATGTTGGTTGTATTTTCTAATATAATGTGTCCGAAGTGGTGTTCCATTATAGTCTATAGGTGTCAAATTACCATAGAAGGGTAAGTTTGGGAATTCAGATACGCATAATATGTTGTATTTTGTAATGTTATGTGGTAAATTATCTCTAATTCCAATTGACCTGATTTGTAGTTTGTTTAAAAAAGATTTTGGGCATTTGTTCCCCCATGGTTCTGGTAGAGGTGGCATCCCTTCTTTAATAAAGATAGGTGTGAACATATCGTCCACCCATTGGCAGCCTCTAGTAATATTATTTGTGAATGACATATGTAAGGGTAATTCTAGGTCATCAAAAAGAAGTTTAGGACCATTTACCTCATAATGGGTACATGGGTCTGGTTTTGGTACTGGTATTGGGATGTTACGTGTATCAAAATCTAGGATATCAGTGTCATTGCCATCATCAGTGTCATTATATTCACTATAATCATAGTAGTCAGAGAAGAAGGTTCCTTCTTGAAAAGATTGGGTTGTTCTATTGAACATCAGGCCATGATAATATCCATAAGCTTGGAAAATCATTGGTTTAAACCAAGATCTCACAAAGGTTGTGTTCATGGCCATTCCACATGTGAAATATGGGTTATATTCTGTATTAAATTCTTCCATCTGTGTTTCTACTATCCTGTATTTATTATTAACTTTAATATGCATTTTGTTAATCTTCCATATCCTCCATGCTGAAGCATAGATTGCCATGTGGCTTGTTTTGTTTCCCCATAATTCTATCCCATGGCATTTTAATGGGTTTTGCTCATCTAAATCGGTAGCATTATAGAGCATATCTGCCATGAAAGTTTTATAATGATATGAATGTCCTATTGCTTTCCTATATTCTTCACATCCCATATACCATTGGTATTCCATACAGTAGGAGTATTTTCTCCAAAAGCTAGCAAATATGTTCCTTATTCTGGTAAAAGTTCTTATATCACTCCATACTTCTGGAAATCTATTAGTAATATTCTGGAACTTAACCTCATATTTGTCCCTAATAAATTCTGTATCTTCTTGGGCTGATGTAATTATCATAATCATAAGAAATGAAACCAACATAATGTGTAATTTATGGCCTTTGTGCCTGGGTGTGCTAT